>NC_056739.1:148561765-148864265 GCF_019279795.1 Protopterus annectens
GAGTCCACTCCTTTCCAATATGCCATTGAACATAAGGATCTGGTTGAATGTGCCTTAACCTTGCCTGGAATGCACTTACCATGGTGTGAGTAACAAAAAAAAAAAAAAACAATAGCAGAAGACTACCAACCAGCAATCGGATTTGATGACCCTTCTTAGCCCAGAATAGGTAGTAAACAGCATTCCTGAAGGGCTTAGTCCTGTCAAGATAGTACCTGAGCTGTCTGTGCACATCCAAGGAATACAGTATCTTCTCTCTCCTTTGTTTTGAGTTCTGGAACGAAAACTGGGAGACTGATGTCTTTATTCATAGTAAATTCACAAACAATGCTTGGCATGAAAGAAGGATTAGTGCATAAAACAACCCAGTACTTGTGACTTATCATATAGGTGTGGCCCACCAAGATAGCTTGCAGCTCAAAGATTCACACTGAAGATGTCAGAGCAATAAACTAAACAGCTTTTCAAGTGATAAATCTCAAATCAGCCTGAAAGGTAAGTTCAAAAGGAAATAATGTCAAAGTTGAGACTCCAAAAGGAGGCACTTGCTTTTGAGGGGATCTCAAATGCAACGTTTCTTTCATAAACTGTTTGACCACAAAAAGAAATGAAAGGGGGGGTCCATGGGCTGACAAAATGATGATGGCTGCAAGATGCACTCAGATAAATGCATACGATAAGCCATCACTGAGTACATCACACAACTATTTCTAAACTAGAGGGGAAGACATTATACCAGGTCCTCTCCTATCAGTTAGGCACCACCTAGAAAAACTCTTCCACTTCTAAACATATTTCCTAGTTGCTGGTTTTCTTGGCTCCTTCAATACCTGCTGTACATCCTCAAAAACATGTGCCTAAAAGGTATCAAGACAGAACCATCCACGCTCTCGGTAGCAAATGCACTAAGTTTAGGTACATCAGTCACCCTTGATATTGTGTGAGTATATCTAGAGTGTGAGGAAACTTGTGTTAATTGCCCTTTGCCAATTCAATTAAAAGGAAGAACCAAATCTGCCAAGGCAAAAGAGGGTCACCACAATGATAACTGATAATTCTTTCTGAATCTTCAGAAGTACTTTGGGTATTGGTGGAAAGGGTGGAAATGCATAAAGCAACATTTCCATCCAAGGGAATGAGAATGCATTTGTCCTCCAAGAATGGCTGCAAGGATGTCTCAAACAGAGTTTTTTCAACTGTCACTTTTGAAAGGAGGTGAACATAACTATTTGAAGTGTTCCACACATCTGAAACAAATCCAGGCAGACCTCTGTCCTGAGTTTTCACTCATGAGGGTCTATACTGAATCTGCTTAGTCTGTCTAACATTAGTTTTTGCTCTGCTAGGATGCATGAGGCCTGAAGCATCACAGAATGCAGTATGGCTAGTTCCCAGGCCATCATTGCCTGATGGAAAAAAAGAGGGCATGACAGAGTACCCCCTTTGTTTGTTGAGGTACCACATGACTGGTGTTGTTTGTGACCAATAAAAGGTGACCACGAGGCCCCAAGTGGTGAAGAACATTTAGGGTCTGAATCTCTGATAACATTTCCTGAATGTTTAAATGTTTTGTATCTTCTGATAGATCTCATTCGCCTTGTATTTGAACTCCCTTACACACTGTTTCCCATGCAAAATCTGACATGCCTGTCTGGATTGATTGAACTGGGGTCTGGAGGGAGAATGGTAGGTCTGCAATGAAAGACATCTCATCCTTCCATCACTGTAACTCTAATTTCTCAAAATCCAGCACTGCTATCTGGAACTCCAATAGAGCAGGTGTTGGATCCAACAATTTTTAAGTACCACTGAGTCTTTCTCGCATGGAGTTTTGCCAATGGTGTCATGAGAATCACTGATGTAATGAAGCCTAGAATTTTGAGAAAGTCTCTTGCAGAGGTGGCTTCTTGAACATAGAAATCCTTGGAAATTATCTTAACAGTCACGACTATGTCTTCTGGTAGAAAAGACATTTTTTTTTCTGTGTCCATCATACACCCCAGGAAGACAATTCTTTGTGAGGGTGAGAGAGGACATCTGCAGGCTCAACCTGAAGTTGGAAGCAACTGACCTGTAATAAGCATTATTCTTGTGTAAAGTCACCATGAAACAGTAGTCTGGAAGAAGGAGTAGAACCATCTAAAGGGTGAACATTTTGAATTTGGGTACCTTCAGAAAAGTATGCATGGAAGCCAAATCTAACTCCATAATAGTTCCTTTTTGAGTACCAAAAAATTCTGGTGTAACATCTTTCTTTCTGTGGTGCAGAAACTGTTTCTATAACCCCTGCTTGCAACTTATGAAGGAGTACCAGGGAGAACAGTCACGTCTGGTCAGGAGGGGAGGAGGGATTTCCCCTGAAGGGATGAGGATTTACTGTCCAATGTCAAGAGTATCCTCACTGAACTATTCTCAGTATCCAACTATCTGAGACAATTTGTGACTAGATTGCTGGGTTGAACTAAAACCTGGGGGAAGGTAAACGGGGAGGCAGGACAAGAGGAAAGGACAGTATGCCTTCAGTCTTGCCACAGTCATTCTTTAACAGGGGAAAAAAGAAGTTATGTCTTACCATAGCATTCCATCTGTGTTGTCGATCTTCACTTATCCTTGACTGTGCGTTTGGTTCTGTATCTCGGGACCGACTTGGCTGTAATTCCAACTTGTGCCTTCCAAAAACTCTCAAGCATAGCTTTACCCATAATGCTCTTCTAAAGATTACCTCAGATCGAGTTTGCATAAAATAGTGACAGAAAAAAATAACAGAACAGAGACTATATGTGTAATCATAAAGGAGTAAATCCAGTATAATGGGACAGGTCCATTCCACCAAGCAGCAAGGAAGGCTGAGGGAAGGAGGATGGGAATGTCAAGGATAAGTGAAGATCGACAACACACAATGAACATTATGGTAAGATATAACTTCTTTATCTGATGTTGTCAATCTTCATTGAATCCTTGACTGTGGGACAGAGTCCCCAACTACTGAAATCTTGGGAGAAGAATGTTCCTGAGCACCATTGAGCCAAAGGATGCTGAAGCCCTAGAGACCAGATCCAACTTGTAATGAGTAATAAAGATATGTGGGGATGCCCAGGAAACCACTGCACATATAACATCTAAGGCTCTCACATGGAAGACTGCGGAAGTGGCTACTGGTCTTGTAGAATGTGCTTTTTCAGGCATTGGGAGCTGTATTTTCCTTTTGTTAAAAATGAAGGTTATGCAGTCTTTAAGCCACTTAGCCAGAGTAACCTTAAAAACTGGTTTGCCCAGAGAAGCAGAAGAGAATGACACAAACAACTGATCAGATTTTCTAAATTCCTTTGTTCTGTGAAGATAAAAATGTAATTGTGAACATCTAGTAAATGCAGACAATATTTGCCTTTGTTCGAAAATTTTGGAAAAAATACTGGAAGTTGTACAGTTTGACTGGTGCTAGAGTCAGATACTACTTTTGGTAAAAAGGAAGGGTTCATTCGTAGTAAAACTCTGTCCTTATGAAAGATCAAGTAAGGAAGCTTGCAAGATAAGGCCTGTAACTCAGATATTCTTCTAGCAGAAGTAATATCAACTAAAATAAGGTCTTTCTGAAATGAGGAATTAATTAAAGATTGTAACACTAGATTCAAATCCCAAGGAGTAGATGGATCCTTACATGGAGGTTTCAGCAATAAGGTTCCTTTTAAAAAGGCTTTACGAAGTTTATGTGACAGTAGCGCTGTATCATTGAGATCATTATGACAATTTGAAATTGCGGCTAGATGGAATCATATAGTTGAAGAGGATGCTTCCACCTCAAAAATTTATGCTAAAAACTCTAAGATCTTATCAACAGATGCAGAATATGAGTCAAAATTTCTGTTTCTAGTCCGTTTTGAAAATTTTCCCACTTGCTGTTGTGTAATCATCTAATCAAAGATTTATGAGAGGCTAGAATAATACGTTCAACTGAGGCAGTAAGGCTAGTATGCCAGGCAATCATTGGAACTGGAAAAACCACGCAGTGAGCTTGAGATTCTGGAGATTTAGGTGAATGAGTCCCTCTGGATGGGACAACAGGTCTGGAGCTGGGTCCAGAGTCCACTGTTATTGAATTAGGTGAGACCACAGAAAGGGAAAACATATCTGTCGAGACCAGAAAGATGCAATGAGAATTATCTTGTTCTTCGATCTGTTGGCTTTCTTCAGAAACAGGGATATGAGTGGAATCATGGAAAATGTATACAGAAAACCGGCGGGGGGGGGGGGGGGGCGGGGTCAATCGTGAAGAACAGCATCTCTCGGTGACTCCCTCAGAGGGAGGATCAGGGTGAATTAGCTGCTGCATTTTTTGTTCAGAGGAGATGCATAGAAATTGCAGCAAGGTTGGCCACATCGACGGAATATCCTTTCAGCCACCAAAGGATTGAGAGACTACTCGTGAGGCATTAGGATGCTCCTGCTCAATTTGTCCACAATCACATTGGAACTCCCAGAATATGGGTTGCAACTAGAAAGCGGTCGGTTGAAATTGCCCATTGCCAAAATCTGAGAGCTTCTCGACAAAGAGGGCAAGATCTGGTTCCCCTTGTTTGCTGATGCACCAAACCACTAACATGCTGTCTGTTTGGATCACGATCATTCCTGAGGGGAAAGGTTTCTTGGAATGCTTGCAACACTAGGAGCACTGCCCTCATCTGTAGAACACTGATGTTCAAATTGGCCTCCTATTGAGACCAAGTGACTTGGACTGTCTTTCCCAGATAATGCCCCTCCCCCCACCCTATCTGGTATGCATCCATGGTCACTATGGCTTCGAGTTGCGGAGGGACAAAGGGATGGCCTAGTAGAATGTCACTGGAATGGAGCCACCAACTCAGGTCCTTTGTGCATAAATCGGTGATCTGAATTTGATGTGACATTGGTTGTGTCATTAATGATCATTGTGAACCCAGGACCCATTGAAGAATTCTCATGTGAAACTTGGCAAGGAGAGCTAAGGTGATGAAGGCTGCCAAAGATCCTAAAACCTGAAGTACTGATCTTGCAGTCACTGTCCTGTTGTGAATAATCTGGCTAACTTGTGATTTTGTTCTTTGAAGTCTTTCTTGAGGAAGAGATGCGATATAGCTGCTTATGTCCAACACCGCTGCTATGAACTCTAAATGCTGCATTGGCTCTAGATGGGATTTTTCATACTTTACAGTGATCCCTAGTGAAGAACAAGTCTGAAGAACATAATTCCTTGCTTGTAACAGTAGATGCCTGGAGGTTGTGGTAACTGGCCAGTCATCTAATTATGGAAACACCCGGAATCCTCACAGTCTGAAGTGAGCTGCGACCACTGCCATGCACTTGGTGAGCACCTTCGGGGTTGTGGTGAGGCCAAAGGGCATGGCTCTGAACTGGTAATGACTGGCTCCCAGCCAGAAGTGCAGAAATCTTCTGGAGCATTTGTCTACTTTTATCTGATAATACGCATCCTGAAGATCTACTCAGCACATCCAAAATTGGTCTCCAGTCCCCCGTTTTCTTTGGCACTAAAAAGAATCTTGAGTAAACTCCAGATCCTATCTGGTCTGGTGGGACTGTTTGGATGGCTCTTTTGTTGAGCAGTTTTTGAATTTCTAGTACTGCCACATCCCTGTGACTGGGTGGAACATCTGGGTTCTCTTGGGTTGCTTGGGTAGGTTGTAGAAGGGAATATGATAACCTCTGGTTATGATCTTCTGCACCCAATTTTCCATTGTTATGGTTAGCCAGGAAGGTAAGTGCAGGGAAAGTCATCCCCTGACTGCCTCCAGGGGATGGCAATCAGACCTCTGTTCAGGAGTGTCAATAGGAATTTCCAAGAAAAGAATCCTTGGAACCCTGATTCTAAGGGCCACCTCTGCCTTTAGTGCAGCATCTTTCATTATAACCCCCTACCCTGCCCTGGGAGGAGTCACTGCCATGTGAGCCCTGGAAAGGCCCTTGGGACTTTTTGAACCATAGCCTTCCACTCCTGTGGTTCGTCAACTGGGGCCATTGGGGAATAGAAAAGCATACACCCATGGTAGAAAGTGTCTTTCCATCTTTCTGACATCTAGCAATGGTCTCTTTAACTTTGGGTCCAAAAAGGGATGTTCTGTCAAAATAAGCATTGAAGAAAGAAGACTTAAATGGCACTGCAAAGTCACACAAGCGCATCCAGGCGTGTAGTCTCATAGCTATGTCGGAACCCATTGCCCTGGTCGTCCCTTCAACTGCATGTGCGATAAGTCTCATGGATGAATTACATATTGAATCGAGGCTCGCCAGCTGGGAAGCTACTTCAGCTTGAACCCCCTCAGCTATGGTTCCTGTCACACTATCCAATAGCTCCTTTATCAGATCTCTTTGTAGCCTGGTGAAATGTGCCATAAAATTCAATCACCTAAGTGCGAAGGTCGATGAAGCATACACTTGCTTCCTGAATCTATCCATTGTCCTCAACTCCTAGTTAGGTAGATGGATAGTTGGATTTTCATTAGCAAGTTCCTTTTTCGTGGCTGCCGCTACCACAATGGTATCCACTGGCACCCCTTTAGCCCAATGCTGTTGATCCTTGGGAGCTGATAATATATGGTCTGGTCTCTTAGGGACTGGCTCAATGGAGTCCGGAATCTTCCAGGCCAGCTGTGCAATCAGTTTAATCAGATCGTCAGTGGGCGAGAAATCCAGGCAGTAGATGGGCGGGCACGGAAAGCCTGTAGGTATATTGACTCCTCTGCGGAAGACTGTTGGGAAGTCCAGCCCCCCTCTGTTTAAGGATCTCTAGAATGTCACCAAAGAAGATGTCTTCTTCTTCTTTTTGCACTTTCTCTTCCAGGGTACCTCCTTGATGGAACTTGCCGGGGAGGTGTCTGAAGAGGACATAACCAGCACGGTTGGATCCTGAGGTTTTCATGCCTGCTGCCCCAAGTCAGAAGGTGGAGGCAGCTCTGGGCGAGGGGAAGGACTTGTGGTTGTTCCAACGAATGAGGAATCAACTGTGAGCCTGTAGTGGACAAGGTCCTCTCCATGGCCCAGAAGGCAGGTCCCCCCATAGAGGAATGGGAGCCCAGAGTCAAAACAGACTCTTTTGAAACCATGGTCCCATGCTGCACTAAGGCAACTGCCCCCAAGCCTGAAGCTAGAGTGGAACTCACTTCTGCCAAAGCCCTGAGAAGCATGGACAGCTCTGATAATATGAACTGAGGAAGTGGCTAATCCCCACGCCACTAGGCTCTGGTCCACCAGCTTCAAAACTTTGGATCTCCCATAGGAGACCAACTAAGACTGAGGTCTACCCAAAAAGGGGTTTGGTAGTCAGTCCACAAAGGAATCAATCCTTGGGGAGTATCTAGTCCATAGTAAGTCTTTGAAAGAAAACTCCTTTGGTTTCCACAATTGGTGGAATGGAGGAGTGTGAAGTACACTGAGCTAAGGAAGAGGTCGGTACCATAGTTGTCAGTGTAAAAATTGCCACTGATGGCACTGGTGAAGACAGCGTCTTTCCTGATAGTTCCACGGAAACTGTGGGAACCGTGGACAGCTTTGCTTTTCTAACCAGCGGTTCGGAGGAAAGTGAAGGGGATTCTGTTTTTCGACCCCTCATGCCTAAAGAAGAGGAGGAGGAGGAGGAAGGGGAAGGATGTTTAAAGTTGGCTGTAGCAAAAGGCTGCAAAAATGGCTGATGTCCTAGGACAAGAAACCACTGTCTCATCTTGGCCGCTGGGAAGGAGGGGGCTGGCAAGGGGCTGAGGTAGACGGAGGAAAGGTGTAGGAGAAGGTCAAGGTGTGTTATAGGCCTGGGCCTGAGAAGCCTGAGAAGAAAAAAGAAAACCTTTAAATTTTTTTAAGAAAAATTTTTTGGCTGACATAAAAGAGGGATAATGAATCTGCCACGTGAGTTGTACTTTGACACTGCTTGACTGTGTACAATGGCTGAGAGAGTGGTTAGAAGAGGCAAGTCCAAAGAAAAAAAAAAAGAAGGAAGGAGAAGGGGGAACAAGGGATTCAGGCTCCGCGCTCCGCCGCTTTTCCAAAGGCTACTGAAGCCTTTTAGTGGATGGTTTTGGGGAGCTTTATGAGCTGCCACCAAAATTGCCTTAAATTACGAGAAGAGCTATCAAGGGAGGTGGAACTTTGAGGCGCAAGCGGCAGTCTCAGGTCATCGCAGGAAGGAGGAGGAGGGGGCAGATGGATGGGAGGAGGTCCCAGGATGGGACGGGATCCTAGATAGGGGAGGATGAGTGAGACCTTGACCTTAGGGGGGGGGAAGAGATGGCGAGGCCAGAATGGAGCAATGAGAGAATCATTCTGCAACCCACGAGCTTTCTTTCTGAAGAACTTGAGCATCAGAGGCAAGGTGGATAGGCATACAGAAGACCGGGTGGCCAAGCATGCACCACTTGTATTAGTTTTAGAGGTAACAGATATAGCCTCATCAAAGCTAGATTTTATCATGCCTTTGAGGATCAACTTATTCTTTCTCTCTACAAGGGCCCAGTGGCTAAACCCATGGCAAATGGAACAGTCTTCCGGAAGATGCATCGGGCCCAAGCAGTACATGCAAGCCCAGTCATAACCGGCAGAATCTAGCAGTTTGTGGTCACACTTCTGGTATCTCTTGAAGCCAAAAGTGCCTTTAGACGTTTCAGCTATGTCAATCAAAACACACACACTCACACACACACACACACACACACACACACACACACACACACACACACACACACACACACACACACACACACACACACACACAAGAACTAAAGAAACAGATATAAGGAGAAAAACAAGGAAAATGATAAATAACACAAACTGAAGAAAGTGCTAGCTCGAGAGCTGACAGGAGAGGAACGCGTCTTGTACTTGAAGCAGCAAAGGAGATCTGACGTAATCTTGAAAGGAGCATTATGGGTATAGCTAAGCTCGAGAGTTTTTGGAAGGCGCGAGCTGGAATAACGGCCAAGTCGGTTCAGATATACAGAATGGAATCCGCAGTCAAGGATTAAGTGAAGACTGACAACATCAGATGTTATTTTTTGTGAAAGCAGCCCCTTTTATTTGTTTTGGAAGCATTATCCTCCTGACATTTCCTCTTGGTACCCTGACTCTTCCTAGGCTGGGATTTTTATTTACTCTGCACTTTGAATTTGAGTGGCCTGTTAGTGGAGAACCTTGAAATATGAAATATTCCAGATATCAATTTACCTCTATCCTCCCATTGTTTGAGAGTCTGGGTAGCAGCAATACCAAACAAATTCAGAACTTAAAGGAGCATTCAAAATCTTATTCTTTAAAATCCTCAGAACATTTTTGGCTAAGTAACCAGGCAAACTTCAATACAACAGAAGTAGATGCATTTTTAGAAACAGTGTCCGCATCTTCCAAGGCACTCACCAAAGCATGTTTTGAAACCTAAGTCACATTAGAAACAATTTCACTCATATAACACTTCTGTTCAGTAGGCAAAGATATAGCAAAGTCATCTAAACTGTAAGCACATTGCAAAATACATTTTCACATGAAGCCCTGATGATTTAAAATTACAAAGACTAAATGACTAGACTGAATTAAATTCTTTCCTTGAGATTCTAACCACTTGCCAATTTTATCTGACAGTGTTGGGTCAGAAAAAGCCAAGGCTCTCTTGATATGTTTGTAGCTGACAAAGGAGCAAAGACGGCTGAAAGATCAGAGTACACCTTGTATTTCTCACAGCCTTTATAGGAACTGATTCACTAGTGAAAGGGGTTTTACATGTGGTTTTACAGGCATCTTTTAAGGCTGGTAAGACAGGAGGAACAGCCAAAACATTTGGAATCTTATCCTCAATAAGATCATAAATTCACCCTGTTGTAGCTCCAGAGTGCTTCCAGTCAAATAACTCTCTGAATCCAGCTAGCATCTGTGGAACGGTGAGCACTTGCTTATGTTTTTAAACTTGTTCACATTCAGAAGAAAAAGATTATACATACTCTGGTGTTTACTAATATCTTCAGAGTCCCATCAAAATCTGCAGTGCTATACTGACGTCAAGAGAAGGTAATCCCATAGTCATTCTAAATAGAAGCATTGTCTCCAAGATTAACTGACTGTAATACACTATTAGCTAAGGAAACCATACACTGCAATAACCTGATTGGCTGTCATGTGTAACTAGGACAAAATATCTGGAGAGAGAGTACTGTCAATGCCAGGAACTGCTTCGTAAAAACTTTTATTCCACAAACAATTTATAGATTGAGCGCTTTCATCCCCTCCTGGGGATTTCATCAGAATCTGCCATATTAGATTATTATCCCCTTTATATACCCTATCAATTACTGATGTCATTCTTTAATTAATAAAACAATTAACATTTTTTTTTAAAAAATAGCTCTCATTTGGCTGTCTTGTCATACCAACCAAAACAATTACATACCAGTATATTTCTAAAATGTATTTGAATCATTCATAAAACTATTATGTATTATAAAATGAGCTGTTATAGTCCAATAAAATGTTATTAAATCCATAAAATATTTAAAACAACATAAAGTGCATTTTTACAGGCTTTAATTATATTGTTCTGCCTTTCTATTCAATACAGGCTTAATAGATATAATTTCATTTAAACCTGGGGGCATACTGGCTTGCAACTTAATTTGCCATTTAGTCTCCCTTTCTTCAATATAATTTTTATAATTACCTCCCCTTGGGTTTCTTAGGACTTTCTCCAAGATGCAGAACTTGAATTCATTACAATTTTCAGACTCTTGAATATGCCTAAAAAGGGCATTATTAATATTCTGTGTCTGAATTTGATAACCATGTTCGTACATCCTGTCCCTGAGTCTCCTTTCCGTTTTCCCTACATAAAACCCTGGACAGGACGTACATATGGCTAAATATATAATTCCCCTTGTTTGACAATTCCCTTTTACTGGTCTAATAATTGTCCTTAAATCATTCCCTAATGTAATACACTTTTCTTGACAAACATACATACATTGGGAACATGTCCCACATTTATTTGTCCCAGTTCTGTTTTGACTTTTAGTATTTTCACTTTCGAAATTCCTTTTTAAATTCCATCCTACCTTATATACAAAAATTATTTTAAAGAATTGGGTTATACTTAAAAATAACCCTAAGTTATGGGATATAGGGGGAGAAAACCCCAACTTTGTATATAAGGTAGGATGGAATTTAAAAAGGAATTTCGAAAGTGAAAATACTAAAAGTCAAAACAGAACTGGGACAAATAAATGTGGGACATGTTCCCAATGTATGTATGTTTGTCAAGAAAAGTGTATTACATTAGGGAATGATTTAAGGACAATTATTAGACCAGTAAAAGGGAATTGTCAAACAAGGGGAATTATATATTTAGCCATATGTACGTCCTGTCCAGGGTTTTATGTAGGGAAAAAGGAAAGGAGACTCAGGGACAGGATGTACGAACATGGTTATCAAATTCAGACACAGAATATTAATAATGCCCTTTTTAGGCATATTCAAGAGTCTGAAAACTGTAATGAATTCAAGTTCTGCATCTTGAAGAAAGTCCTAAGAAACCCAAGTGGAGGTAATTATAAAAATTATATTGAAGAAAGGGAGACTAAATGGCAAATTAAGTTGCAAGCCAGTATGCCCCCAGGTTTAAATGAAATTATATCTATTAAGCCTGTATTGAATAGAAAGGCAGAACAATATAATTAAAGCCTGTAAAAATGCACTTTATGTTGTTTTAAATATTTTATGGATTTAATAACATTTTATTGGACTATAACAGTTCATTTTATAATACATAATAGTTTTATGAATGATTCAAATACATTTTAGAAATATACTAGTATGTAATTGTTTTGGTTGGTATGACAAGACAGCCAAATGAGAGCTATTTTTTTTTTTAAAAATGCTAATTGTTTTATTAATTAAAGAATGACATCAGTAATTGATAGGGTATATAAAGGGGATAATAATCTAATATGGCAGATTCTGATGAAATCCCCAGGAGGGGATGAAAGCGCTCAATCTATAAATTGTTTGTGGAATAAAAGTTTTTACGAAGCAGTTCCTGGCATTGACAGTGCTTTTTGTTAGTTTTATTTGTGGATTTTGCACTGTTGGGTTCTTGAACTTCTGTTTTATCTGGAGAGAGAGTATTATGTCTGGCAAAGGGTCTCTTACCTCAAACCTCTCCTGCAACTAAAGAGTTTGGTTCTCTCATACCTGAACCGGGTACTGGAAAAGCCCTGTAGGATCTGTCTGACCTCTGCACCACAGAGGGCTATGGGCTCACTCCACTGGGTGACAGGAAAGAGGTAAGTGGTTTGAGGGCCAGCTTAAGGTGAAACATGATATGTACTTACCATGACATTCTATCTGTGCTGTCCATTTCTATTTATCCTTGACATATGTTTTCACTTCCGAAATCAGAAATGACTCGGCCATTACTACAGCTCGAGCAGGCCAAAAACTCTCGAGCTTCAACTCTACCCATAGTCCTTCTCTCCCAATTAAATCAGATCGAGTTTGCTGATTAGATATAAAAGTCACAGACATGGAAGCCTGAATGGAAAACATACCAGCTATGCCTTAAAGATCAAAATAAGTTATATGTACATAATCTGTTCCACCAGATAGTCTTCAAAGACAAAGGGATGGATGGAGGGGAGTCGAAGATAAATGAAAATGACAATATAGATGGAACGTTATGGTAAGTACATAAATTCTTTATCTGATGTTGTCAATTTTTATATTGTCCTTGACATATGGGGCAGAGTCCCCAGCTACATTAGACCTTGGGAGGACTCATGGAAGGACAATCCTGAACACCACTGAACCAAAGGATGCTCCTCCCCAGAGACAAAATCCAACCTATAATGAGTAATAAAGATATGGGGAAAAGCCCAAGTTGCTACTGCACATATATCATCCATTGAAGCTCTAGACTGGAAAACTGCTGAAGTGGCTACAGATCTTATAGAATGTGCCTTAACAGGGCTGGGATTTTATTCTTGTTATAGATAAATAATGAGGAAAAAGGTCTTGTTATAGATAAATAATGAGTAAAAAGGTCTTGCTATATGAAAATAATAAGTAAAAAGGTCTTGTTATAGGTAAATAATAAGTAAAAAGGTCTTGTTATAAATAAACAAGTAAAAAGGTCTTGTTATAGGAAAATAATGAGTAAAATTTCTTGTTATACGTAAATAATAAGGATAAAGGTCTTGTTATAGGTAAATAATAAGTAAAAAGGTCTTGTTATAGGTAAATAATGAGTAAACATGTCTTGTTATCGGTAAATAATGAGTAACAAGGTCTTGTTTTAGATAAATAATGAGTAAAAAGGTCTAGTTAGAGGTAAATAATGAGTAACAAGGTCTTGTTATAGATAAATAATGAGAAAAAGGTCTTGTTATAGAGAAATAATAAGTACAAAGGTCTTGTTATAAGTAAATGAGTAAAAAGGTCTTGTTATAAGTAAATAATGAGTAAAAGGGTCTTGTTTTAGGTAAATAATGAGTAAAAGGGTCTTGTTATAGGTAAATAATGAGTAAAAAGGTCTTGTTATAAGTAAATAATGAGTAAAAGGGTATTGTTTTAGGTAAATAATGAGTAAAAATGTCTTGTTATAGATAAATAATGAGTAAAAAGGTCTTGTTATAGAAAAATAATAAGTAAAAAGATCTTGTTATAGGTAAATAATGAGTAAAAAGGTCTTGTTATAGATAAATAATAAGTAAAAAGGTCTTGTTATAGATAAAGAATAAGTAAAAACGTCTTGCTATAGATAAATAATGAGTAAAAAGGTCTTGTTATAGGTAAATAATGAGTAAAAAGGTCTTGTTATAGATAAATAATGAGTAAAAAGGTCTTATTATAGATAAATAATAAGTAAAAAGGTCTTGTTATAGGTAAATAATGAGTAAAAGGGTCTTGTTATAGATAAATAATAAGTAAAAAGGTCTTGTTATATCTAAAGAATAAGTAAAAAGGTCTTGCTATAGATAAATAATGAGTAAAAAGGTCTTGTTATAGGTAAATAATGAGTAAAAAGGTCTTGTTATAGATAAATAATGAGGAAAAAGGTCTTATTATAGATAAATAATAAGTAAAAAGGTCTTGTTATAGATAAATAATGAGTAAAAAGGTCTTTTTATAGATAAACAATAAGTAAAAAGGTCTTGCTATAGATAAATAATGAGTAAAAAGGTCTTGTTACAGGTAAATAATGAGTAAAAAAGTCTTGTTATAGGTAAATAATGAGTAAAAAGGTCTTGTTATAGATAAATAATGAGTAAAAAGGTCTTGTTATAGATAAAAGGTCTTGTTATAGATAAATAATAAGTAAAAAGGTCTTGTTATAGATAAAGAATAAGTAAAAATGTCTTGCTATAGATAAATAATGAGTAAAAAGGTCTTGTTATAGGTAAATAATGAGTAAAAATGTACTGTTATAGATAAATAATGAGTAAAAAGGTCTTGTTATAGATAAAGAATAAGTAAAAAGGTCTTGTTATAGATAAAGAATAAGTAAAAACGTCTTGCTATAGATAAATAATGAGTAAAAAGGTCTTGTTATAGGTAAATAATGAGTAAAAAGGTCTTGTTATAGATAAATAATAAGCAAAAAGGTCTTGTTATAGATAAAGAATAAGTAAAAATGTCTTGCTATAGATAAATAATGAGTAAAAAGGTCTTGTTATAGGTAAATAATGAGTAAAAAGGTCTTGTTATACATAAATAATAAGTAAAAAGGTCTTGTTATAGATAAAGAATAAGTAAAAACGTCTTGCTATAGATAAATAATGAGTAAAAAGGTATTGTTATAGGTAAATAATGAGTAAAAAGGTCTTGTTATAGATAAATAATGAGTAAAATGGTCTTGTTATAGGTAAATAAGTAAAAATGTCTTGTTATAGATAAATAATGAGTAAAAAGGTCTTGTTATAGGTAAATAATGAGTAAAAATGTCTTGTTATAGATAAATAATAAGTAAAAAGGTCTTGTTATAGATAAAGAATAAGTAAAAACGTCTTGCTATAGATAAGTAATGAGTAAAATGGTCTTGTTATAGGTAAATAATAAGTAAAAAGGTCTTGTTATAGATAAATAATGAGTAAAAAGGTCTTGTTATAGGTAAATAATGAGTAAAAGGGTCTTGTTTTAGGTAAATAATGAGTAAAAAGGTCTTGTTATAGATAAATAATAAGTAAAAAGGTCTTGTTATAGGTAAATAATGAGTAAAAATGTCTTGTTATAGATAAATAATAAGTAAAAAGGTCTTGTTATAGATAAAGAATAAGTAAAAATGTCTTGCTATAGATAAATAATGAGTAAAAAGATCTTGTTATAAGTAAATAATGAGTAAAAGGGTCTTGTTTTAGGTAAATAATGAGTAAAAGGGTCTTGTTATAGGTAAATAATGAGTAAAAAGGTCTTGTTATAGATAAATAATAAGTAAAAAGGTCTTGTTATAGGTAAATAATGAGTAAAAATGTCTTGTTATAGATAAATAATGAGTAAAAAGGTCTTGTTATAGATAAAAGGTCTTGTTATAGACAAATAATAAGTAAAAAGATCTTGTTATAGGTAAATAATGAGTAAAAAGGTCTTGTTATAGATAAATAATAAGTAAAAAAGTCTTGTTATAGATAAATAATAAGTAAAAATGTCTTGCTATAGATAAATAATGAGTAAAAAGATCTTGTTATAGGTAAATAATGAGTAAAGAGGTCTAGTTATAGATAAATAATAAGTAAAAAGGTCTTGTTATAGATAAAGAATAAGTAAAAAGGTCTTGTTATAGATAAAGAATAAGTAAAAATGTCTTGCTATAGATAAATAATGAGTAAAAAGGTCTTGTTATAGGTAAATAATGAGTAAAAAGGTCTTGTTATAGATAAATAATAAGCAAAAAAGTCTCGTTATAGATAAAGAATAAGTAAAAACGTCTTGCTGTAGATAAATAATGAGTAAAAAGGTCTTGTTATATGTAAATAATGAGTAAAAAGGTCTTGTTATAGATAAATAATAAGTAAAAAGGTCTTGTTATAGATAAATAATGAGTAAAAAGGTCTTGTTATAGGTAAATAATGAGTAAAAGGGTCTTGTTTTAGGTAAATAATAAGTAAAAAGGTCTTGTTATAGGTAAATAATGAGTAAAAATGTCTTGTTATAGATAAATAATAAGTAAAAAGGTCTTGTTATAGATAAAGAATAAGTAAAAACGTCTTGCTATAGATAAATAATGAGTAAAAAGGTCTTGTTATAGGTAAATAATTAGTAAAAAGGTCTTGTTATAGATAAATAATGAGTAAAATGGTATTGTTATAGGTAAATACTAAATGAAAAGGTCTTGTTATAGATAAATAATAAGAACAAAGGTCTTGTTATAGGTAAATAATGAGTAAAAAGGTCTTGTTATAGATAAATAATGAGTAAAATGGTCTTGTTATAGGTAAATGATGAGTAAAAATGTCTTGTTATAGATAAATAATAAGTAAAAAGGTCTTGTTATAGACAAAGAATAAGTAAAAATGTCTTGCTATAGATAAATAATGAGTAAAAAGGTCTTGTTATAGGTAAATAATGAGTAAAAAGGTCTTGTTATAGATAAATAATGAGTAAAATGGTCTTGTTATAGGTAAATAATAAGTAAAAAGGTCTTGTTATAGATAAATAATGAGTAAAAAGGTCTTGTTATACGTAAATAATGAGTAAAAGGGTCTTGTTTTAGGTAAATAATGAGTAAAAAGGTCTTGTTATAGATAAATAATAAGTAAAAAGGTCTTGTTATAGGTAAATAATGAGTAAAAAGGTCTTGTTATAGATAAATAATAAGTAAAAAGGTCTTGTTATAGATAAAGAATAAGTAAAAACGTCTTGCTAAAGATAAATAATGAGTAAAAATGTCTTATTATAGGTAAATAATTAGTAAAAAGGTCTTGTTATAGATAAATAATGAGTAAAATGGTATTGTTATAGGTAAATAATAAGTGAAAAGGTCTTGTTATAGATAAATAATAAGAACAAAGGTCTTGTTATAGGTAAATAATGAGTAAAAAGGTCTTGTTATAGATAAATAATGAGTAAAATGGTCTTGTTAAAGGTAAATGATGAGTAAAAATGTCTTGTTATAGATAAATAATAAGTAAAAAGGTTTTGTTATAGATAAAGAATAAGTAAAAACGTCTTGCTATAGATAAATAATGAGTAAAAAGGTCTTATTACAGATAAATAAATAATGAGTAAAAAGGTCTTGTTATAGGTAAATAATGAGTAAAAAGGTCTTGTTATAGATAAATAATGAGTAAACAGGTCGTGTTATAGGTAAATGATGAGTGAAACGGTCTTGGTATAGATAAATAAGGAGTTGTAAAAAGGTCTTGTTATAGATAAATAATGAGTAAAAAGGTCTTGTTATACGTAAATAATGCGAAAAAAGATCTTGTTATATATAAATAATGAGGAAAAAAGGTCTTCTTATAGATAAATAATGAGTAAAAAGGTCTTGTTACAGATAAATAATAAGTAAAAAGGTCTTCTTATAGGTAAATAATGAGTAAAAAGGTCTTGTTATAGGTAAATAATGAGTAAAAAGGTCTTCTTATAGATAAATAATGAGTAAAAAGGTCTTGTTACAGATAAATAATAAGTAAAAAGGTCTTGTTATAGGTAAATAATGAGTAAAAAGGTCTTGTTATAGATAAATAAATAATGAGTAAAAAGGTCTTGTTATAGGTAAATAATGAGTAAAAAGGTCTTGTCATAGATAAATAATGAGTAAAAAGGTCTTGTTATAGATAAAGAATAAGTAAAAATGTCTTGCTATAGATAAATAATGAGTAAAAATCTCTTGTTATAGGTAAATAATGAGTAAAAAGGTCTTGTTAGAGATAAATAATGAGTAAAAAGGTCTTGTTATAGATAAATAATGAGTAAAAAGGTCTTGTTATAGGTAAAGAATGAGTAATAATGTCTTGTTATAGGTAAATAATGAGTAAAAAGGTCTTGTTATAGATAACTAATGAGTAAAAAGGTCTTGTTAGAGATAAATAATGAGTAAAAAGGTCTTGTTAGAGATAAATAATGAGTAAAAAGGTCTTATTATAGATAAATAATGAGTAAACCGGTCTTGTTATACGTAAATAATGAGTAAAAAGGTCTTGTTATAGATAAATAATGAGTAAAAAGGTCTTGTTAGAGATAAATAAGTAAAAAGGTCTTGTTATAGGTAAATAATAAGTACAAAGGTCTTGCTATCGGTAAATAATGAGTAAAAAGGTCTTGTTATAGATAAATAACGAGTAAAATGGTCTTGTTATAGGTAAATAATGAGTAAAAAGGTCTTGCTATAGGTAAATAATGAGTAAAAATGTCTTGTTATAGATAAATAATGAGTAAAATGGTCTTGTTATAGGTAAATAATGAGTAAAAAGGTCTTGCTATAGGTAAATGATGAGTAAAACGGTCTTTGTTATTGATAAATAATAAGTAAAAATATCTTGTTATAGGTAAATAATAAGTAAAAAGGTCTTGTTATAGGTAAATAATGAGTAAAAATGTCTTGTTATAGGTAAATAATGAGTAAAAAGGTCTTGTTACAGGTAAATAATGAGTAAAAAGGTCTTGTTATAGAAACATAATAAGTAAAAAGGTCTTGTTATAGGTAAATAATGAGTAAAAATGTCTTGTTATAGGTATATAATAAGTAATTACCTTTTTAATGAGTAAAAGGGTCTTGTTATAGGTAAATAATAAGTGAAAATGTCTTGTTATAGGTAAATAATGAGCAAAAAGGTGTTGTCGTAGATAAGTAATAAGGAAAAAGGTCTTGTTATAGGTCAATAATGAGGAAAAAGGTCTTGTTGTAGATAAATAATAAGTAAAAAAGGTCTTGTTATAAGTAAATATTACATAAAAAGGTCTTGTTATAGGTAAATAATGAGTGAAAAGGTCTTCTTATAGGTAAATAATGAGCAAAAAGGTCTTGTTATAGGTAAATAAGTAAAAAGGTCTTGTTATAGGTAAATAATGAGTAAAAAGGTCTTGCTATAGATAAATAATAAGTAAAAAGGTCTTATTATAGGTAAATAATGAGTAAAAAGGTCTTGTTATAGATAAATAATGAGTAAAAAGGTCTTGTTATAGGTAAATAAGTAAAAAGGTCTTGTTATAGGTAAATAATGAGTAAAAAGGTCTTGCTATAGATAAATAATAAGTAAAAAGGTCTTGTTATAGGTAAATAATGAGTAAAAAGGTCTTGTTATAGATAAATAAATAATGAGTAAAAATGTCTTGTTATAGGTAAATAATGAGATAAAGATCTTGTTATAGGTAAATAATGAGTAAAAAGGTCTTGTTATAGATAAATAATGAGTAAAAAGGTCTTGATATAGGT
Organism: Protopterus annectens; assembly: GCF_019279795.1. NCBI lineage: Eukaryota > Metazoa > Chordata > Ceratodontiformes > Protopteridae > Protopterus > Protopterus annectens. The sequence continues at coordinate 148,581,150 of NC_056739.1, forward strand.
AAAGAATGAGTAAAAGTGTCTTGTTATAGGTACATAATGAGCAAAACGTTATTGTTATAGGTAAACAATGAGTAAAAAGCTCTTGTTATAGGTAAATAATGAGTAAAAAGGTCTTGTTATAGATAAATAATGAGAAAAAAGGTCTTGTTATAGGTAAATATTGAGTAAAAAGGTCTTGTTATAGGTAAATAATGAGTAAAAAGGTCTTGTTATATGTAAATAAAGAGTAAAAAGGTCTTGTTATAGATAAATAATAAGTAAAAAGGTCTTGGTATAGATAAATAATAAGTACAAAGGTCTTGTTATAGGTAAATAATGAGTAAAAGGTCTTGTTATAGATAAATAATGAGTAAAAAGGTCTTGTTACAGGTAAATAATGAGTAAAAAGGTCTTGTCATAGATAAATAATAAGTAAAAAGTCTTGTTATAAGTAAATAATAAGTAAAAAGGTCTTGTTATAGGTAAATAAAGTAAAAAGGTCTTGTTAGTGATAAATAATGAGTAAAAAGGTCTTGTTATAGATAAATAATGAGTAAAAAGTCTTGTTATAGATAAATAATGAGTAAAAACGTCTTGTCATAGATAAAAGGTCTTGTTATAGATAAATAATGATTAAAAAGGTCTTGTTATAGGTAAATAATGAATAAAAAGGTCTTGTTATAGATAAATAATGAGTAAAAAGGTCTTGTTTGTGATAAATAATGAGTAAAAAGGTCTTGTTATAGATAAATAATGAGTAAAAAGGTCTTGTTAGTGATAAATAATGAGTAAAAAGGTCTTGTTATAGATAAATAATGAGTGAAAAGGTCTCGTTATAGATACATAATAAGTAAAAAGTCTTGTTATAAGTAAATAATAAGTAAAAAGGTCTTGTTATAGGTAAATAAAGTAAAAAGGTCTTGTTAGTGATAAATAATGAGCAAAAAGGTCTTGTTATAGATAAACAATGAGTAAAAATGAGAAGTTATGTACCTACCATAACGTTCCATGTTAGTTGTCTTCTCTCGCCTTCTTTCTTGCTTGATGGGTTCGGAGCCGATCCTCGGCTCGGCACTTTGCTAAGCTCGAGAGTCACTTTTACCAGCTCGAGGCAGCCCCATATCCCATGATGCAAGGCGGTAAGTACCCAGATCTCGTTTGGTACCTATAGGCAATAACACCTAGCACAAAAAACTTCCCAGAAGGAAAGAAAAGCAAAAAGCCTAAAGGATGGGCTATACGGAAGACCAGACAACTAGCTGGTCTTCAGAAACAATCTTCCATATAGGGAGAAAAAAAGGTTTGTCCAGGCCAGTGGGCAGGAGGGAGGGTCGCAAGAAAGAAGGCGAGAGAAGACAACTAACATGGAACGTTATGGTAGGTACATAACTTCTCAATGTTAAGTTGTCAATCTCGCCTTCATTCTTGCTTGATGGGACCGCGTCCCTAGCACCTGTATCCTGGGTGGCACACTGGAACAGACTCTTGAGAACTGTAGAGCCAAAACTGGCTCTATCCCTGGAGGCCAAATCCAATTTGTAATGAGAAACAAAGGTATGAGGAGTGGCCCAAGTGGCTGCTGCACAAATAGTGTCTAATGGAAGTCTAGCCTGAAAAGCTGTGGAAGTGGCTAAGCTTCTGGTTGAATGCGCTTTCAGTTTTGAGCACAGCTGTTTTCCCCTGAGCTGATAGATTTCGGAGATGGTGGAAGAAAGCCATCTAGATAAGGTCACTTTGGAGACAGGAAGGCCTTTCTTATTTTCAGCATAAGAAAGAAAGAGCTGATCGGATTTCCTGAATTGTTTTGTTCTGTCCAAATAATATCTGAGTTGGCGGTGAACATCAAGATAATGTAATTTTTGTTCCGATCTGTTTGAGTAATTAGAGGAAAATACAGGGAGGTCAATAGATTGGTTCAAATTATTTTTCGAGGTCACCTTAGGCAAAAAGGTTGGATTAGTTCTCAAGGATACCCTGTCTTTGTGGAAAACCAAATAAGGGGGACGAACAGAGAGAGCATGAAGTTCTGACACTCTCCTTGCCGAGGTAATAGCAACAAGGAAGAGTGTTTTCCATGAAAGAAACTTCAGGGAACATGAAACAGCTGGCTCGAAGGGAGGAAGAATTAAGGATGTCAGCACTAGATTTAGGTCCCATTGAGGAGAAGGACTCCTGACTGGAGGTTTAAGGAGAAAAATTCCTTTTAGAAAGGCTCTACAAAGCCTGTGGGACATAATGTTGTGAACTGCAAACCTGACATGAAAGTTCGAAATAGCAGCCAACTGAACTTTGACCGTGGAAGATGAAGAGCCCGAGTGAAAGATTTCCGCTAAGAAATCCAAAACTGCATGAACAGGGGCAGTAAAGGGATCTATATTTTTAGCTCTTGCCCAACAAGAGAAGAGTTTCCACTTGCTGGTATAAATCCTTCTAGTAGAGGATTTAAGGGAAGCCACTATGATATCCTTAACAGGATTAGAGATCATAGGAAGCCTGGCTAAGGAAGGAAGTGGAGCAACCAAGCTGTGAGGTTGAGAGAAGGAATAGACCGATGCAGCTGACCCGATTGGTGAATCAGAAGGTCTGGCACTGGGTCCAGATGCCACGGCTGCACCAATAGGTGACGATGGAGGAATGGGAACCAAATCTGTCGAGGCCAATAGGGAGCAATGAGAATCATTTTGGCTCTCAAAACGGTGGCTTTCTGGAGTACTTGTGGAATCAACGGAAAGGGAGGAAAGGCATAAAGAAGTCCCTGGGGCCAATCCTAGGTTAGAGCATCTCTGGGGGGATGGCCTGGCAGTGGGAAGAGAGAAAAGAAGTCTGGGCATTTGCTGTTTTGGGGAGTAGCAAAAAGATCGCAACATGGGCGGCCCCATTCTAGAAAAATCTCCTCCACTATAGATTGTTTGAGAGACCACTCGTGAGGCATGAGAATAGCTCTGCTCAATCTGTCCACTAGAATGTTGGTTTTCCCAGGGATATGCGTTGCTACCAGAAACCGATGAGAGGAGATCGCCCATTGCCAAAGTCTGAGAGCTTCTCGACACAAGGGGTAGGACTTGGTTCCGCCCTGTTTGCTGATATACCATACTACAGACATGTTGTCTGTGTGAACTGCAATTGTTCCCAAGGGAAGAAAGTTGTTGAGGGCTTGCAACGTTAAAAGCACTGCTCTCATCTCTAGGACATTTATGTGCAGGTGGTATTCGAACGGTTGCCACATCCCATGAACCATCCTGCCCTGATAATGACCCCCCCACCCGATCAGGGAGGCGTCCGTAGTGACTGTGGCTACCGGGGCCGGGGATACAAAGGATCTGCCTTGATGAATCTGGGGAGAAGAAATCCACCATGATAGATGATTCTTGCAAATTTGTGTCACCAGGATTTGGTGACGCATGGGAAGTTGTTGGCAAGACCACTGGGTGAACAACATCCATTGAAGAAGACGCATGTAGAAGCGGGCCAAGGGAAGAAGGGTAATGGCCACAGCCATGAGGCCCAACACCTTCAGAACCATTCTGGCCTGCACCTTTTTGCTGGCAAGGATGATCCGCACATGAGTTTGGATATCTGAGATTCTTTGGTCTGTGAGGGTTGCTGACATCCGAACAGTGTTTAAGTTTGCGCCTATGAAAGTAATAGACTGGCAGGGCAATAAGGAGGATTTTTCGTAGTTGATCGAAATTCTAATTGAGTGCAGAGATTTAGGGTGTAATCCCTGGCTTGGAGAAGTTGATGCCTGGTGGTGGCTGAAAGGAGCCAGTCGTCGAGATACGGAAACACCTGGAATCCTTGACGTCTCAGGTGAGCCGTGACCACTGCCATACATTTGGTGAACACTCTGGGGGCTGTAGTGAGACCAAAGGGCAGGGCTCTGAATTGAAAATGACTGGACCCCAGCCGAAAGCGGAGAAACCTTCTGGAGCGTCTGTGAATTTTTATGTGATAGTATGCATCCTGAAGGTCTATTGAGCACATCCAGTTGTCCTTGTCTAGGAAGGGCAAAATTGATTGAAGTGTGACCATTCGAAATCTTGTCTTTCTCACAGACTTGCTGAGTCTGCTGAGATCCAATATTGGTCTCCAGTCTCCCGTCTTTTGGGGACCAAAAGAATCGAGTAGATTCCGGGCTCTGAATGGTCTGTTGTAACTGGCTGAATGGCTCTTTTTTGTAGAAGCTTTGATACCTCTAACTTTGCAATTTCCCTTAGACCGGGTGACACATCTGGAAGGGAATTTTTGTGAGAGAAAGGACTTTCCTCGAAAGGAATCTTGTAACCCTAGGATATGATCGACTGTACCTATCTGTCTTGAGAGAGGGAACGCCAGGCTTCTGGGTACAGCGATAGTCTTCCCCCGACTGCCTCCAAGGATGGACAGCCGGGCAACATCTCAGGGATGCTGGATGGGCTTGTCAGAGAGAGGCTCTCTGCTTCACTGGTTTTGTGGACCCCCTCTGCCTCTAGAGCGGCGTCTGTTATTATTACCCCCTCTGCCTCTAGGGGTAAACTGACCACGTGCGTCTGGCGTGACTCCCTGGGATTTACGGAACCACATTTTTCCGCCCTTCTGACCCTTGGGGTAAGGACTAGAGGGGGTAGAAAAAACTGACCCCTACGGCAGAAAGAGTCTTGCCATCCTGCTCACACCTGGTCAATGTATCCTTTACTTGGGGGCCAAACAATGCTGACCCATCAAAGGGAGAATTCGTGAAGGACGCCTTAAAGGGATCTGCAAAATTACAGAGCCGCATCCAGGATTGATGTCTAAGAGCCACTCCTGTACCTGCGGCTCTACTCGCTCCATCTGCTGCATACGAGATCAGTCGCATGGAGGAGTTAGCTATACAATTAAGGATTCCTAGCTGAGAAGCAATCTTTTCTTGAGCCCCTGCAGCCGTAGGATCCTGCACTACTTCACCTAGTTCTTTAAGGATGTCCTTTGGAGTCTGGTGAAGTGACATAAATAGTTCAGCGAACGCATGGCAAAGGTCGCTGAGGAGAACATCCGCTTACCATACCTATCCATGGTCCTAGAATCCTTATTAGGAGGATGGACTGGTACGGAAGGATCTGTAAGTTCCTTCTTAGTGGCGGCCGCCACCACCATGGCATCAACAGGGACACCTTTTGTAAGGAATTGCTTTTCAGAAGGGGCTGTAATAAATTTAGACGGCCTCCTAGGAACTGGCTCTACAGAATCAGGAGCAGCCCAAGCCTTTCGAGCAATAACCTCCATAAGGGGGTCGAAAGGTGGAGACACCCAGGAGGTGGAGGGTCGAGATCCAAATGCCTCTAGGTATACCGACTCATCCTCGGAGGGGTTTATGGAGGCCAGTTTCCCTCTGTTTTAGGAGTTCTAGGATGTCTGAAAAGGAGACATCCTCAGAGGGGGATCTTGGGGATCCCTCCGACTCATCTAAGTCGGTATCTGAAGTGGTAGACTCAGGGGAGTCCAGGTGTTTCTTCTTACAAGTCCTCTTGCGCGGAGGATCTCCTGACTGGTCAGGAGAATCCTCGGAAGAGGGGGTTCTTCCCAGTGGGGAAACCTGAGGCGGTGGATCTCTAGGTCCGGGAGCAAGAGAGATGGAAGAGATATCGACAGGCACTGTAGAGGGAGGAGCTAAGGGAATAGACCGCTGACTGAGCCCAGTGGCCAGCACACTCTTCATCACCTCGAAGGCCCCCCTCCCAGGGAGATCCAAGAGACCGTTCCGAAGAAACTGGGACTCCCGGGCCCACCGAAAGGGAAGGCTCTGAGGCAGATGTCGGAGCCGAGCTCACCAAGGCCGAAGCTCCAAGGGGAAGAGCAGGGTCGGACAAGGGTCCGATGCCACTCACCCCCTCGGAGGAGACCAGGGAAGCCCGACCACCGAATCCCTCCAAGGAAGGTCTCGAGGAGGAGATAAGAGTAGATGCTGAGGGTGCAGAAGGAGGGGGTATCTGCCCCTCAGCCATAGCCATAACTATTCCCGTAGACTCCAGCTCCAAACTCTGTTGTAGAGTCGAAGGAGGAACTTGAAGGGGGTGTGGACTAATGGTCGTCTGTTGAGACGGACTATGAAGCATCTGGGCCAGTGCCTGTGATTTTAATAATCTGCTTACCACCCTCTCTAAATCATGGTCAGATAACCTGGACGACCTAGATGATCGGCTCCGATGGCTCCGTTCCGAAAGAAGAGTTGAGGCCAGAGCCGACAGAATCGGTTCCAAAGAGGGGGACCTGGACCTCTTCCTCGAAGGAACCATCGGAGCCGACAAACCCTCTGATCCAGTCGGAGCCGATAACTTTTCGCCCGCTCGAGAAGATCTAGATGCATCGGCTCCAGCCGGAGCAGGCATCGAAATAGCGGTGTCAGAGCCGGTCGGCGCCGACACCGAAGCCTGGGCCACATGGTGGTCGGAGCCAGTACTCGGAACTGACACCAGAGTGACCATAGAAGTATCGGCACCGATAGCCATCGGTGCCGAAGATTTAAGGTCGGATCGGCTCCAGCCGGAGCCGATCCCGACTCCGACAAAGTCGGAGTCAAGGCCGAAGGCTTTGGAACAGAAGCCTGGGCCTTAGACTTGGAAGGCTTTCCCGGAGCCGACGGCTGGGAGCCCTCCGGTTTAAGGAGTCCCCTTAAAATGAGTTTGTTTCTCCTTTCCTGCAGGACTCTCTGGCTAAAAGAGTGACATATTGCACAGGAGTCCTGCAGGTGGAGAGGTCCCAGGCAGTATAAACAAGAAGTGTGACCGTCTGTCAGAGACATTTTCTGACAGCACGAGTCACACTTCTTAAAGCCTGAGACCCTCTGCTCTTTGGACATAGTGGATACAAAAACAGTACACACACAGTCCCAAACAAACAATTAAAATTAAAGTATAAGCAGTAAAAACCTCACACACACACACACACACACACACACACACACACACACACACCCTGACAGAGGGGGGGGGGTGGGAGGGAAGGAAGGTCTGACTAAAAAAATTAAGGAGGATGGATAATTTTAGTCAAAAAGGGGCTTACAACTAACTAAAAATGAAGGATTTCTAAGAAAAATTAGTTTTAAAGTGAAAAAGGGGCTAATAGCAGTTTAAATTTAAACACTTACCAGGAGCTGGTAAAAGGAGGACCTCATCAGCGAAGCGGCAAATGATATCTGGGTACTTACCGCCTTGCATCATGGGATATGGGGCTGCCTCGAGCTGGTAAAAGTGACTCTCGAGCTTAGCAAAGTGCCGAGTCGGAGCCAAACCCATCAAGCAAGAATGAAGGCGTGATTGACAATTTAACATGGTCTTGTTATAGATAAATAATGATTAAACAGGTCTTGTTATAGGTAAATAATGAGTAAAAAGGTCTTGTTATAGATAAATAATGAGTAAAACGGTCTTGTTATAGGTAAATAATGAGTAAAAAGGTCTTGTCATAGATAAATAATAAGTAAAAAGGTCTTGCTATAAGTAAATAATAAGTAAAAAGGACTTGTTATAAGTAAATAAAGTAAAAAGGTCTTGTTAGTGACAGAAAATGAGTAAAAATGTCTTGTTATAGATAAATAATGAGTAAAAAGGTCTTGTTATAGATAAAAGGTCTTGCTATAGATAAATAATGAGTAAAAAGGTCTTGTTACAGATAAATAGTGAGTGAAAAGGTCTTGTTATTGATAAATAGTGAGTAAAAAGGTCTTGTTATAGGTAAATAATGAGTAAAAAGGTCTTGTTATAGATAAATAATGAGTAAAAATGTCTTGTTATAGGTAAATAATGAGTAAAAAGGTCTTGTTATAGATAAATAATGAGTAAAAAGGTCTTGTTATAGATAAAAGGTCTTGTTATAGATAAATAATGAGTAAAAAGGTCTTGCTATAGGTAAATAAGAGTAAAAAGGTCTTGTTATAGATAAATAATGAGTAAAAAGGTCTTGTTATAGGTAAATAATGAGTAAAAAGGTCTTATTATAGATAAATAATAAGTAAAAAGGTCTTGTTATAGATAAATAATAAGTACAAAGGTCTTGTTATAGGTAAATAATGAGAAAATAGGTCTTGTTATATATAAATAATGAGTAACAAGGTCTTGTTATAGATAAATAATAAGCAAAAAGGTCTTGTTATAGATAAATAATAAGTACAAAGGTCTTGCTATCGGTAAATAATGAGTAAAAAGGTCTTGTTATAGATAAATAATGAGTAAAATGGTCTTGTTATAGGTAAATAATGAGTGAAAAGGTCTTGCTATAGGTAAATAATGAGTAAAAATGTTTTGTTATAGATAAATAATGAGTAAAATGGTCTTGTTATAGGTAAATAATGAGTAAAAAGGTCTTGCTATAGGTAAATGATGAGTAAAAAGGTCTTTGTTATTGATAAATAATAAGTAAAAATATCTTGTTATAGGTAAATAATAAGTAAAAAGGTCTTGTTATAGGTAAATAATGAGTAAAAATGTCTTGTTATAGGTAAATAATGAGTAAAAAGGTCTTGTTACAGGTAAATAATGAGTAAAAAGGTCTTGTTATAGAAACATAATAAGTAAAAAGGTCTTGTTATAGGTAAATAATGAGTAAAAATGTCTTGTTATAGGTATATAATAAGTAATTACCTTTTTAATGAGTAAAAGGGTCTTGTTATAGGTAAATAATAAGTGAAAATGTCTTGTTATAGGTAAATAATGAGCAAAAAGGTGTTGTAGATAAGTAATAAGGAAAAAGGTCTTGTTATAGGTCAATAATTAGGAAAAAGGTCTTGTTGTAGATAAATAATAAGTAAAAAGGTCTTGTTATAGGTAAATATTACATAAAAAGGTCTTGTTATAGGTAAATAATGAGTAAAAAGGTCTTGTTATAGATAAATAATGAGTAAAAAGGTCTTGTTATAGGTAAATAATGAGTAAAAAGGTCTTCTTATAGGTAAATAATGAGCAAAAAGGTCTTGTTATAGGTAAATAAGTAAAAAGATCTTGTTATAGGTAAATAATGAGTAAAAAGGTCTTGCTATAGATAAATAATAAGTAAAAAGGTCTTATTATAGGTAAATAATGAGTAAAAAGGTATTGTTATAGATAAATAAATAATGAGTAAAAATGTCTTGTTATAGGTAAATAACGAGAAAAAGATCTTGTTATAGGTAAATAATGAGTAAAAAGGTCTTGTTATAGGTAAATAATGAGTAAAAAGGTCTTGTTATAGGTAAAGAATGAGTAAAAATGTCTTGTTATAGGTAAATAATGAGCAAAAAGTTATTGTCATAGGTAAATAATGAGTAAAAAGGTCTTGTTATAGATAAATAATTAGTAAAAAGGTCTTATTATAGGTAAATAATGAGTAAAAAGGTATTGTTATAGATAAATAAATAATGAGTAAAAATGTCTTGTTATAGGTAAATAACGAGAAAAAGGTCTTGTTATAGATAAATAATGAGTAAAAAGGTCTTGTTATAGGTAAATAATGAGTAAAAAGGTCTTGTTATAGGTAAAGAATGAGTAAAAATGTCTTGTTATAGGTAAATAATGAGCAAAAAGTTATTGTCATAGGTAAATAATGAGTAAAAAGCTCTTGTTATAGGTAAATAATGAGTAAAAAGGTCTTGTTATAGATAAATAATTAGTAAAAAGGTCTTGTTATAGGTAAATATTGAGTAAAAAGGTCTTGTTATAGGTAAATAATGAGTAAAAAGGTCCTGTTATATGTAAATAAAGAGTAAAAAGGTCTTGTTATAGAAAAATAATAAGTAAAAAGGTCTTGGTATAGATAAATAATAAGTACAAAGGTCTTGTTATAGGTAAATAATGAGTAAAAGGTCTTGTTATAGATAAATAATGAGTAACAAGGTCTTGTTATAGATAAATAATAAGTAAAAATGTCTTCTTTTAGGTAAATAATGAGTAAGAAGGTCATGTTATAGATAAATAATAAGTAAAAAGGTCTTGTTATAGATAAATAATAAGTACAAAGGTCTTGCTATCGGTAAACAATGAGTAAAAAGATCTTGTTATAGATAAATAAATAATGAGTAAAAAGGTCTTTTTATAGGTAAATAATGTGTAAAAAGGTCTTGTTATAGATAAATAATAAGTAAAAAAGGTCTTGTTATAGATAAATAATGAGTAAAAAGTTCTTGTTATAGGTAAATAATGAGTAAAAAGGTCTTGATATAGATAAATAATGAGTAAAAAGGTCTTGTTATAGATAAATAATGAGTAAAAAGGTCTTGTTATAGATAAAAGGTCTTGTTATACATAAATAATGATTAAAAAGGTCTTGGTTTAAGTAAATAATGAGTAAAAAGGTCTTGTTATAGATAAATAATGAGTAAAAAGGTCTTGTTAGTGATAAATAATGAGTAAAAAGGTCTTGTTATAGATAAATAATGAGTAAAAAGGTCTTGTTAGTGATAAATAATGAGTAAAAAGGTCATGTTATAGATAAATAATGAGTAAAAAGGTCTCGTTATAGATACATAATAAGTAAAAAGTCTTGTTATAAGTAAATAATGAGTAAAAAGGTCTTGTTATAGATAAATAATGAGTAAAAAGGTCTTGTTAGTGATAAATAATGAGTAAAAAGGTCTTGTTATAGATAAACAATCAGTAAAAAGGTCTTGTTATAGATAAATAATGAGTAAAAAGGTCTTGTTATAGATAAAAGGTCTTGTTATAGATAAATAATGATTAAAAAGGTCTTGTTATAGGTAAATAATGAGTAAAAAGGTCTTGTTATAGATAAATAATGAGTAAAACGGTCTTGTTATGAGTAAATAATGAGTAAAAAGGTCTTGTCATAGATAAATAATAAGTAAAAAGGTCTTGCTATAAGTAAATAATAAGTAAAAAGGACTTGTTATAAGTAAATAAAGTAAAAAGGTCTTGTTAGTGACAAAAAATAGTAAAAAGGTCTTGTTATAGATAAATAATGAGTAAAAGGTCTTGTCATAGATAAATAATAAGTAAAAAGTCTTGTTATAAGTAAATAATAAGTAAAAAGGACTTGTTATAAGTAAATAAAGTAAAAGGTCTTGTTAGTGACAAAAATGAGTAAAAAGGTCTTGTTATAGATAAATAATGAGTAAAAAGGTCTTGTTATAGATAAAAGGTCTTGTTATAGATAAATAATGAGTAAAAAGGTCTTGTTATAGGTAAATAATGAGAAAAAGGTCTTGTTATAGATAAATAATGAGTAAAAAGGTCTTGTTTTAGGTAAATAATGAGTAAAAAGGTCTTGTTATAAATAAATAATAAGTAAAAAGTTCTTGTTATAGGTAAATAATGAGTAAAAAGGTCTTGTTGTTGATAAATAATGAGTAAAAAGATCTTGTTATAGTTAAATAATAAGTAAAAAGGTCTTGTTATAGGTAAATAATGAGTAAAAAGGTCTTGTTATAGATAAAAGGTCTTGTTATAGGTAAATAATGAGCAAAAAGTTATTGTTATAGGTAAATAATGAGTAAAAAGCTCTTGTTATAGGTAAATAATAAGTAAAAAGGTCTTGTTATAGGTAAATAATGAGTAAAAAGGTCTTGTTATAGATAAATAATGAGTAAAAAGGTCATGTTTTAGGTAAATAATGAGTAAAAAGGTCTTGTTATAGATAAATAATGAGTAAAAAGGTCTTGTTATAGGTAAATAATGAGTAAAAAGGTCTTGTTATAGATAAATAATGAGTAAAAATGTCTTTTTATAGGTAAATAATGAGTAAAAAGGTCTTGTTATAGATAAATAATGAGTAAAAAGGTCTTGTTATAGGTAAATAATAAGTAAAAAGGTCTTGTTATAGATAAATAATGAGTAAAAAGGTCTTGTTATAGGTAAATAATAAGTAAAATTGTCTTCTTTTAGGTAAATAATGAGTAAAAAGGTCTTGTTATAGATAAAAGGTCTTGTTATAGATAAATAATGAGTAAAAAGGTCTTGTTTTAGGTAAATAATGAGTAAAAAGGTCTTGTTATAGATAAATAATGAGTAAAAAGGTCTTGTTATAGATAAATAATAAGTAAAACGGTCTTGTTATAGATAAATAATGAGTAATAAGGTCTAGTTATAGACAAATAAATAATGAGAAAATAGGTCTTGTTATAGGTAAATAATGAGCAAAAAGGCTTGTCATAGATAAATAATAAATAAAAAGATCTTGTTATAAGTAAATAATAAGTAAAAAGGTCTTGTTACAGGTAAAAGGTCTTGTTATAGAAAAATAATGAGTAAAAAGGTCTTGTTATAGATAAATAGTGAGTAAACAGGTTGTGTTATAGATAAAAGGTCTTGTTATAGATAAATAATGAGTAAAAAGGTCTTGTTATAGGTAAATAATGAGTAAAAAGGTCTTGTTATTGATAAATAACGAGTAAAAAGTTCTTGTTATAGGTAAATAATACGTAAAAAGGTCTTGTTATAGATAAATAATGAGTAAAAATGTCTTGTTATAGGTAAATAATGAGTAAAAAGGTCTTGTTATAGGTAATGAGTAAAAATGTCTTGTTATAGATAAATAATGAGTAAACAGGTCTTGTTATAGGTAAATAATGAGTAAAAAGGTCTTATTATAGGTAATGAGTAAAAAGGTCTTGTTATAGATAAATAATGAGTAAAAAGGTCTTGTTATAGATAAATAATGAGTAAAAAGGTCTTGTTATAGATAAAAGTTCTTGTTATAGATAAATAATGAGTAAAAAGGTCTTGCTATATGTAATTAATGAGTAAAAAGGTCTTGTTATAGGTAAATAATGAGTAAAAATGTCTTGTTATTGATAAATAATAAGTAAAAAGGTCTTGTTAAAGGTAAAGAATGTGTAAAAATGTCTTGTTATAGGTAAATAATGAGCAAAAAGTTATTGTTATAAGTAAATAATGAGTAAAAAGCTCTTGTTATAGGTAAATAATAAGTAAAAAGGTCTTGTTATAGGTAAATAATGAGTAAAGAGGTCTTGTTATAGATAAATAATGAGTAAAAAGGTCTTGTTTTATGTAAATAATGAGTAAAAAGGTCTTGTTATAGATAAATAATGAGTAAAAAGGTCTTGTTATAGGTAAATAATGAGTAAAAGGTCTTGTTATAGATAAATAATGAGTAAAATGTCTTTTTATAGGTAAATAATGAGTAAAAAGGTCTTGTTATAGATAAATAATGAGTAAAAAGGTCTTGTTATAGGTAAATAATAAGTAAAAAGGTCTTGTTATAGATAAATAATGAGTAAAAAGGTCTTGTTATAGGTAAATAATAAGTAAAATTGTCTTCTTTTAGGTAAATAATGAGTAAAAAGGTCTTGTTATAGATAAAAGGTCTTGTTATAGATAAATAATGAGTAAAAAGGTCTTGTTTTAGGTAAATAATGAGTAAAAAGGTCTTGTTATAGATAAATAATGAGTAAAAAGGTCTTGTTATAGATAAATAATAAGTAAAACGGTCTTGTTATAGATAAATAATGAGTAAAAAGGTCATGTTATAGATAAATAAATAATGAGTAAAAAGGTCTTGTTATAGGTAAATAATGAGCAAAAAGGCTTGTCATAGATAAATAATAAATAAAAAGATCTTGTTATAAGTAAATAATAAGTAAAAAGGTCTTGTTACAGGTAAAAGGTCTTGTTATAGAAAAATAATGAGTAAAAGGTCTTGTTATAGATAAATAGTGAGGAAACAGGTTTTGTTATAGATAAAAGGTCTTGTTATAGATAAATAATTAGTAAAAAGGTCTTGTTATAGGTAAATAATGAGTAAAAGGTCTTGTTATTGATAAATAACGAGTAAAAAGTTCTTGTTATAGGTAAATAATACGTAAAAAGGACTTGTTATAGATAAATAATGAGTAAAAATGTCTTGTTATAGGTAAATAATGAGTAAAAAGGTCTTGTTATAGGTAATGAGTAAAATGTCTTGTTATAGATAAATAATGATTAAAAGGTCTTGTTATAGGTAAATAATGAGTAAAAAGGTCTTGTTATAGGTAATGAGTAAAAGGTCTTGTTATAGATAAATAATGAGTAAAAAGGTCTTGTTATAGATAAATAATGAGTAAAAAGGTCTTGTTATAGATAAAAGTTCTTGTTATAGATAAATAATGAGTAAAAGGTCTTGCTATATGTAATTAATGAGTAAAAGGTCTTGTTATAGGTAAATAATGAGTAAAAATGTCTTGTTATTGATAAATAATAAGTAAAAGGTCTTGTTAAAGGTAAAGAATGTGTAAAATGTCTTGTTATAGGTAAATAATGAGCAAAAGTTATTGTTATAGGTAAATAATGAGTAAAAGCTCTTGTTATAGGTAAATAATAAGTAAAAAGGTCTTGTTATAGGTAAATAATGAGTAAAAAGTTCTTGTTATAGATAAATAATGAGTAAAAAGGTCTTGTTATAGGTAAATAATGAGTAAAAAGGTCTTGTTATAGATAAATAATGAGTAAAAATGTCTTTTTATAGGTAAATAATGAGTAAAAAGGTCTTGTTATTGATAAATAATGAGTAAAAAGGTCTTGTTATAGGTAAATAATAAGTAAAAAGGTCTTGTTATAGATAAATAATGAGTAAAAAGGTCTTGTTATAGGTAAATAATAAGTAAAATTGTCTTCTTTTAGGTAAATAATGAGTAAAAAGGTCTTGTTATAGATAAAAGGTCTTGTTATAGATAAATAATGAGTAAAAGGTCTTGTTTTAGGTAAATAATGAGTAAAAGGTCTTGTTATAGATAAATAATGAGTAAAAAGGTCTTGTTATAGATAAATAATAAGTAAAACGGTCTTGTTATAGATAAATAATGAGTAAAAAGGTCATGTTATAGATAAATAAATAATCAGTAAAAGGTCTTGTTATAGGTAAATAATGAGCAAAAAGGCTTGTCATAGATAAATAATAAATAAAAAGATCTTGTTATAAGTAAATAATAAGTAAAAAGGTCTTGTTACAGGTAAAAGGTCTTGTTATAGAAAAATAATGAGTAAAAAGGTCTTGTTATAGATAAATAGTGAGTAAACAGGTTTTGTTATAGATAAAAGGTCTTGTTATAGATAAATAATGAGTAAAAAGGTCTTGTTATAGGTAAATAATGAGTAAAAGGTCTTGTTATTGATAAATGACAAGTAAAAGTTCTTGTTATAGGTAAATAATACGTAAAAAGGTCTTGTTATAGATAAATAATGAGTAAAAAGGTCTTGTTATAGGTAAATAATGAGTAAAAAGGTCTTGTTATAGGTAATGAGTAAAATGTCTTGTTATAGATAAATAATGAGTAAAAAGTCTTGTTATAGGTAAATAATGAGTAAAAAGGTCTTGTTATAGGTAATGAGTAAAAGGTCTTGTTATAGATAAATAATGAGTAAAAGGTCTTGTTATAGATAAATAATGAGTAAAAGGTCTTGTTATAGATAAAAGTTCTTGTTATAGATAAATAATGAGTAAAAAGGTCTTGCTATATGTAATTAATGAGTAAAAGGTCTTGTTATAGGTAAATAATGAGTAAAATGTCTTGTTATTGATAAATAATAAGTAAAAAGGTCTTGTTAAAGGTAAAGAATGTGTAAAAATGTCTTGTTATAGGTAAATAATGAGCAAAAAGTTATTGTTATAGGTAAATAATGAGTAAAAAGGTCTTGTTATAGGTAAATAATGAGTAAAAAGGTCTTGTTATAGATAAATAATGAGTAAAAAGGTCTTGTTTTAGGTAAATAATGAGTAAAAAGGTCTTGTTATAGATAAATAATGAGTAAAAAGGTCTTGTTATAGGTAAATAATGAGTAAAAAGGTCTTGTTATAGATAAATAATGAGTAAAAATGTCTTTTTATAGGTAAATAATGAGTAAAAAGGTCTTGTTATAGGTAAATAATAAGTAAAAAGGTCTTGTTATAGATAAATAATGAGTAAAAAGGTCTTGTTATAGGTAAATAATAAGTAAAATTGTCTTCTTTTAGGTAAATAATGAGTAAAAAGGTCTTGTTATAGATAAAAGGTCTTGTTATAGATAAATAATGAGTAAAAAGGTCTTGTTTTAGGTAAATAATGAGTAAAAAGGTCTTGTTATAGATAAATAATGAGTAAAAAGGTCTTGTTATAGATAAATAATAAGTAAAAGCGGTCTTGTTATAGATAAATAATGAGTAAAAAGGTCATGTTATAGATAAATAAATAATGAGTAAAAAGGTCTTGTTATAGGTAAATAATGAGCAAAAAGGCTTGTCATAGATAAATAATAAATAAAAAGATCTTGTTATAAGTAAATAATAAGTAAAAAGGTCTTGTTACAGGTAAAAGGTCTTGTTATAGAAAAATAATGAGTAAAAAGGTCTTGTTATAGATAAATAGTGAGTAAACAGGTTTTGTTATAGATAAAAGGTCTTGTTATAGATAAATAATGAGTAAAAAGGTCTTGTTATAGGTAAATAATGAGTAAAAAGGTCTTGTTATTGATAAATAACGAGTAAAAAGTTCTTGTTATAGGTAAATAATATGTAAAAAGGTCTTGTTATAGATAAATAATGAGTAAAAAGGTCTTATTATAGGTAAATAATGAGTAAAAAGGTCTTGTTATAGGTAATGAGTAAAAATGTCTTGTTATAGATAAATAATGAGTAAAAAGGTCTTGTTACAGGTAAATAATGAGTAAAAAGGTCTTGTTATAGAAACATAATAAGTAAAAAGGTCTTGTTATAGGTAAATAATGAGTAAAAATGTCTTGTTATAGGTATATAATAAGTAATTACCTTTTTAATGAGTAAAAGGGTCTTGTTATAGGTAAATAATAAGTGAAAATGTCTTGTTATAGGTAAATAATGAGCAAAAAGGTGTTGTCGTAGATAAGTAATAAGGAAAAAGGTCTTGTTATAGGTCAATAATTAGGAAAAAGGTCTTGTTGTAGATAAATAATAAGTAAAAAGGTCTTGTTATAGGTAAATATTACATAAAAAGGTCTTGTTATAGGTAAATAATGAGTAAAAAGGTCTTGTTATAGATAAATAATGAGTAAAAAGGTCTTGTTATAGGTAAATAATGAGTAAAAAGGTCTTCTTATAGGTAAATAATGAGCAAAAAGGTCTTGTTATAGGTAAATAAGTAAAAAGATCTTGTTATAGGTAAATAATGAGTAAAAGGTCTTGCTATAGATAAATAATAAGTAAAAAGGTCTTATTATAGGTAAATAATGAGTAAAAAGGTATTGTTATAGATAAATAAATAATGAGTAAAAATGTCTTGTTATAGGTAAATAACGAGAAAAAGATCTTGTTATAGGTAAATAATGAGTAAAAAGGTCTTGTTATAGGTAAATAATGAGTAAAAAGGTCTTGTTATAGGTAAATAATGAGTAAAATGTCTTGTTATAGGTAAATAATGAGCAAAAATTATTGTCATAGGTAAATAATGAGTAAAAAGGTCTTGTTATAGATAAATAATTAGTAAAAGGTCTTATTATAGGTAAATAATGAGTAAAAAGGTATTGTTATAGATAAATAAATAATGAGTAAAATGGTCTTGTTATAGGTAAATAACGAGAAAAGGTCTTGTTATAGATAAATAATGAGTAAAAGGTCTTGTTATAGGTAAATAATGAGTAAAAAGGTCTTGTTATAGGTAAAGAATGAGTAAAATGTCTTGTTATAGGTAAATAATGAGCAAAAGTTATTGTCATAGGTAAATAATGAGTAAAAGGTCTTGTTATAGGTAAATAATGAGTAAAAAGGTCTTGTTATAGATAAATAATTAGTAAAAAGGTCTTGTTATAGGTAAATATTGAGTAAAAGGTCTTGTTATAGGTAAATAATGAGTAAAAAGGTCCTGTTATATGTAAATAAAGAGTAAAAAGGTCTTGTTATAGAAAAATAATAAGTAAAAAGGTCTTGGTATAGATAAATAATAAGTACAAAGGTCTTGTTATAGGTAAATAATGAGTAAAAGGTCTTGTTATAGATAAATAATGAGTAACAAGGTCTTGTTATAGATAAATAATAAGTAAAAATGTCTACTTTTAGGTAAATAATGAGTAAGAAGGTCATGTTATAGATAAATAATAAGTAAAAAGGTCTTGTTATAGATAAATAATAAGTACAAAGGTCTTGCTATCGGTAAACAATGAGTAAAAAGATCTTGTTATAGATAAATAAATAATGAGTAAAAATGTCTTTTTATAGGTAAATAATGTGTAAAAAGGTCTTGTTATAGATAAATAATAAGTAAAAAAGGTCTTGTTATAGATAAATAATGAGTAAAAAGTTCTTGTTATAGGTAAATAATGAGTAAAAAGGTCTTGATATAGATAAATAATGAGTAAAAAGGTCTTGTTATAGATAAATAATGAGTAAAAAGGTCTTGTTATAGATAAAAGGTCTTGTTATACATAAATAATGATTAAAAAGGTCTTGGTTTAAGTAAATAATGAGTAAAAAGGTCTTGTTATAGATAAATAATGAGTAAAAAGGTCTTGTTAGTGATAAATAATGAGTAAAAAGGTCTTGTTATAGATAAATAATGAGTAAAAAGGTCTTGTTAGTGATAAATAATGAGTAAAAAGGTCATGTTATAGATAAATAATGAGTAAAAAGGTCTCGTTATAGATACATAATAAGTAAAAAGTCTTGTTATAAGTAAATAATGAGTAAAAAGGTCTTGTTATAGATAAATAATGAGTAAAAAGGTCTTGTTAGTGATAAATAATGAGTAAAAAGGTCTTGTTATAGATAAACAATCAGTAAAAAGGTCTTGTTATAGATAAATAATGAGTAAAAAGGTCTTGTTATAGATAAAAGGTCTTGTTATAGATAAATAATGATTAAAAAGGTCTTGTTATAGGTAAATAATGAGTAAAAAGGTCTTGTTATAGATAAATAATGAGTAAAACGGTCTTGTTATGAGTAAATAATGAGTAAAAAGGTCTTGTCATAGATAAATAATAAGTAAAAAGGTCTTGCTATAAGTAAATAATAAGTAAAAAGGACTTGTTATAAGTAAATAAAGTAAAAAGGTCTTGTTAGTGACAAAAAATTAGTAAAAAGGTCTTGTTATAGATAAATAATGAGTAAAAAGGTCTTGTCATAGATAAATAATAAGTAAAAAGGTCTTGTTATAAGTAAATAATAAGTAAAAAGGACTTGTTATAAGTAAATAAAGTAAAAAGGTCTTGTTAGTGACAAAAAATGAGTAAAAAGGTCTTGTTATAGATAAATAATGAGTAAAAAGGTCTTGTTATAGATAAAAGGTCTTGTTATAGATAAATAATGAGTAAAAAGGTCTTGTTATAGGTAAATAATGAGAAAAAGGTCTTGTTATAGATAAATAATGAGTAAAAAGGTCTTGTTTTAGGTAAATAATGAGTAAAAAGGTCTTGTTATAAATAAATAATAAGTAAAAAGTTCTTGTTATAGGTAAATAATGAGTAAAAAGGTCTTGTTGTTGATAAATAATGAGTAAAAAGATCTTGTTATAGTTAAATAATAAGTAAAAAGGTCTTGTTATAGGTAAATAATGAGTAAAAAGGTCTTGTTATAGATAAAAGGTCTTGTTATAGGTAAATAATGAGCAAAAAGTTATTGTTATAGGTAAATAATGAGTAAAAAGCTCTTGTTATAGGTAAATAATAAGTAAAAAGGTCTTGTTATAGGTAAATAATGAGTAAAAAGGTCTTGTTATAGATAAATAATGAGTAAAAAGGTCATGTTTTAGGTAAATAATGAGTAAAAAGGTCTTGTTATAGATAAATAATGAGTAAAAAGGTCTTGTTATAGGTAAATAATGAGTAAAAAGGTCTTGTTATAGATAAATAATGAGTAAAATGTCTTTTTATAGGTAAATAATGAGTAAAAAGGTCTTGTTATAGATAAATAATGAGTAAAAAGGTCTTGTTATAGGTAAATAATAAGTAAAAAGGTCTTGTTATAGATAAATAATGAGTAAAAAGGTCTTGTTATAGGTAAATAATAAGTAAAATTGTCTTCTTTTAGGTAAATAATGAGTAAAAGGTCTTGTTATAGATAAAAGGTCTTGTTATAGATAAATAATGAGTAAAAAGGTCTTGTTTTAGGTAAATAATGAGTAAAAAGGTCTTGTTATAGATAAATAATGAGTAAAAAGGTCTTGTTATAGATAAATAATAAGTAAAACGGTCTTGTTATAGATAAATAATGAGTAAAAAGGTCAAGTTATAGATAAATAAATAATGAGTAAAAAGGTCTTGTTATAGGTAAATAATGAGCAAAAAGGCTTGTCATAGATAAATAATAAATAAAAAGATCTTGTTATAAGTAAATAATAAGTAAAAAGGTCTTGTTACAGGTAAAAGGTCTTGTTATAGAAAAATAATGAGTAAAAAGGTCTTGTTATAGATAAATAGTGAGTAAACAGGTTGTGTTATAGATAAAAGGTCTTGTTATAGATAAATAATGAGTAAAAAGGTCTTGTTATAGGTAAATAATGAGTAAAAAGGTCTTGTTATTGATAAATAACGAGTAAAAAGTTCTTGTTATAGGTAAATAATACGTAAAAAGGTCTTGTTATAGATAAATAATGAGTAAAAATGTCTTGTTATAGGTAAATAATGAGTAAAAAGGTCTTGTTATAGGTAATGAGTAAAAATGTCTTGTTATAGATAAATAATGAGTAAACAGGTCTTGTTATAGGTAAATAATGAGTAAAAAGGTCTTGTTATAGGTAACGAGTAAAAAGGTCTTGTTATAGATAAATAATGAGTAAAAAGGTCTTGTTATAGATAAATAATGAGTAAAAAGGTCTTGTTATAGATAAAAGTTCTTGTTATAGATAAATAATGAGTAAAAAGGTCTTGCTATATGTAATTAATGAGTAAAAAGGTCTTGTTATAGGTAAATAATGAGTAAAAATGTCTTGTTATTGATAAATAATAAGTAAAAAGGTCTTGTTAAAGGTAAAGAATGTGTAAAAATGTCTTGTTATAGGTAAATAATGAGCAAAAAGTTATTGTTATAAGTAAATAATGAGTAAAAAGCTCTTGTTATAGGTAAATAATAAGTAAAAAGGTCTTGTTATAGGTAAATAATGAGTAAAAAGGTCTTGTTATAGATAAATAATGAGTAAAAAGGTCTTGTTTTAGGTAAATAATGAGTAAAAAGGTCTTGTTATAGATAAATAATGAGTAAAAAGGTCTTGTTACAGGTAAATAATGAGTAAAAAGGTCTTGTTATAGATAAATAATGAGTAAAAATGTCTTTTTATAGGTAAATAATGAGTAAAAAGGTCTTGTTATAGATAAATAATGAGTAAAAAGGTCTTGTTATAGGTAAATAATAAGTAAAAAGGTCTTGTTATAGATAAATAATGAGTAAAAAGGTCTTGTTATAGGTAAATAATAAGTAAAATTGTCTTCTTTTAGGTAAATAATGAGTAAAAAGGTCTTGTTATAGATAAAAGGTCTTGTTATAGATAAATAATGAGTAAAAGGTCTTGTTTTAGGTAAATAATGAGTAAAAAGGTCTTGTTATAGATAAATAATGAGTAAAAAGGTCTTGTTATAGATAAATAATAAGTAAAACGGTCTTGTTATAGATAAATAATGAGTAAAAAGGTCATGTTATAGATAAATAAATAATCAGTAAAAAGGTCTTGTTATAGGTAAATAATGAGCAAAAAGGCTTGTCATAGATAAATAATAAATAAAAAGATCTTGTTATAAGTAAATAATAAGTAAAAAGGTCTTGTTACAGGTAAAAGGTCTTGTTATAGAAAAATAATGAGTAAAAAGGTCTTGTTATAGATAAATAGTGAGGAAACAGGTTTTGTTATAGATAAAAGGTCTTGTTATAGATAAATAATTAGTAAAAAGGTCTTGTTATAGGTAAATAATGAGTAAAAAGGTCTTGTTATTGATAAATAACGAGTAAAAAGTTCTTGTTATAGGTAAATAATACGTAAAAAGGTCTTGTTATAGATAAATAATGAGTAAAAAGGTCTTGTTATAGGTAAATAATGAGTAAAAAGGTCTTGTTATAGGTAATGAGTAAAAATGTCTTGTTATAGATAAATAATGAGTAAAAAGGTCTTGTTATAGGTAAATAATGAGTAAAAAGGTCTTGTTATAGGTAATGAGTAAAAAGGTCTTGTTATAGATAAATAATGAGTAAAAAGGTCTTGTTATAGATAAATAATGAGTAAAAAGGTCTTGTTATAGATAAAAGTTCTTGTTATAGATAAATAATGAGTAAAAAGGTCTTGCTATATGTAATTAATGAGTAAAAAGGTCTTGTTATAGGTAAATAATGAGTAAAAATGTCTTGTTATTGATAAATAATAAGTAAAAAGGTCTTGTTAAAGGTAAAGAATGTGTAAAAATGTCTTGTTATAGGTAAATAATGAGCAAAAAGTTATTGTTATAGGTAAATAATGAGTAAAAAGCTCTTGTTATAGGTAAATAATAAGTAAAAAGGTCTTGTTATAGGTAAATAATGAGTAAAAAGTTCTTGTTATAGATAAATAATGAGTAAAAAGGTCTTGTTATAGGTAAATAATGAGTAAAAAGGTCTTGTTATAGGTAAATAATAAGTAAAATTGTCTTCTTTTAGGTAAATAATGAGTAAAAAGGTCTTGTTATTGATAAATAATGAGTAAAAAGGTCTTGTTATAGGTAAATAATAAGTAAAAAGGTCTTGTTATAGATAAATAATGAGTAAAAAGGTCTTGTTATAGGTAAATAATAAGTAAAATTGTCTTCTTTTAGGTAAATAATGAGTAAAAAGGTCTTGTTATAGATAAAAGGTCTTGTTATAGATAAATAATGAGTAAAAAGGTCTTGTTTTAGGTAAATAATGAGTAAAAAGGTCTTGTTATAGATAAATAATGAGTAAAAAGGTCTTGTTATAGATAAATAATAAGTAAAACGGTCTTGTTATAGATAAATAATGAGTAAAAAGGTCATGTTATAGATAAATAAATAATGAGTAAAAAGGTCTTGTTATAGGTAAATAATGAGCAAAAAGGCTTGTCATAGATAAATAATAAATAAAAAGATCTTGTTATAAGTAAATAATAAGTAAAAAGGTCTTGTTACAGGTAAAAGGTCTTGTTATAGAAAAATAATGAGTAAAAAGGTCTTGTTATAGATAAATAGTGAGTAAACAGGTTTTGTTATAGATAAAAGGTCTTGTTATAGATAAATAATGAGTAAAAAGGTCTTGTTATAGGTAAATAATGAGTAAAAAGGTCTTGTTATTGATAAATGACAAGTAAAAAGTTCTTGTTATAGGTAAATAATACGTAAAAAGGTATTGTTATAGATAAATAATGAGTAAAAAGGTCTTGTTATAGGTAAATAATGAGTAAAAAGGTCTTGTTATAGGTAATGAGTAAAAATGTCTTGTTATAGATAAATAATGAGTAAAAAGATCTTGTTATAGGTAAATAATGAGTAAAAAGGTCTTGTTATAGGTAATGAGTAAAAAGGTCTTGTTATAGATAAATAATGAGTAAAAAGGTCTTGTTATAGATAAATAATGAGTAAAAAGGTCTTGTTATAGATAAAAGTTCTTGTTATAGATAAATAATGAGTAAAAAGGTCTTGCTATATGTAATTAATGAGTAAAAAGGTCTTGTTATAGGTAAATAATGAGTAAAAATGTCTTGTTATTGATAAATAATAAGTAAAAAGGTCTTGTTAAAGGTAAAGAATGTGTAAAAATGTCTTGTTATAGGTAAATAATGAGCAAAAAGTTATTGTTATAGGTAAATAATGAGTAAAAAGGTCTTGTTATAGGTAAATAATGAGTAAAAAGGTCTTGTTTTAGGTAAATAATGAGTAAAAAGGTCTTGTTATAGATAAATAATGAGTAAAAAGGTCTTGTTATAGGTAAATAATGAGTAAAAAGGTCTTGTTATAGATAAATAATGAGTAAAAATGTCTTTTTATAGGTAAATAATGAGTAAAAAGGTCTTGTTATAGGTAAATAATAAGTAAAAAGGTCTTGTTATAGATAAATAATGAGTAAAAAGGTCTTGTTATAGGTAAATAATAAGTAAAATTGTCTTCTTTTAGGTAAATAATGAGTAAAAAGGTCTTGTTATAGATAAAAGGTCTTGTTATAGATAAATAATGAGTAAAAAGGTCTTGTTTTAGGTAAATAATGAGTAAAAAGGTCTTGTTATAGATAAATAATGAGTAAAAAGGTCTTGTTATAGATAAATAATAAGTAAAACGGTCTTGTTATAGATAAATAATGAGTAAAAAGGTCATGTTATAGATAAATAAATAATGAGTAAAAAGGTCTTGTTATAGGTAAATAATGAGCAAAAAGGCTTGTCATAGATAAATAATGAAAAAAGATCTTGTTATAAGTAAATAATAAGTAAAAAGGTCTTGTTACAGGTAAAAGGTCTTGTTATAGAAAAATAATGAGTAAAAAGGTCTTGTTATAGATAAATAGTGAGTAAACAGGTTTTGTTATAGATAAAAGGTCTTGTTATAGATAAATAATGAGTAAAAAGGTCTTGTTATAGGTAAATAATGAGTAAAAAGGTCTTGTTATTGATAAATAACGAGTAAAAAGTTCTTGTTATAGGTAAATAATATGTAAAAAGGTCTTGTTATAGATAAATAATGAGTAAAAAGGTCTTATTATAGGTAAATAATGAGTAAAAAGGTCTTGTTATAGGTAATGAGTAAAAATGTCTTGTTATAGATAAATAATGAGTAAAAAGGTCTTGTTATAGGTAAATAATGAGTAAAAAGGTCTTGTTATAGGTAAATAATGAGCAAAAAGGCTTGTCATAGATAAATAATAAATAAAAAGATCTTGTTATAAGTAAATAATAAGTAAAAAGGTCTTGTTACAGGTAAAAGGTCTTGTTATAGAAAAATAATGAGTAAAAAGGTCTTGTTATAGATAAATAGTGAGTAAACAGGTTTTGTTATAGATAAAAGGTCTTGTTATAGATAAATAATGAGTAAAAAGGTCTTGTTATAGGTAAATAATGAGTAAAAAGGTCTTGTTATTGATAAATAACGAGTAAAAAGTTCTTGTTATAGGTAAATAATACGTAAAAAGGTCTTGTTATAGATAAATAATGAGTAAAAAGGTCTTGTTATAGGTAAATAATGAGTAAAAAGGTCTTGTTATAGGTAATGAGTAAAAATGTCTTGTTATAGATAAATAATGAGTAAAAAGGTCTTGTTATAGGTAAATAATGAGTAAAAAGGTCTTGTTATAGGTAATGAGTAAAAAGGTCTTGTTATAGATAAATAATGAGTAAAAAGGTCTTGTTATAGATAAATAATGAGTAAAAGGTCTTGTTATAGATAAAAGTTCTTGTTATAGATAAATAATGAGTAAAAGGTCTTGCTATATGTAATTAATGAGTAAAAGGTCTTGTTATTGGTAAATAATGAGTAAAAATGTCTTGTTATTGATAAATAATAAGTAAAAAGGTCTTGTTAAAGGTAAAGAATGTGTAAAAATGTCTTGTTATAGGTAAATAATGAGCAAAAAGTTATTGTTATAGGTAAATAATGAGTAAAAAGCTCTTGTTATAGGTAAATAATAAGTAAAAAGGTCTTGTTATAGGTAAATAATGAGTAAAAAGGTCTTGTTATAGATAAATAATGAGTAAAAAGGTCTTGTTTTAGGTAAATAATGAGTAAAAAGGTCTTGTTATAGATAAATAATGAGTAAAAAGGTCTTGTTATAGGTAAATAATGAGTAAAAAGGTCTTGTTATAGATAAATAATGAGTAAAAATGTCTTTTTATAGGTAAATAATGAGTAAAAAGGTATTGTTATAGGTAAATAATAAGTAAAAAGGTCTTGTTATAGATAAATAATGAGTAAAAAGGTCTTGTTATAGGTAAATAATAAGTAAAATTGTCTTCTTTTAGGTAAATAATGAGTAAAAAGGTCTTGTTATAGATAAAAGGTCTTGTTATAGATAAATAATGAGTAAAAAGGTCTTGTTTTAGGTAAATAATGAGTAAAAAGGTCTTGTTATAGATAAATAATGAGTAAAAAGGTCTTGTTATAGATAAATAATAAGTAAAACGGTCTTGTTATAGATAAATAATGAGTAAAAAGGTCATGTTATAGATAAATAAATAATGAGTAAAAAGGTCTTGTTATAGGTAAATAATGAGCAAAAAGGATTGTCATAGATAAATAATAAATAAAAAGATCTTGTTATAAGTAAATAATAAGTAAAAAGGTCTTGTTACAGGTAAAAGGTCTTGTTATAGAAAAATAATGAGTAAAAAGGTCTTGTTATAGATAAATAGTGAGTAAACAGGTTTTGTTATAGATAAAAGGTCTTGTTATAGATAAATAATGAGTAAAAAGGTCTTGTTATAGGTAAATAATGAGTAAAAAGGTCTTGTTATTGATAAATAACGAGTAAAAAGTTCTTGTTATAGGTAAATCATATGTAAAAAGGTCTTGCTATAGATAAATAATGAGTAAAAAGGTCTTATTATAGGTAAATAATGAGTAAAAAGGTCTTGTTATAGGTAATGAGTAAAAATGTCTTGTTATAGATAAATAATGAGTAAAAAGGTCTTGTTATAGGTAAATAATGAGTAAAAAGGTCTTGTTATAGGTAATGAGTAAAAAGGTCTTGTTATAGATAAATAATGAGTAAAAAGGTCTTGTTATAGATAAATAATGAGTAAAAAGGTCTTGTTATAGATAAAAGTTCTTGTTATAGATAAATAATGAGTAAAAAGGTCTTGCTATATGTAATTAATGAGTAAAAAGGTCTTGTTATAGGTAAATAATGAGTAAAAATGTCTTGTTATTGATAAATAATAAGTAAAAAGGTCTTGTTATAGGTAAATAATGAGTAAAAAGGTCTTGTTATTGATAAATAATGAGTAAAAAGGTCTTGTTATAGGTAAATAATGAGTAAAAAGGTCTTGTTATTGATAAATAATGAGTAAAAAGGTCTTGTTATAGGTAAATAATAAGTAAAAAGGTCTTGTTATAGATAAATAATGAGTAAAAAGGTCTTGTTATAGATAAATAATGAGTAAATAGGTCTTGTTATAGATAAAAGGTCTTGTTATAGATAAATAATGAGTAAAAAGATCTTGTTATAGATAAATAATGAGTAAAAATGTCTTGTTATAGGTAAATAATGAGTAAAAAGGTCTTGTTATAGATAAATAATGAGTAAAAAGATCTTGTTATAGGTAAATAATGAGTAAAAAGGTCTTGTTATAGATAAATAATGAGTAAAAATGTCTTGTTATAGATAAATAATGAGTAAAAAGGTCTTGTTATAGATAAATAATGAGTAAAAAGGTCTTGTTATAGATAAAAGGTCTAGTTATAGATAAATAATGAGTAAAAAGATCTTGTTATAGATAAATAATGAGTAAAAATGTCTTGTTATAGGTAAATAATGAGTAAAAAGGTCTTGTTATAGGTAAATAATGAGTAAAAAGGTCTTGTTATAGGTAAATAATGAGTAAAAAGGTCTTGTTATAGATAAATGAGTAAAAAGGTCTTGTTATAGAGAAAAGGTCTTGTTATAGATAAATAATGAGTAAAAATGTCTTGTTATAGGTAAATAATAAGTAAAAAGGTCTTGTTATACATAAATAATGAGTAAAAATGTCTTGTTATAGGTGAATAATGAGTAAAAAGGTCTTGTTATAGGTAAATAATAAGTAAAAATGTCTTGTTATAGATAAATAATGATTAAAAAGGTCTTGTTATAGATAAATAATGAGTACAAAGGTCTTGTTATAGATAAAAGGTCTTGTTATAGATAAGTAAAAATGTCTTCTTTTAGGTAAATAATGAGTAAGAAGGTCTTGTTATAGATAAATAATGAGTAAAAAGGTCTTGTTATAGATAAATAATAAGTAAAACGGTCTTGTTATAGATAAATAATGAGTAAAATGAGTAAATAATGAGTAAAAATGTCTTGTTATAGGTGAATAATGAGTAAAAAGGTCTTGTTATATGTTAATAATAAGTAAAAATGTCTTGTTATAGATAAATAATGATTAAAAAGGTCTTGTTATAGATAAATAATAAGTAAAAAGGTCTTGTTATAGATAAAGAATAAGTAAAAACGTCTTGTTATAGGTAAATAATGAGTACAAATTTCTTGTTATAGATAAATAATGAGTAAAAAGGTCTTGTTATAGGTAAATAATGAGTAAAAAGGTCTTGTTATAGATAAATAATAAGTAAAAAGGTCTTGTTATAGATAAAGAATAAGTAAAAACTTCTTGTTATATGTAAATAAAGAGTAAAAATGTCTTGTTATAGATAAATAATGAGTAAAAAGGTCTTGTTATAGGTAAATAATGAGTAAAAAGGTCTTGTTATAAATAAATAATAAGTAAAAAGGTCTTGTTATAGGTAAAAGGTCTTGTTATAGATAAATAATAAGTAAAAAGATCTTGTTATCGGTAAATAATGAGTAAAAAGGTCTTGTTATAGATAAATAACTAATGAGTAAAATCGTCTTGTTATAGGTAAATAATGCGTAACAACGTCTTGCTATATGTAAATAATGAGTAAAAAGCTCTTGTTATAGGTAAATAATGAGTAAAAAGGTCTTGTTATAGGTAAATAATAAGTAAAAAGGTCTTGCTATATGTAAATAATGAGTAAAAAGGTCTTGTTATAGGTAAATAATGAGTAAAAAGGTCTTGTTATAGGTAAATAATGAGTAAAAAGGTCTTGTTATAGATAAAAGGTCTTGTTATAAGTAAATAATGAGTAAAAAGGTCTTGTTATAGGTAAATAATGAGTAAAAAGGTCTTGTTATAGGTAAATAATGAGTAAAAAGATCTTGTTATAAGTAAATAATGAGTAAAAAGGTCTTGTTATAGGTAAATAATGAGTAAAAAGGTCTTGTTATAGGTAAATAATGAGTAAAAAGGTCTTGTTATAGATAAATAATAAGTAAAATGGCCTTGTTACAGGTAAATAATGAGTAGAAAGGTCTTGTTACAGGTAAATAATGAGTAAAAATGTCTTGTTATAAATAAAGGAAATATAATCCTTGAGCCAACTGGCCAAGGTCACCTTGCTGACTGGTTTAACCAAACCTTGCACTTGAAAAGGAGACAAATAATTGGTAAGATTTTCTCATGTCCTTCATCCTGTGAAGGTAGAAATGTAACTGTCTGTGAATATCTAGCAAATGCAAACAGTATTCACCTGTGTTTGAAAAGTTTGGAAAGAATACCGGCAAACTGATAGTTTGATTGATATTAGATTCTGACACTACTTCAGGTAGGAAGGTTGGGTTTGTTCATAAGGAAACTCTGTCTTTGTGAAAAATCAGATAAACTGGTTCACATAATAATGCCTAATTTCTGAAATTTTTGTAGCAGAGGTTATTGCCACCAAAAATAATGTTTTCTATGACAAAAACTTAAAATCACAGTCTGCAGATGTTCAAAGGGAGAATGTACAATGATTTAAAAGACTATGTTTAGATCCCAAGGTGGCACAGGATCTTTGAAAGGAGGTTTCAGCAAAAATGTCCCTTTTAAAAAAAGACTTACAAAGTCTATTCGAAGCCAAGGAATGTTACTCCATACCATCATAGAACTTGAAATTGCTGCTAGCTGTATTCTGATGGTAGAAGGAGAAACTCCTGCACTGAAAAGAGAGGCTAAAAAGTCTAAATTTTTTTTCAATAGAAGCAGAAAAGGGGTCAGTATCCTTTTCATGAGCCCAAATAGTAAATCTCTTCCATTACTAGTAGATAGTTTACAGGTACAAGGTTTATGAGAAGCTAGGATAATCTGGTGTACCGGGGAGGAAAGGTTAAGATGCCTGGCAACTAATGGAACTGGAGGAACAATGCTGTCATATGGAGGATCAGAATGTCTGGATGGGACAGAATGTCTGGAGCAGGGTCCAGAATCAAATAAGGCCAAATAAAGGGGAACCATATCTGTTGAGACCAAAAGGGAGCAATAAGGATTACTTTGCTCTTCAGTCTGTAAGAAGTTTGGAATCAGAGGTATCAGAAGAAAGGCATATAGGAGTCTGGAGGGCCAAGTGAGGAGAAGACCATCTCTTGGTGACTTCCCCAGAGGGGAAATCAGGGCAATGTAGTTACTGCACTTGTTGTTTGTAGAAGAGACGACCAGGTTGCAGCAAGCCTGGCCCCATTGATGGAATTTTTTTTCCGTCACATTTAGGTTGAGAGACCACTCGCAAGGCAAGAGAATACATCTGCTCAGTTTGTCTGCTATCACTGGAACTCCCTGGAATGTGCATTGCTATCTGAAAGCGGTTGGAAGAGATCACCCACTGCCACACTCTGAATGCTTCCGACAAAGGGGGTACAATTTGGTTCCTCCCTGTTTGTTGATGTACCAAACTACTGACATACTGTCTGAATAGCATTTGTTGCTCAAGGAAGTGCAGTTTGAAAGGCTTGCTTAGATCCAGAACATTGATATGCAAGTTGGCCACTAAAGGGGGCCAAGTGTCTTAGGCAGTCATGCCTAGAAAATGCCCCCCACCCAATCTGGGAGGTGTCTGTCATCACTATGGCCTTGGGTTCTGAAAGGACACACAGGCGGCCCAGGAAAATTTCTTTGGAGTGAATCCACCAAGCTAGATCCTTCCTACAATGATTGGTGATCAGAATGTGGTCTGACATGGGTTGATACAGCATAGACCACTGAGTTGCTAGCAGCCATTGTAGAATTCTCATGTGATATCTGGCTAGGGGAACTAGAGTTATTGTCACTGCCATAGAACCTAGGACTTGTAAAATTAGTCGAATGGGTACTTTCTTGCTGTGAATTATTTTCTGAACCTGAGTTATGATTTTTTCAACTCTCACCAGAGGAAGGGATGCTACAGCTTTTATAGTATTCAGCACTGCCCCTATAAACTCTAAACTCTTGATTCGGAGTCAGCTGAGATTTTTCATGATTTACAGTCCTAGATCTGCGCAGGTGTTGAGAATATAATCACTTGCCTCTATTAATCAATGCCTGGTCAGAGAAGTAATAAGACAGTCATCCAAATATGGAAACACCAGGAATCCTTGCAGTCTCAAGTGAGCTGCTACTACTGCTAAACATTTGGTGAACACTCTGGAAGCTGTAGTGAGATCAAAGGCCAACACCATGAATTGGTAATGACTGGCTCCCAGCTGGAAGTGGATGAACTTCCTGGAGCAACTGTCTATTTTTATGTAGAAATACGCACCCTGAAGATCTATGGAGCACATCCAGTTATCCTTTTCCAAAAATGGAAGAATGGACTGTACAGTGACCATCCAGAATTTTGTTTGTCGAACTGATTTGTTTAAATGCACTGAGATCCAAAATTGGTCTCCAGTGCCCTGTCTTTTTTGGCACTAAAACGAATCTTGAGTAAATTTCGGATCCTCTCTGGCCTGGTGGGACTTCTTGGATGACTCATTTTTCCAGCAGTTTTTGTATTTTTAGGACTGCTGGTTCCCTCTGATTGTGTGGAACATCAGAGATTTCTTTACATATGGGGGGATGAAGGAAAAAGGGTATGGTATAACCTCTGGAAATAATCAGTTGCACCCAAGAATCTGTTGTTATATTTAGCCAGGCATTTTGGTGCAAGATAAGCATCCCCTGACTGCCTCCAGAGGAAAACAATCGGACCTCCTTTCAGGAACGTTGAAAGGGCTTACCCAGGAAGAAGTACCTGAAGCTCTGTTTCTGCAAACCACCTCTGTCATGTGGATGGCATCTTCCACTGTAGGCCCCCCCTCTGCCCCTAGGAGAACTGGCACCATGTGTGTCTTGGAAAGGCCCTTGGGATTTTTTTGAACCACATCTTTCCACCGCTCCTCTGATTCCTGGAAAAGGATCTTTGAGGGGTGGAAAATCATATACCCACAGCAGAAAGGGTTTTAGCATCTTTCTCACACCTAGAAAATGTCTCTCTAACTTTTGTGCCAAACAGAGACAATCCATCAAAAGGTGCACTGATGAATAAAGACTTAAATGGCTCCACAAAGTCACATAGGCGCATCCAGGAGTGTCTCCTTATGGCTACGCCCAAACCCCACTCTGGTGGTCCCTTCGGCTGCATGTGCAATGAGTCTTATGGATGAGTTTGACAAAGACTTCAGGTGGCCAACTGGGAAACACCTTTTTCTTGGACTCTCTCAGTAACAGCTCCTGCCAGGGTATCTGACAACTCCTTGATCAGATCCCTTTGAAGTCTGGTAAAATGTGCCAGGAAATTTAAAGACCTTAAGGTGAAGGACAATGAATCATAGACCCACTTCCTAAATCTACCCATCGGCTGGGTCTCTGTTGGGCAGATGGATAGAGGAACTCTCCTCAGCAAGTTCTTTTTGAAGCGGCCGCTACGACCATGGCATCTACCTCTAAACTTTTAGCCCAGAATTGTTTATCCTCAGGTGCAGATAAAATTCTGTCCAGTCTCTTGTGGATGGGTTCAATGGTGTCAGGAGCCTTCCATGCCCACTGAGAAATCAACTGAATGAGTTTGTCAGTGGGCGGAGTCATCCAACAGGTAGACAGGTGAGTACTGAAAGCCTGTAGGTAAACTGATTCCTCTGTGGAAGAGTGTCTGGGACTTCAAGTTGCCCCTCTATTTCAAAATTTCCAGGATGTCTCCAAAGAAGACATCATCAGGCGGTGACCTTGGGGACCCCTCCCCTTTAACAAAATCAGTGTCCTCTGTGACCGATTCCTGTGGGGAATTTAAGTGCCTCCTCCTGCACATCTTCTGAGGAACCTCCTCAGGGGGACAGTCTGACGAAGTATCAGAAGAGGACAGAATCTGTAACTGAGATTCCTGAGGTTTCAGTATTTGCTGCCCCAGTGGAGAGACAGGTCGAATAACTAGATGTGAGGGAGGTATCTGCTCTGAGGAAGAAGGAACTGACTGAGCCACTGTAAGAGACAAAGCCCTCTCCATTTCTTTGAAGGCTGGTCCCCCGAAGAGGGAAAGGAACCTGTAAATGAGACAGACTGCCCTGGAACCAAGGTCACTCCCCACTCCAAGGAATCAGCCTCCGAGATAAAAGCTAGAGCCGAACTAAACCATGCATACAATTCAAAGTGCAGGGATGGCTCAAAAAAATTGGACTTGACTCCAGCCCCTCAGAGCCAAGAGGGAAGATACAGCCCCAGGAGGTCTCTGCATCTGAAAGACCTGAAGAACTCAGGGTAATAACCAGCTCCGAAGTGACAGAGATTTCCTAAACTGATACAGTTAGTGCTGGACAACTCAGAGCTGTAAACTCTGATGCCTCAGAGGAGTAGTAGTTAAAGGGGTGAATGAAGGTTTGGCTCCTGCCCCATATGGGCCGAAGCTGAGGGACATCCTGTAAAACCTCTCGCCCACAAGATTTTACTTACCAGTCTCTACATATTGAGTTTTGTAAGGCTTTTGGTGAAATGGACTGACATGAGAGAGGGTGATTTAGGCCTTTGAAGGAAAACTTTGGGTAACTCACCCACAAAGGGGACAACAGAGGGGAGTAACTAGTTCTGGGTAAAGCATCTTTTTGCACTATAACCACACTCTGTGCTGATGTAGTCTGCATCGAGGAAGAGCCAGGGAGTAAAGTTTCTTGTGCCAAAGCCTTCGGCTTCAAATCCTTTGAAGCAGGAATAGTAGCTGGTGCAAGAGATTTTCTCAGAGGTCTTAGAAGCAGAGTCTATCCATTCGAGGAATTTTCAGAAACCAAGGCTCTAGTTTTTTTTTTGGAGTCTATGCAAAAGGAGACATTGGTACCGATAAACTTCTCTTTTTGCCCTTCTCCGAAGAGGATGATGAGGAAAGGGAAGAAACATCCATTTTACTCTTCCTGAGCAGAAATAACCTCTCCAAAGGCACTAGAAATCAAACCCTTCAAGATTAATTTGTTTTTTTCTTTCAACAAAAGCCATAGCATATGCTACAATCTTCCTGCAGATGTACAGGACCCAAACAGTATACACAAAACAAGTGTAAATCCGAAAGAAGGATCTTGTGGCTGCACTTCTGGCATTTTTTTGAAGCCTGAAGGAACCTTAAGTCTTCCCAGCCATAATAAAAATGTTGGAAAAGCACACACCACACTCACAGCAACGGAGAAGATATAAGACACACTCAAACCAGAAAACTAACACATTTATTTATTTATTTTTTGGAACAGGAAAGACAGAAAGCGAGAGAGAAACAGAGAAACTACCAACAATGACAGTAGACGAGTACACAGAAGTGCATAGAAAGGTGAAAGTCATTACAAACAGAGGGGTAGAGGAATAGCAAGATGGATGACAGAGATAACACAAAGCAACAACCACAGATTAAGGAAAAAACTTTAAGAAAATTATAGAAAATTATCGAAAAAAGGAACTTAGCTTGAGAGTTATGGCGAACGTATCTGTCTTAAAAAGCTGCAAACGAGATCTGAGGTAATTGGGAAAGACAGATTGTTCGTAGAGGTGAAGCTCGAGAGTTTTGGGCTTGTGTGAGCTGTGGTGATGCTCAAGTTGGTTACGATATTGGAACGGAACCCATATAACAAGAATAAAACAAAAACTGACAACAGCAGATCAACAGATTCACAATCTACAGGCTGAGGCATGTTTTTGTTCATTTTTTTTCTTTTTAGGTGCAACTGGATTTGATGGGTGGGGCAAACGTATCAGGATCCATAAAGTTAGGGAAAAAAATGCCAGCGAGAATAATACACTGACACCATTAAGGACTGACTAAGGGCAGCAATAATAGCAAATATAAACTATGCTTGCACAAGAAAACCAGTCTAAACTGCTTAAAATACAGAAGAAACAGTTTAAATTGTGTTATGTCTTCTTCTACAGTCTGAACAGTGTAGTAAACAGCACACACAGTCACAGTACCAAATAAAATTCACTTGTCCAAACAATGACGAAAAATCAAACACATACCCTTAAAACCTATTACAACAGCAAAAATAAGCATCTACTTCGATATTCCCTTGTAACAAATTAAAAAAATCTCCACAGAAAATGTAAAGTCATTTGCAGTAAAATGACAATGTAATGATAAAAATGGCTATAGTAGTGTTAGATCAGAAGTAAATATCATATAAATAAATAAAATAAAATAAAAAATGCAGTATTTTCTTGTCAGAACTTTCAAATGAAACAGATAAACGGCAGCAACAAGACGCCTGGTGTTCAAATGACACCACACAACTTCAGCTTCCCAATACAAGTCACAGAACACTTTAGAAAAGCCTCAAAATGCTAAAATCAGTATTAAGCAAACAAACAACACAGTAGTAAGAATTCCAATAGGAATTCAAAGCAGTAGTAAATAGCAAAAATATTAAATCGAAAAAAATACAGCTATATAATAATAAAGCAGAAAAAAGATCCCAAAGATATTTGAGCCTGGAAGCTGTAATCCACCAATGCATCTGCTGATGACATTCAACTGTGTGAGTCCTACAGTTGGCAGTAAAGGCTGAATAACTGACTTTCTATGACAGGGGTTATCGTTCCCCTGATTACAGGGGGTTTTGCCAATCCTCTATCACAGGGAGTCACTGGAGGCAATTTTGAGCTCTGGAAAGTTGCTAGTGTGGGTTTGTGCAGGTAGAGAATCTATGTACCGCTGAGGCAGTATGAATGATGAATATCTGTAGAAACTGGAAATGATAAAAAATGGCTTTTCTGGAGGAAGATAACGTGTCTAGTAAGCTATCCAGAAATGTGATTCTGTAAGAAAGAATGAGAGAAGACTTGTCCAGACAGATTAAAACCTAGACTTTCAAAAAAAAAGAAAACTTAGACTCTGAAATAGATTTCTGCAAACAACAGAGATTCTTGACAGTTCTGAAAAGAATCTGCATGAATAAGACAATCATCTAAATGTGTAAAATCGTGAATGCCTTGCATTCTGCAAAAGCAATTTGTGGAGCTAGGCACTTTCTAAACACCACTGCAGTAGTGGAAAGAACAAAAAGTAAAGAAAAGAATTGAAAATGAAAACCAGAAACAGAAAACCTTAAAAAGCATCTGAAGTTTCTGTGAATGGGTATATTTTAGATGTGTCTTGTAGATTTACAGTTACCACATTAAAAACAAAGGATGAATTGGAGGAAAGAGTGAAGGGTGGGTATTTTGAATTGTGGAACTTTTATGTACAAATTTAAGGGTCTATATTCGATCAGCGAATGCTTAAACAAGTGAACGCTGATTGATCGACCTTATTTTAGCGCATGTTCAAAATATCGAAGCAACAGAAACCCGAATATTTTCCTAGGGAAAGAATTCGGTTGTCCGTTTCTGTTGTTTCAGTATTTTCAGTGCTGTGGTGGAAAGTTATGAGTTGGATTCAGGTAAGTGTGCGATTGTGTGGATGTGAGTGTTAGGGTGGGTTAGGTGAGTTAGGGTTAGGGCTCGGGTTAGGTATGTGTGCAATTGTGTGGACGTGAGGGTTAGGGCGGGTTTAGGTGAGTTAGGGTTAGGGAGCGAGTGAGGTGAGTGTGCGATAGTGATGGACCTTAGGGTAAGGGTTTGGGTTAAGGTAAGTGGATAGTTAGTGGTGTGTGCATAGTTTAGTGTAGGGTTAGGTGTCAGATTTTAGGTGTATGTCTGTGGATTTCTGTTTGTTTGGTGTGCTTGTGTTATGTGTATGTGTTTTGGATCAGCGATTTTTTTCCCTAGGAAAAAATCGCTGATCTGACAGTTTGAGATTATAAGCTTTCGCTTACATAAGGTTGATCAATCAGCGTTCGCTTTTTTAAGCGTTCGCTGATCTAATACAGACCCAAATTTAAGATAAGACAAGTACAGGTCTCCAGGTCCCCTCCCCCCTTTTGGGCACTAGGAAAATTCTTGAATTAAACCATTTTCCTTTTTTGAGAATCTAGGCCAGTTCCTATGGCTCTTTGAGATAAGACATGAGAAATGATGGGAGGGAATGTATATGTTTGATTTTCTGGGTGTGGATGAACCCCTAGGTTAGGAGGAAAGGAGTCCCACTGTCATTTGTATCCATTCTGGATAATTTCCAACACCCAGGAGCCCCTTATGACCTGATTCCAGTGGGAAAGAAACAGGAAAAGATTGCTATCAAGGTTTAGAGGATGGTCAAGGTAGTGTGTGTGTGTGTGTGTGTGTGGGGGGGGGGTCAGTCAGGCATTTTTCTTGGACTGCCATTGGGACTGGGCAGCACTCTCATTTCTCCTTTGAGTTGGCCTGATGTTTCTCACACTATTGCTTCCCAGATTTTTCTTTGGATCACTTAAAAGTTTTTTCTGTAGAAGGGCCCCTGACTGAAAGGTAATTCCTATTATACTTAGGAATGGGAGACTGAAAATTTTGTTTGACCCTTTAGATGA
The DNA here is from genome assembly GCF_019279795.1 of Protopterus annectens. Lineage (NCBI taxonomy): Eukaryota > Metazoa > Chordata > Ceratodontiformes > Protopteridae > Protopterus > Protopterus annectens. The sequence goes on from NC_056739.1 coordinate 148,618,365, forward strand.
GTCTGCCTCCTCATCAAATCTTTTCAAAACTTCAGTATAATAAGTACCAAACAATACTTCCTTGTCTAACAGAGCATTAAGAATTTATACCATGAGATCCTCAGGCAAATTTTAATATCTAAGCCAAGGCCATCCATAACTATGCATAACTGCCCCAGTCGCAGTTCAGGATTCTTCATGAGCAGAATATGAACACTTAAAAGAATGCTTAGTGTTACAGAAGAGATTGTGCTGACAAAAGATAATTTAAAATCTAAAGAAGGTAAATCTGCAAATGCCTTGTTCATGTCAGCAAAGGATGCTGGCAAATATTTTGCCATGTGAGCCATACATCTGAATTTATATCAACATGCCCTTGAGCTCCCTCAGATGTATGGTGCATATGAAAGGTGCACAAAAGCTTTTGTATATTGGCCAGACATCTGATCCTTGACAGGATATGTCCCTCATTGCTGTACTTACTGTAACAGCGATCTAATGATGAACATTCACCATTCTTGTGTTTTGCATGCTTCTTGGTTGAAAAAGAGAAGCACGCAGACAACAAGTGTTGCTTCTCAAAATACCTGGTAATCTAACACAGAAAGTACAGTTTTGTACCTTCCATAAATGTAGATGTTTGAGAGTAAACACTGCTGCAGTCATTACACTTGGGTTATCCTGCCGTCAGGCGGTTCCCCAGTCGGCCTGAGTTCCAAAGTCTTGGTCCGGCGTCGGTTGCTGTCACCTCCTCCCTGACGTCAGTGCGACAGGGGTATATAAGATGCAGCCGACGCCATCTTCTTCAGTTTTTCTTGCCCCAGATGTCAGGTGCCCCCAAATAGGTAGGCAATTCAAATTGCTAATAAAACATACATAAGAAAAGCAAACAACAACTTTCAGTTACCAGCAAATACTCCCCATAGGTAGTAAAGGGTAGAAGGCATATGTACGTACCAGCAAGTAAGAGGGGAAGGAGGGGGGGTAACCTGGACTGCAGCAGTGTCTACACTCGAACATCTACATTTATGGTGGGTACAAAACTGTACTATGTTCATCGTGTTACACTGCTGCAGTCATTATACTTGGGTGGAATCCCAAAGCTGAGGTAGGGAGGCTGGTTCTATAAGGCATTAGGGGTGGCTATAAGGCCCTGCAGCACAGCAGTGGCGAAGCCAGCTCTGGATTTGGAGTATAAAGGCAAATGGTAATGCTTGGTGAAGGTATGCACAGAGCTCCATGTTGCTGCTTCGAAAATCTCCTTGGTAGGTACTCCTCTGAGGTAGGCAGTTGAAGTGGCTGTTGCCCTGGTGGAGTGAGATCTAATGCTGCTAGGTACAGGTTTCCCATGGTGAGTGTAGCAGAAACGTATACAATGTCCTATCCATTTTGAGATAGTCTGTTTTGAAATTGCTTTTCCCTGTGCTCCTGCAGCATATGCTACCAATAACTGCTCAGTTTTTCTGAAAGCTTTGGTTTTGTCCAAGTAGAAGCCTAACTGCCTGTGAATGTCCAAAGAATGTAGTAGTCTCTCCCCTTTGTTCTGTGGTTTTGGATAAAAAGTTGGGTTGAGTAAAAGGCTGTCCCTTGTTGAGGTGACAATCTTGAGCCCACCATCAAAACTCCTGTTGAAGGCAAGGAATTAGTGGTATAACTGTTTCCAAACTTTGACAATGTTGAGACCATACACTCTTTAGGTACCATTGGTTTCCTCATATGCAGTCTGGCATATGGAATTAGTACTATGCAAGATGCCATGTAGCCCAAGGCCTGCAGAAGTTTTCTTGCAGGGAGTTGGGTCTTTGTTGCCATCAATTGAAAGTATTGAGTCAGTTGTCCTTGCTTGTCTGGCATGAGATAAGCCATCTGGGCCATTGTGTTCAAGCTGGCACCCAGGAATATTATCTGTTGTGAGAGCACTAGTTTTGATTTCTTTTCATTTACTGTGTACCCCAGGCAACTTAATAACTTTTTTACGAACGCCAGATGCTTTATAAGAATGTCCTTGCTCTCTGCTTGAATCAGGCAATCATCCAGGTATGGATAAATTTGAATTCCTTTTTGCCTGCAAAATGCAATTACTGGTGCCAGGCACTGTGTGAAGACCATGGGCGCAGTAGATAAGCCAAAGGGCAGTGCAGGGAGTTGATAGTGCATTGAACCAGCTACAAATCTGAGGTATCTTCTGCAGGTTTGTCTGATAGGGACATGCAGGTATGCCTCCTTGAGGTCCAAAGTCACGAGCCAAGCTTTCTTGCCCAGCATGGGAAGAAGCTGCTGTAGTGTCAACATTTTGAATTTCAGAACATCCAGGTAAGTGTTTAGAGAAGAAAGATCCAGAATGGGTCTCCAGGCTTTGTCCTTTCTGGGAACGAGAAAGTGTCTTGAGTAAAATCCTTGTCCTTGCTCCTGTAGTGGTACCTTTTGAATAGCTCTCATGTCCATGTGTGCTGTAATTTGTTTTTGAGCCTCTGCCCATTGATTTGGTGGCTGATTTGGCATTCCTTTTAACCTTGGCAGAGTGTGAAAGAGGAACCTGTAACCTTGAGATACAATGTTGAGAACCCATTTGTCTTTGGTGATGCAACGCCAATTGTGATAGAAAAGTGGCAGTTTTCCTCCTAAGGGGGCTGCCAAGAGAGAGCTGTTTGGCAGCTGTAGTGGGAAGTCATTGAGGCTGTTTTTTATAAGGTTGTGGCCTGTCTTCCCCTTCTTTCTGGCCTGGTGTACCCCATTGTCAAGGCCTGTAAGGACCTTGTGCTTGACCTCTACCTCTTGGATGTCTGTATATGCCCCTTTGAGGTCTGTCTGTGACCGGAAAGGACCAATTCTTTGCTGGCCAATTTCTGCTAAAATGAGGGGGCTGAACCTGTAAGAAATGCTTCACTGTTTGCATAGATTTTGCCTTATCCTCCATCTTCTTTAATACCTCCTCTGCCTTAACTCCAAACAGCACATCCCACTGCAAAGGTGCATCCAATAATTTTGCCTTAACATGATCTGGTAACGTATGTTCTTTTAACCAAGCATGCCTTCTAATGACAGAGCCTGTAACTGCTGCTCTACAGGAGGCCTCTAAGGAATCAAATCCAAATTGCAAAGTATGTTTTCCCACTTATTCAGCTGCATGCAATAAATCCTGCATTTCTTTAAAACTAGAAGGATCTGAATCTGGAAGCATCTTTTGTTTCAACTGAGACATCAAAAATTGCTGATATTTTAGCATGTGAAACTGGCAATTTAAGGCTCTCATTGCTAAAGTTGCAGACGTATATATTTTCTTTCCCCATCTGTCTAATGCTCTGGAATCTCTGTCAGAGGGAACTGGGTTTTTTGCTGATGAGGCCTTAATCCCTTTGGGTCCCTGAGAAATAGTTTCAGGGTCAGCAACAGGGCTTTTATACAGAAATGTGTGAGAGTCAGGGACTCTGTAATATCTATCAGGTTTAACTGGGGCTGGAGGTAAGGAGTCAGGGTTTAAGCTGGATTCAGTGTATACATCATCCACAATATCTAACACAGGTGGAATAGCAAGGGGACTGTGTGGAGGCAGTAAAAGGAAGTCTCTGAGCCTTTTCTTGGATTCTGAGTAATCCTGGCCTTCTCAATGGAAATGCTCCCTCATGGTATGTAAGGTTTCCCCAAAGGAGTAGTCCTCAGGTGGAGAGGCTGATGGAATTGATTCCTCAGCATCAGAGTCCTCATAAGGGGGTAAAGAATATCCTAGGTCTGAGGATGAATCTGAAGAAATGGACACCTGGTTGGAAGATTCATAGTCTGCATCCTGTCTGGGCCTTTTATCAGGAGGGGGATGGGACCCCCTGATCAGGGTGATTAGGTCTTCGGCCATTTTGAGCATTTGTTTCTTAGGCATGGAAGCCTGTCCTGGAGAATGCTGTATCTGTTTCTTTGTTTTTAAGGGGGCCTTAGACTTAGCAGAGGGTTTAATGGTTAACCGGGTAGGTCTGAAAACACTCCCTGAAGCTGTGGATTGCTCAGCTACTTCGATTCCCTCTGAAGGGTTAGTTTCGGTGGGCTGAAAACCTATAGCGTCCGAAGGCCCAGCCAGCTCCACATGGGAGTTGGAGGTGGTCTGTGGTTCTGTGGAAGCGGTCGTCAGGGGCTGCGTAGTCACCTCGCTGAAAACTGGAGAACCGGCGACCGGCCTAGAAGAGGCCTCGCCGTCAGTTTTGGGCCTCGGATGCCTGCCCTTGTCTTTGCGTTTTTTATGTATTCTGGTCGTCGGAAGATCCGACGGCATGGTGTAATTGAATTTTCTGCCAAAATAATGTTGGGCAAAATCAAACCGACGTTTAATTATGCGCTTGTTAAACCTAGCACAAAACCGACAACCAGTGATGCCGTGGTCTGGGCCTAGGCATGGAATACAATAGAGTGGAAATCCTTATGAGGTATTTGCTTCCCACAAGAAATACAGTTATTAACTTTTACTGACATCGGTCTGAGGCAAGAAAAAGTTTCCCCAATGGGGTACTTAGCTTTGCAGAAGACTTCGGTTCTGGATTCGGAATGAAAATCTCAGGAGTCGGCCGACCGGCACTTGCGAACTGCTTTTGCTTCGGGCACCACACGGCAAGAAAGACTGAAGAAGATGGCGTCGGCTGCATCTTATATACCCCTGTTGCACTGACGTCAGGGAGGAGGCGACAGCAACCGACGCCGGACCAAGACTTTGGAACTCAGGCCAACTGGGGAACCGCCTGACGGCAGGATAACCCAAGTGTAATGACTGCAGCAGTGTAACACATTGAACATCTGTGTTTCATTTACAGAAAGGTTTGCATTTTATTGCTTGATCATGGTGACCAAGTTGTAATAGCATTTGGTTTTGAAATTAAGTTTGCACTGTGAAACAGGAGAAGAAACATTCAAGCTAACAGTCTGCAGTGACATTCCATATGTGTGTGGGTGTGAGATGGCTCCTAAAAAGGCATTCAGAAAGCATTGCCAGGTTTTTCATCTGTATCACACACTCACACATGTGCATATGCACACACACACACACACACACACACACACACACACACACACACACACACACACACACACACACACACACACACACACACACACACAAACACACACACACACACACACACACACACACACACACACACAAACAAACATTGGGAGGAAAAATACCCTAGAAAATCCCACACAAATCCAGACAGGATATGCAGACTCCATACAGAAGGCACCAAGCCAAGAACCTAACAGAACCTCCTGCTGTGAGGCAATGCTGCTATCCAATGAGTGCAATGGCTATCTAAATGAGATGCTCTTGCGTACTCCATAAACAAGTGATCCTAGCAAATTAGCTGACTCCTCCCAGGGTAACGCACACACACACACGTGTGTGTATACACACATAAACCAGCACTTGCACATTGACAACCAGATCATTTGCACCATTCTTTCATACAGATAACTCAATTATGGGAATACATTATGCCCTGCATACTACAACTAAAAATCCAGGCCGTACTCTTTTGTGGTGGAAAAAAATATACTAAGGAATAAATTGCACAATTCCCCCAATATTCAAGCTTGTTCACAAACTTAGACTGGCAAACTGAAAATAATAAAAATATCACAAACACAGTATGTTTGATATCTATAAATGCAAAATTAGTACCTATAAAGAACTAGACTTACTCTCCACTGTAGCACCCTCATTTGGATAGGAGTAGCCTTCACCTTTCACTTTTATTCGCTTAATAATTCCACCATCTTCATATAAATCCTCGCCACTAAAATCCAAAAGTTCAATCTGTGAAAAAAGAGCATATCAATTAATGTTCATATATCCTCATTTTGTCAACTATTTAACAAACAGTAAAACTTAAATGAGAATCCTTGTACTCTGCATTCTACTGAAAAAAAAAATAAATAATGGAAAAGACTTGCCAGAAAGAAACAAAAGAGATGTACATACTTAGGTGCTGAGAGAAATACTGACCCATCCAGTGGAATACCTTTTACCTCTTTCAAGTGTAGCAGATGCACCTTCTGAATCTGCACTAGTAAAAAGCTGTTCATCTTAGAACTGAGCATGTTCTACACAAGCAATAATGCCCAACAGGGTGAGAGTTATTAGGGAAACAACAGACAATTCAAGGATGTTGTAAGGCCTCACACAACAGATATAGGGCCTTTTTATCCCCGGCAGGTCTGTTATTTCCCTTATAATATACACCATGAAGGACACTTAGATAATGGGCTGTCTCTAAAACTGTTTCACATTTGAACTGTTATTAATATATGCATTTCTTCTAAAATTTTTGATGTAAAGGAATTATGCCGCCTAGTATCTTAAACTTGCTGTAGCATACATAATTGTTGGGAGGAAGTATTTGCATCCAAGTTATGGAAGTGTTTAATATCCACACAAACACATGCACATGCTCACACACACACAAAGGTTCCCGGCAATTACAGCTGCTTTCTTGGCTGAATACACCTTAAATGTCTCAACATGATCACAAGAATGAACCCTACATGCCTCTTAACCTTCATCTGACTATGCAAAACTTTTCTGATAATGTCTCATAATTTTACTTTGTCACTAGAAAATGTATGATTGGATGATTGGTAAAACAGAATTATACCTCCACACTAAACAGGCTAACAACCCAGAACTCCTCCATGTTCAACTCATTATATCACATTGTAGCCAACTACAGGACCCCCACTCTATGACCCCATGGTCAATGAATCCCACCTACCTAACTAACATGGAAATGTAAGAATTCAACCAAACACTATTCACTTAGAGGGCTTCAACTATCCCCTTCATTAACTGGGAAAATTGGACATCCCCAAATATGGATGCAGGGAGATTTCTAGACTTCATAAATACAAACTCACTGGAATACTTAGTCTGGAACCAATGAGGGACAACAAAATCCTGGACTTGATTCTTACTAATATGGGACAGTTCTATTTCTGTCTAGCTGTAACACCCTCCCTAGTTAAATAAGACCACAAATCAGTCATATTCACCATAACACTGGAGCAGAAAGCTTCCTCCAATAACTCATTCTTATTCAGAGATTATGCCAAAGGAAATCTATTAAATGTTCTTTATAGGAGTAATGACCTGGTGACTGACAAACGAATATGCAGAGTCTCAAAAAGCACTCGCTCGAGGCACTCCTTAAAATGGAGAACATCAACATTTGTGCAGTAACAGAGACCTGGTTCAAGGCAGCAGAAAGCACCCCTGCACTACCAGGCTATAACTCATTCCACACCTTTCGGCCCCAGAACTTGGACCAAAGCTCCAAAGGCAGTGGTGTTTCCATATTCATAAAAGATGTGCACCTCCAGACTGGTGGCCCAACATAACGCATCAGAGACACTTCAGGTGCAGTTAGCATTGGGTAAGACAGCGATTCAGGTTGTAGCCTGCTATAGGTCCCCAATCATGTTTCAAGACTCACACTCCACATTTCAAAGCACCCTGGAGAATATTAGGGTCCAACCTAACACTTTCATACTGGGCGACGTTAACTACTCCTCCATTAACTGGGAAAACTACTCATGTACCAGTACACTTCCCCAACGTTTCCTGGAATTTATTAATTCCAATGCCCTGGACCAGCTCGTTCTTACCCCCACTAGACTGACTATGACTGGTAACTGCTAACATGGGTGACCGTTGCTCTACACCATTAGTCAACTCCTCCCTGGTTAGATCCAACCACAAACGAATCACCTTGGAATTCCACATCCCCCCCCCTGCAAAGGTAACCACCATGAAAAACGTCTACAAAGCTAACTTTGGGCTCCTAAAAACAGAGGTGGCTAATATCACAGCACCCATGCAAATGGAGATCAGTTGCATGACAGAAGCATACACCAATGCATTGTACGAACGCGTACACACACGCATAAATCTCACCATACCCAAAAGAACTAAGACGGTCTCCTCCAAAAAAAAAAAAAAGGAAGCCAATCTGGTGGTCCCCTGCCATAAACAAACTCTACAACAGAAGGAGGAAACTGATGCGGAATAAGGTGAAGTCCCAAGACTGGAAAAACTCCCTTATCAGCCTCAACAAAAAGTTGAAATCCCTCATCAAATCCTCTAAAGTTAGCCATGAAAACAGAATTTCAGCAGAGAGTAAAGACAACCACAAGGCCTTCTATAGTTATGTAAAGAATCTCCACGGCAATACCCATATTTGCTCTGAGCTACTGCACAATGGTACCTCCAATACCGAGCCAAAAGATATTGCCAATATACTGGCCGACAGAGTCAGTGCCAACTTTACCCCCCACCACCACCACCAAGGGACCAGTCATAATACCAGTAGATTGCCAAGCACCCAGTATTAATGCTGCACAGGTTAAAATATCACTGTCCAAGGCCAAGAATACAGCTTCTATGGGACCTGACAATATCCCTGGCTGTGTTTTACATGAACTACAGAGTGAACTGGCATCTCACCTGTGTGCCCTGTTCAATCACAGCCTCATCTCAGGTTTGTCTCTACCAAATGGCGCACAGCTACAGTCATCTCTCTCCACAAAGGAGAAGCGACTACAGACCCTGGGAACTATTGCCCTAATAGCCTGATGAGTCTGATATGCAAAGCAATGGAACACATCATCTTGGGCTTAATAAACAAGGATATAGGGAATCTCCAAACTCTGGATCCCACACAGTTTGGTTTTGTGAAGAGTAGATCATGCCTGCTAAACTTGGTCAACTTCTTTGAGTCAGTCAACAGAGTTGTGGATGAAGGCATGGTGGTTCATACAGCCTACCTTGATCTGGCCAAGGTCTGTGATACCATTCCCCAATCAGGAAACATAGAAAAACTCACTAAGTTAGGCATCAAGCCCTATATCACTAGGTGGGTTGAAAACTAGCTCACAAGTAGAACCCACAGTGTGAAAATAGCTGACTCCAAGTCAGACTGCCGACCAGTCACTAGTGGAGTCCCACAGAGTTTGGTCCCGGGTCCTCTCCTGTTTGGTATCTACTTCTAGGAAGTCCGGACCAACACGAAGGGACTCTGGCTGACAAAATTTGCAGACAATTGCAAGTTGGAAGCTTGCCTGACGGCAGGATAACCCAAGTGTAATGATGGCAGCAGTGTTTACACTCGATGCTGACATCCTACAGAAAGGCCTCACTGAGACCAACGATGGGTGTCAGACCTATGGCCTTAAGCTCAATGCCAAAAAATGTGTCATCATCCCCTTTGGGAAATAACCCAGTTCCCATGAATTACCCCATTGATGGTAGTCCACTGAACACAGAAGGCGGTATAAGAGATCTGGAAACAAGGCTAACAGCAACCTCTCTTTTGACCACCACATTGCCACTGTGGTCAGAAAGTTCTTCTATGTGGCACATCTCATTACTAAGGGTTTTGCATCAAGGAAAAAAGAGGTCATTGTCTCCCTCTACTCTTCCCTCATTAGGCCAAACATTGAGTACAATGCCCCATTTGGCATGTACCTCACTAAACACCTGCAACAACTGGAGAGGCCGCAAAAGTACCTCACAAAGAGGATCCTAGGCCTTAAATATTTGTCCTATATGGACAGACTAAAAAAACTCCAACTATTCTCTGTCTCATATCGCCTACTTAGAGGCGATCTCTGCTTGACTTACAAAGCCATGTCTGACCCAGCTCTGTTAGAAATGCTACATCTAAAGAAATCCCAATCCCTCCGCACAACACGCTCCAGAGACCTCAACCTCATTACCACAACCAACAGAACATGCTGGAGGGACAGGTTCATAACCCAGAGACTGCCCATGCTATGGAATAGACTTCCCATACATGTCAAGCAGAGCACCTCACTGACCCTCTTCAAGAGAAATCTTGATGAGTGGATGGGAAATAGAAAATTGACCCCAGGGATCATTCCAGTGGCTTTACTCGACACAGGCACTGGGAACTAAGGTCAGGTGGCATGATGCCAGGATAATTCTATGGGCTAGGCTTGTAAAGGCCCCAGGACCATTACCCTAGTACACACCTATGAACCTATGAACAGAAAGTAAGAAGGGATGTGAGCAGTTTGGATTTAGGTTAAGATGAATCATAACCGATACTATGTTTGCAGTGAGACATATAGTTGAAAAAAAAACCCTAAAATGAAGAAAGAATCCAACTGAGCACTCCTAGACTTGGAGAAAGCATATGACAAGGTCTCAAGAAAGCTGATTTGGGCAGTCTTGCGGTGGTTTGAATTCCCAGAAACACTGGCAGAATTAGTGCAGGCTATGTACGAGGACCCAATGACTCACGTATGAACAGTGTTCGGTTCTCACAGAGGGGCTCTCAGTGATAGTGGATGTGCATCAGGGTTTAGCTCTGAGCCCACTGCTGTTCATACTGGTGATGCACTATGTTAGTAAACAGGTCGGGGGGACAAATCAACAAAGTTACTGTATGCAGATAATGTAGCATTACAGGCAGACTTTGAACAAGAACTTCAGCAAAAGATAGGGTAATGGAATGCAAAACAGAAGAAACATGGGATAAAACTGAATACAGATAAGATAGTTGTAACAGCAGCAAATGGGGGAAATGACTAAATGCTGAAAACTGAGGTAGAAGGGAAAACAGTGGAACAGGTTAAAAGCTGGGATGGCTAGTTGAAGAGAAGGGCAGTCTGAATGAGGAGGTCAGAGCTAGAATCAGAGAGGCTGCAGCCAACTGGCACAAAGTGTCAGGGGTACTGCGTGACAGATGAATGCCAAAAGAAGATGAAACATAAGGTGCACATAAGAGTGGTATGACCGGTACTACTCTATGGTACAGAACTTTGGCAGTAAAGGCAGAGTATTTGAGGAAGCAAGAAGTGATGGAGGTGAAGTGCCTGAGATGAATGGTAGGATGCACACTGTGGGACAGATGAAGACATCAGAGAAGAAGCCAGAGTAGCTCCAATTGCAGAGAAGGTAAAAGAGAAGAGATTGTGGTGGTTTGGGCATGTGTAGGAAAGCAGAACACAACCTGGTGAAGATTTGGGACCAACGTATAAAAGGCAAGAGGAAATGTGGGCATCCAGAAAAGAGATGGAAGGATTGTGTGAGAGAAGACTTGTTGGGATCCAGGCATGACTGTCGAAGAAAGTAGGAAAGTGGCACTGAATCAAGAGATGGTGACAGTTGACACCACACCCTAACTTCGTGTAGACAATGGAGAAAGAGGATTAATGATGATGACAATGACACAATGGGGAAAGAGGATTAATGATGATGACAATGACACAATAGGGAAAGAGGATTAATGATGATGACAATGACACAATGGGAAAAGAGGATTAATGATGATGACAATGGCACAATGGGAAAAGAGGATTAATGATGATGACAATGACACAATGGTGAAAGAGGATTAATGATGATGACAATGACACAATGGGAAAAGAGGATTAATGATGATGACAATGACACAATGGGAAAAAAGGATTAATGATGATGACAACGACCTGGCAAAATTCAACTGTCCTTTCCAGCCGCAGATCCACTACAAATGTGGAACCTTTCACTACCAAATTTTATGAACATGTAAATAAATGCATAAAAGCAAATGTCCCCTTGAAAAATAAATACAAGTTTAAAAATAAACCCTTATGGTAGGAACCTTAATTTAAACAGGCTATACAATAAAAGGAAAAAAGTTAATTGCATGTAAAAACAATTCTAATTCTGAAAATGCCAAAAATGCTTTTGCTAAGGCTACGAGAAAACTTTAGATCCCAATTAAATCAACCAAAGCTAGATATGAAGTAATAATAGCCACCCCGGCAAAAGACTATCATAAAGCCTTTTTAACTATGTCAGGAATATTGGAAATAATGTTCAAAATTGCACTGAGCTAACAGTAAACAATATCACCTACTCTAAGCCTAAAGACACAGCCAATCAACTAGCAGATACATTTAGCACAACTTCACCTCCCACCTTGTCCAGACATCTTATCAGTGTCCACAACTCCCCTCAAATCTCCCAGAAAAAGTCCTTAATGCACTATCCAAGGAAAAGAATGCTGCCTCTGTGGGGCTGGATAACATAAGAGGATGCCCGTTGGTCAGCCTGAAACACGACCTGTCAAACTCCCTATCACCCTCCAAAGTTTGTACCAAAAGAATAGAGGACTGCAACAGTTATCCCCCAACCGATCTGAGCAACTATGCACCTATAAGCCTGACCAACCTCATCTGAAAGGCTAAGGAAAGGATAATTATGGAGTTAATATACAAATACATACACAACCTACAAAATACGGATCTGAGCCAGTTTGGTTTTGTCAGAGGCAGAATGTCAGTGAAGCAATGGATGAGGGCAAAACTGTTCATACTGCATAAGTGGACCTTGCAAAGGCATTCTACACCATACCTCATTCAGGCACAGTTAAACTCAACCAGCTAAATGTAAAGCCGTATGTAACTCACTGAATAGCAAACTAGCTCACAAACAGACCACAAGAAATTATAATGGGCAGATCTACATCCACCATGAGACCTGTCACTAGCACAGTACCCAGGGCTTAGTCCTCATGCCAGTCCTTTTTGACATCTACTTCTCAGAGGCAGAGGCACATGCTGAAGGCTTATGGCTGACAGTTTGTGGACGACTGTAAACACAATGCCATCAGAAACTCCAGAAGATACCAAGATTATTATGGAAGGCCTGTCACAAACAAATAGCTGGTATCAAAACCATGCCCTAAAACTAAATGCCAAAAAGTGCATACTTGTATCCCTTGGCAAGCCAGCTGTCTCCTGCAACTATCACACTGACAACACTCTCCCTGAAAACTGACCCAGTACTGAGGGACCTAGGAACATATGTAGATAATGAGCTGTTATTTGACCACCATGTGTCAACTATTGCTTAAATACTTCTTTACAGCACAACTTTTTAGCAAACGTACGGCATCCAAATCAGGGGAAGTGATCACTCAACTGTATCCTGCACTCATTAGGCCAATCACTGAATATAATGCCCATTCAGCATGTACCTGTCTAAGTGCCTGACTTAACACAAGTGACCACAATGTTTTCTCATCAAGAAACTGAAGGGACCAAATCACAAATGCTAGTCTGACTGCCTCAAAGCCCTGTCCCTCTTCTTAGTGTCCAACAGGCTGCTAAACAGAGATCTCTGCCTCACATAAAGACACTCTATCAACTTTTCAGACCTTATACACATCCATAAGTCCAACAGAACAGAAGCTTCTGATCTAGAGAACTCAAGCTCTACTGCAACTAAAATAGAACATGCTGGAGGGACAGACATGTCTCACAGAGAATACCATTTCTCTGAAATTGCCTTCTTCTCTAGTGTCCTACAATTTGCTGACTGGTGTACACGGTTTCTACCAACAGCATCTTTTCAGACCTTCTACACATCCTACACATCCGGAAATCCAAAAGTGGCAGAAACACCTGCTCTACAGACTTCAGTCTCTACTGCAACTTAAACAGAACATGCTGGAGGAACAGATGTGTCTCACAGAGAACACCCATTCTGTGGAACCACCTTCCTCTCCATGTGAAGTTAAGTATCTTTCCTACTTTATTCAAGTGCAACCTGGATGCATGAATGGAAAACTGACTTCACCCCTAGTTTGGCACCCTGCTCCAGGGATATGGTTACACATGCTTACTATGCAAAGGAATTTTCCCAAAATACTAAAGGATTATCTCAGCTGGGGTTATACAGGACTTCTGCAAAATACAGGGACCTTGATATTAAACTATTCAGGTTAAAAACTCAGTGGAAATGCACTACTAATACGCTACAGGCCCTAACAGATAAACACCCTAGTTAGCACCTATGAACTTCTAACCTTACTCTTGAGATCTTCCCCAGCAATGATCAACAGTCCTCATTCACTTCTACCTTGTGATAGTTCCTAAATAATCTGTAACCTAGTAACTTCATATCCCATGCTTGTTGTCACTCACCTATGACACCTAAAAATAACCACCCTCCCCTCCTGTAACACAGTTAGTAGCTCACCATCATCCTCCACAGACTCCATCCTCTGCATAGGAGAAAGAGTCAAATATGCTCCTAGTCTCTGCTCACCTGTTAGTCTTTCATCTTTTTTTCCTATATGTCTAATGCCTATTTGTTTCTCTCTATTTTACTTACTTATTTTATTCCCCCTTCTAAGTTTAAAATAGCATGCAAACATCACAATCACCATCACCATCAGCATCATAATCAACCAGTTTTTCTAGTTTTCTACATGGAGTTGGGGTGTTGTGTCAAGTGTCGCCACCTCTTTCAATTCAGTGCAAACCTACTACCTTATCTGACACAATTGTTTGTCATGCATCTTCTCTCATGCATTTCATCTATCTCTTTGCACATATGCCTTTGCAACCCAGCTTTGTGCCTCACTGTTACATCTGAACTAAGATAAGCCATTGAAGGACCTGCCTGTTATCACCATATATAAACTAATACAAAATCTGGCCACTGTTATCACAGGATCTGTTACAGCAGACATAATGTTAAAAATGGTGAGTTTCTGCAGCTACTGAGTCTATGCTACAAACTGGTTTCCTTCAACAGCACAATCCATAACATTTACAAATAGCAGGCAACATCAAGGGTCACAAAGCCTATGCTAATAACGGGCAACCTCTGCAGTGACTGATCCTCCTTTAAAAATAGGTGCCATCAGCAGCAGCTAAGTTTAAGCTAGTTATGGGCAGCTTGAAGCAGCCAAATCCATGCTAAAAATTAAAAGCTCCTATAACAGTAGCAGTAGCACTGAATGTGGTAATAAAGGACAGCTTCTGCAGAAGGGGAGTCTAGGATTAATAAATGAAAGTTACCATAATGCTAGAGCCGTATTGTCTTCTTCTGTCCTCTCTGGGTTATTGGATCTGACTACATCAGACCTCGGCACTTTTCTTCAAGAACTTGGATCCAGAGCTCTGATTCCTCACCTACCCAAAATTCCTTCTGGTTCCCACATTACTCCAGATCAAGTCTGCCTGCTTGTAGCAAGCAAATCAACATGGGAATACAGCACAAGTCTAACAATCCAAATAAAACTAAACAAGGAACATGAATACTGGCAACACAGTCAAAAAAACAAGGTCCCTGGTCAAGTCCAACCAATCAGCCATGAGCTAAAATTGACAATTTTGGATGAGGGACAAAGGGAGGGAATATTGAACTGAACAGAACAAGACAACATGAATCTAACATTATGGCAAGCACGTAACGTTCATATCTGATGCTGTGTCTTCCATCAGATTCAACAGTTGAGACAGATTCCCAAGCTGCCTGAAGCTCTAGGGGATCTCAAGGATGGATGTTTAGAAGTATGGCAAAACCAAAGGATGTACAAGGCCTAGACTGTACACCCAATCTGTAATGCGACACACAGGTATGAACTGTAGACCAAGTAGCTGAAGCACACATCTCATCAGTGCTAATTCCAGTGAAGAAGGCCATAGAGGAAACCACAGCACTAGCTGAGGGAGCATTTGGTTTGCTAGGTAAAGTTAAATCCATTTTGTCATAAACTAAGGAAATACAGTAGGACAGCCACCTGGACAAGGTCACTTTGGAAATACATTGTACCAGTTTAGTCTGAAAAGGAAAGAAAAAGCTGGTCTGAAATATTGATATCCTTTGTACGATGTAAATAAAACCTGAGCATAAGATGCATATCCATCAAGTACACAATGTACGTCTCTTTGTTTAAAAATTTGGAAAGTATACTGGTAGACTGATCGCTTGATTAAGATTAATTTCAGAGGCCACTTTTGGTAGGAAATGAGGATTAGTTCAAAGATACTCTATCCTTGTGAAACACAAGATAAGGAAGTCTGCACGATGATGCTGTTTGTTGCTCAGAAATCCTCCTAGATTATGCAACTGCTACTACAAAGACTGTTCTCCAAGTAAGGAATTTCAACTCCACTGAGACTGCAGGCTCAAAGGGAGCCTGAGTTAATGCTTATAACATGATAGTAATGTCCATTAGAAAAATTGATCCCTGACTGGTGACTAGGAGAAATATTCCCTTCAGAAAAGCTTTGGGAATTTCTAAGTAAGCAAGGGAAGTTTGATTTTAGCCCACATGAAAATTAGACATGGCTGCTAACTGCACTTTGATGGCTGAGAAACTAGTACCTTTTTGAAACAAATCCTCTAAGGAATCTAAAATAGATGGTAATGGAGCTAAAAAGGGGTCCAAACCTTGGAAAGAAGCCCATATTGTGAATCTTGGAGGAAGAAGTTGGTGTTTTTTTGTAATAAAAAGATCTTTAGAACGTTGGCTTTATTCATGGTGTGTCTTTGGAAGTATTTTTTCTGCAGTGGTTTATAACATATAGTGAATCTTTTCCATTTGTTAAGGTAAAACTTCCTAGTGCTTTTTTTTTTTATTGTGAGGATGACATATAAATACATGGAGAAGACAGCTTGACATTTCTGACCACCATTACAATTGGAGAAATCATGTGATCAATTTTAGGCCTTTATGCCTCAGTGAGGCTGACCAGATAGGTGAAGCAGGAAGTCTGAACATGGATCCAGGACTCATGGAGAGTGTTTCAGATGAGGCCAGAGAAAGGGGAAAACAAACCTCTCAGGGCCAAAAGGATACAATGAGAATTACCACTGCCTTGCATCTCCTGGCTTTCTGAAGACATTTGGTAATCAGAAGAAAGGATAAAAGGCATATAGGAGACTCAGGGGCCAACAGTGACTGTCCCTGCAAAGAAATCAGAGCAAAGTACCTACCTGCTGCACTTATTCAGATGGGAAGCAAAAAGACTGCAACAAGGCTGGCCCAAGCAACTGAAGAACATAGTCATTACAATTTGATTGAGGGACCACATGTGAGGCAAAACAGACCTGCTGGGTTTGTCCACTAGAATAGTGGAAGTCCCCAGGACATGCACTGTGACCAGAAAGCATCGGGAAGACATTTCCCATTGTCTCTCATGACTTCCTGGCATAAAGGGTATGAATGTGTTCCTCCTTGCTTGCTGATATACAAGACCACTGCCATGTTGTCAATCAGGATGACTATCACATTTTTGGGAAAGGAGTCCTAAAATGCCTGCAGTGCTAGGAGGACTGCCTTCAACTCCAATATGTTGATGTGAAGACTAGCCTATGCTGTCGACCATGCACCTTGAACCATATTCCCTTCGTAACGACACTCACCCCCAGCCCCAGAAGGGAAATGCCTCTGATCAAAGTGGCTATCAGGGGTAGTAGGGTAGAAGGTCAACCACCAACGAATGTGGTTCCTGCATACTGGTGTGAAACATACTAAGGCATGAAGGGGTTGATACATCAAAGACCACTATGCTGGAAATGTCCACTGCAAGACTCTCATGTAGTACCTTGCCTGAGGTACTAGTGTGATTGATGCAGTAATGTAGCCCAGTAGTTGAAGGACAAGCATGTCTGGAGGGTGGGAATAGCGAAAGATCTCTGAAGCTATCTGACAGAGGGACAGAAATCTGGATTGAGGAAGTCTGGCTATCTGAGCAGTTAAGTCCAGGTGGCATCCTATGAATTCTAGCTTTTGTACCGTTATCTATCAATTGGCTTTTGGCAAGGTTGATCATAATACCAGATGCAGAGCTAGATGGAGCAAAACTTCCCTGCACACAATTTGTAGATTCCTGGTGGATAAGGGGAGGAGTTAGTCATCCAAGAAGAGGAACATCTGGAAACCTTGTAGCTTGAGACACTGCCAAAATGCTATACATGTAATCAACACCCTGTGGGCTGTAGTGAGACCAAAGGGCAGTACTCTGAACTGAAAATTACACACTCACAGTCAGAAATGGAGAAATGTCATGGACTGCCTTGCAATTCTGATATGATAGTATGTGTCCTGGAGAGCTATCAAGCACATCCAGTCATCCATCTTCAGAAGAAATACTACAGAATGCACCATAATCATCAAGAATTTTGTCTGCTTCACAAACTGGTGGAGGTAGCATAGGTCCAGAAGGTTCATGAGGCCCCTATTATTAGTCCAAACCAAAATGAACCTTAAATTGACTTCAGATCCTTGCTGGTCTGGGGGGACCTCCTGGATGACTCATTTTTCTAGAAGCTTTGTAAATTTTGCTGTTGCCAATTCCATCTGATTGGGTAGAAATTTGAGAATTTTCTCTCTCTTCTGTAGAGGGGAAACAAAGAGACTAATGTAGCCTCTGGTAACTATCTTCTGCACCTAGGAATTCTATGTGATGGTCAACCATGCAGGAGACTGCAGGGATAAGTACCCCTTGACTGCCGCCAGAGTGCTGAAAGGGTTTCTTGGTGAAAGGACTTCAAAATCCTTAACACTGCAGTCTGCATCTGAAGTGATGTCCATTAAAGCTACCCCCCTCTGCCCCTGGGGTGCGGTGGAGGTATCTATCAGAAGTGTTCTGGCCAAAACACTCAGACATCTGAAACTATAACTTTTTTCCATCTTTTTGGTTCCAGGAAAAGGTCCTTTGGGTGTGGAAAAACATATGGAAACAGCAGACAGGTTTTGCCCTCCTGTTCACTTCTGGTAAGTTTTAGTCAAAAAGAGTCGAATCGTCAAAGGAAGCATTAACAAAAGACATCTTTAAGCTTTCCATGAAATCAACACAGATATATCCAGGTATGCCGATGAACAGCAATGCCAGTACTTACTGCCCCTGACATGCCATCAGCTGCATTAGGAAATAGACGCATGGATACGTTGGTCTTTGAGTATAAGGTAGATAGCTGCGACTTCACTGATTTCTGGATGTCAACAGGCAGATTACCAGAGAGATCTAATATCAGATAAATACCAGATTTATATACATATAGCTAAGGAGTGGGATAAAATTAAAGTGGAGTTTTAAAAATAGGGTTGAAATAAAAGAAAGGGAGATATGGTTAAAGAGTAATAAGAATTATTTAGAGGGATTGACAAATGTTAAAGTATTGCAGAATACGGGAAATCTCAGAGAATAAGCGGAGGAGCAACTGCAGAATGCTAAACAGAAAATAAGGGATTATGTCAATAATATGCATGAGTTTAGAAAGATTGCTATTAAGCAACTTTGTTTTTTTTTTTTATTATTTATAATAACTCCACATCACAAAAAAAATTAGTACAATGACTCAAGCAACAGTAAGTAGAATGGGTTGTCACCAAGCTTAGGGAGCCTATAACAATGAATATAACAAGAGATCCTGTAGATGTACTAAAATATTTCAGACATTTTATGAAACTCTCTATAAAGCAGATAAATATGGAAATCAAGAAAAGGTACAAATCAAAATGTTTATGGAAGAATTAAATATGCCAAGGTCTGAGGTAGATGAGGCTCAGTTACTAACAACAGTTAGGACAGGAGGAGATTTGATAAAAATGGTGATGTATAACCAATCCACAGGAAAGCCTCCATGAATAGATGGCATTCCTGTGGAAGTTTGGAAGCTAGAAGGGGAAAACTGATAAAGATCTGGAAGGTTTTTGTTTAACAGTATTTTAAGAAGAGGAGAAGCACCAGCATCCTGTAAGAAATCTGTGGTGGCAGTAATACCTAAAGAGGTTAAAGATCCATCAGATCCAGATACATATAGGCCCACTTCAATCATAAACCATGATTATAAAGTAGTTCTGTCTATAATGGCTAAATGAATGGCAAAAGTGATGTCAAAACTGACAGATATGGATCAATGTGGTTTTGTGGAGGGATGACAAACATTTGACAGCATTGACAGAACACTGATGATCCAGTGGGAAGCAGAATGCAAGAAAATACCGTTGTTGGTGGGTCTTGATGCAGAGAAAAGCATCTGATAGCATAAGCTGGGAGTTTATAAGCAGGACAATGGAAGCATTTGCATTCCCTGATAAAATTATAAGGCTGACTAGGACGATACATGAGGGATTGAAGGCAAAAATTAAAGTGGTTGGTTTCCTCTCTGATAATTTCGGTTTGAGCAAAGGAACCAGGTAAGGGTGTCCTCTTACCCTTTTGTTTTTGCATTATATTTAGAACCACTGGCAAAGAAAATAAAAAAAACTCAGAAATTCAAGGATATCATTGGTATGGTACTCAAGCAAAGCTGGCTCTATTTGAAGATGATATTTTATACCTGATAAAACCAGAAAAGGACATTTCAGTGCTGTAGAATATTTTTAAGCAGTTTCAAATAGTTTTCAGGATACAAAATTATGAAGCTAAAAGGGCAATAGCTGCAAATTATGTACCCACACATGAATTGGTTCAGCAATATCCACATTTATGGGGCATGATAAAATGAAATACTTAAGAAGTATTGCTTAAAAAGGATTCTGGTGTGGCAGATAAGGATATGTGGGAAGAGACTAAACAAAAGATAATACAAAAACTAATAAACTGGAAGCTTTGTTATATGGATATGGATAGCAGGATATAAGCAGTTAAAACAGTTTTAGTCCCTTTAGTTTTATACACAGGTCAGGCATATATTTATCAACCAGAGGAGAAGTTGTAGATAGCAATTAATAGAGCTAAATGATTTTATCTGGGAGGGGAAGACGGCAAGAGTCAAGTGGGATAGGTTGATTTTTCCAATTGAACAAAGCGGTTTGCAATTACCCAATTTGAAGGGGCATTTCAGAGCTACACAGTTAAGGCTCCTATACATAGCAGAGTAAGAAACCTATAATTCAAAGTGGAAAGGGACGATAATGAAACAGGAGGGAAGCTCAAGGAGAGATAACTATCCCAGCGGAGTGTAGCCTCCCAGACATCTCAAATGCGCAGGTGAAAGCTGCTCTCTCTAAAGCTAAAAACACAGCATCAATGGGACTGGATGGTGTCCCCAGCTGTGTGCTACACGAGCTAAATGAGGAATTAAACCTGCACATAAGGCAGCTGTTTAATCTCAGCCTTACCACAGGATACGTGCCCAAGGAGTGGCGTAAGGCAACTGTGGTCCCACTCCACAAAGGCGGTGCCTCTACGGACCCTGGTAATTACCGCCCCATAAGCTTAACAAGTCTAGTCTGCAAAGCTATGGAGAGGATCATAATGGAGCTCATAAACAAAGATATAGGGGACTTGCAGACATTGGACCCAACCCAGTTTGGCTTCGTCAAGGGCAGATCATGCCTTTTGAACTTGGTCGACTTCTTCGAAACAGTCACCAAGGCCATTGATGAGGAAAGGCAGTCCATACAGCCTACGTTGACCTTGCAAAGGCTTTCGACACAATACCCCACTCGGGTATTGTAGAAAAACTTACCAGCTTAAATGTAAACCCATATGTCACAAGGTGGGTTGCAAACTGGCTTAAGGACAGAACCCACAGGGTTAGAGTTGCTGGCGCTATGTCAGACTCCAAGCCGGTCACAAGTGGTGTCCCACAGGGCTCGGTCCTTGGCCCCCTATTGTTCGGCATCTACTTCTCAGAAGTACAGGCCAACATGGGAGGACTTTGGCTGACAAAGTTTGCAGAAGACTGCAAATTGGGTGCCATAGTGGAAAGTGCTTCGGACACGGATATCCTTCAGAAGGGACTCACGGAAACAGATAGCTGGTGCCAGAGCCATGGCCTGAAGGTAAATGCCAAAAAATGTATAGTCATACCCTTCGGGAAAAACAAGGTAACCCCAAGCTACCATATAGGTGGCAATCCACCAAGCACAGAAGAGGTTATCAGGGACCTGGGGACCCAGGTTGACAGTGGCCTTTCTTTTGACACTCACGTTGCTAAAGTGGTTAGAAAGACCTTCTACATTGCCCACCTGATCATGAAGGGATTCACATCCAGATATAGTGAGGTCATTGTTCCCCTGTACTCTTCACTTATCAGACCAATGATCGAGTACAATGCCCCATTCGGGATGTATCTCACCCGACATCTGCAGCAATTGGAGAGACCCCAAAAGTTCCTCACCAAAAGGACAAAGGGACTCCAAAATCTGTCATATGCTGCCAGATTGAAGAAACTCCAGCTCTATTCAGTGGCATACCGTCTGCTCAGAGGTGACATGTGCCTGACATACAAGGCCATGTCCAACCCGGAATTAATGGACATGCTCCACCTCAAAAAATCCAAATCCACCAAAACCACTAGAGCAAGCGACTTAAACCTTAGCATGGATATAAATAGGACCTGCTGGAGGGATAGATTTATCACTCAGAGACTCCCTATGCTGTGGAATAAAATCCCGGTGCATGTGAGGCAGAGCACCTCACTGGCTCTGTTCAAGAGAAATCTTGACCTGTGGATGGGAGATCGTAGGTTTACTCCGGGAATCATCTCTGTGTCACTGCTGGACAGAGGCACAACAAACTAATGGGTACAGTATTTTTTCATATAAGGGGTGGCGTAAGCCACAAAACTTTGGGCTAGGCTTATAAATGCCTTAGGGCAGATAGCCTAGTATAAACCTATGAACCTATAAGGATAGACTGGGATTTTGGATGCAGATCCTTAAGGAGAATAGCAATAACTATGCAGAATATAAGTAGCAGAAAGTACTCTAAGAACTAAGCCAACACGGGGATGGTGAAAGGAGATTCTGCCGATAGGGATGACTGCAATTAGGGATACAGACAATAGGCAAGAGGGGACTGGAATTTATGGGAGAAAACTGTCAAAAGAACCAAGGTACTGAGAGCAAATGATTAGAGAGGCAAAGGCAACAGAATGGGGAGAGGCCAATCATTTATTTGAACTGCATTCTAGAGATTACTTTCCCTGTCAAGGACTGACATCAAAGTATAGGCAAAAAGAAAGAAACAGGGGAATACTAAGTGAAATACCAATACTGGTACCGGTTTTAGCAGAATCTAGAACAGAAGCTGTTGTTAAAAAAGGAATAATTAGTACAGCATACAAAATATTGCATGATAACTATTAGAATCAGCCAGAGGAGGTTAGTAAGAATTGGGAAGAGAGACTAGCTAAACAATCCCCAATGAAACAATGGGGGGATATATGTAAGTCTCTCAAATATACAACAATGTCTAGAAGATTTAGGATCTTTGCTTGGAAGTGTTTGCATTGGTATTGTCATACCCCAAGTAGACTCCAAAGAATTTTTCCTCAGGAAGACAGCAAATGTTGGAGGAGGGATGGAGAAAAAAGGGGTAATTGGGAACATATCTTCTGGGTGGAAGTGAAATGAGCTAGCAGACTTTAAATATTCCCTGCACACTCCTTTGCAGAGATACTGGGTGAGCAAATTGGTGTAACTAAGGAAATGATTTTTGTTTTAGCTATGATACAGAATCTGAATTGCCTAGACATATTAAGGCCTTGCTAAGTCTAATTATGGTGGCTGCAAAAAAAGCAATTACTAGAAAATGGAAATCAAAGTCTAAACCAACTGTACTGGAAGCAGTGAATATAGTAACAGAAAAAACAAGTGGAGTTGGGATCTTTAGAAAAGGGTAGCAGCAAATTACATAGAAAAAATGGGAATTGTGGGAACACTACATGCAGACCAGGATTGGGGTTTAAAAGAATGCAGGATTGGAATGAGCTATGTCTTTTATGACTGACATTGACTGGATAGATTAAAAGTGCTGTATAATGTTTGCAACTAAAATGTCGATATAGATTACTTTCATTTATATAAAAGTATGACTGCCTGTGTCATACATGACAATTTAATAAAGATATTTCTTGTTTAAAAAAAAACTTTAGGGTAAGAATTGTGTGGCAGTTTTAGGGTTCAAATTAGGACTCCAGTATGGCTACACAGTCTACTGTGGTTTGTGGTGGTAAGGCTAGGTAATCAAGTAAGACATGGTTAGTGGGAGTTAGAGTACTTGCCATTTAGTGCAAGCGTGTTTTATTTACTAATTTACTTATTTATCATTTATTGACTGGTTAGTCCCACTAAGCTAGTGGTCTCTTTTCGGGGGAGAACCAAGGTTGTATTTATACTAAGAGAAATTTGGTCAGGGTATCGAGGAAGTTCCCATACTTATCACTGTTGCGAGTGTGACCAATTTTGGAGAAGCACTTCCTGTTTCAGTTTCAGGTGCAGATATGCCCCGGAGAAACAGGGAGGCAGATGGGGACAGGAGACAATGGGGTGGTGAATAAATTGCATGAGAAAGCAAACATCATGACCAGAGAAAGCAGTATTCTGAGGAATTAGGTTCATAGGTTGGTACTAGGCTATCAGCCCTAAGGCCTATGCAAGCCTAGCCATAACAATTCTCTGGAAAATTCTTCCCACAATATTTACTTCTCTGGGTCCCTGTCTAGCAGGGTGACTGACATGATCCCCGGGGTGAATTTCCTATCTCCCATCCAATCATCAAGGTTCCTTTTGAAGAGGGCCAATGAGGCGCTCTGCTTGACATGTATGGGCAGTCTATTCCAGAGTATGGGGAGTCTCTGGGTCAGGAACCTATCCCTCCAGCATGTTTTGTTCATTGTGATGATAAGGTTTAGATCCCTGGAGCATGTGGCTCTGAGGGATTGGGATTTCTTTAAGTGGAGCATGTCCAACAGCTCATGGTTTGACATGGCCTTGTATGTTAAGCAGAGATCGCCTCTGAGCAGACGATATGCCACAGAGTATAGCTGGAGTTTTTTTAGACGGTCAACATATGGCATCTGCTTTAGGCTTGTGATTCTTTTAGTGAGGTATTTCTGTGGCCTTTCCAGCTGTTGCAGATGTCTTGTGAGGTACATACCAAATGGGGCATTATACTCTATAATGGGTCTAATGAGGGATGAGCACAGTGGGACAATGACCTCTTTTTTTCTGGATGAAAAGCCCTTAGTGATGAGGTGTGCCACATAGAAGGATTTCCTGACTGTTGTGGCGATGTGGTTATCGAAAGTGAGACCACTGTCCACTTGTGTCCCTAAGCCTCTCATCACACTTTCGATGTTTAGTGTCCTGCCACCTATGTGGTATTTCATGGGTACATGTTTTTTTCCAAAGGGGATAACTATACATTTCTTGGCATTAAGCTTGAGCCCATGGCTCTGGCACCAGGCATCTGTTTCTGTAAGGCCCTTTTGTAGAATATCCACATCATTTGGGGATTCTATAATGGCTCCCAGTTTGCAGTCATCTGCAAACTTTGTTAGCCAGAGTCCCTTAGTGTTGGCTTGTACTTCAGAGAAGTAGATGCCAAACAGGAGTGGTCCCAGAACTGAAACCTGAGGTACTCCACTTGTCACTTGTCTGGAGCTGGATTCGGAGTCTGCTACTTTTACAGTCTGGGTTCTGTCAGTAAGCCAGCTGGCAACCCATCGAGTGACATAGGGATTTATGCCCAGCTTAGTAAGTTTATCTATGATTCCAAAGTGGGGGATGGTGTTGAAGGCCTTGGCAAGGTCCAGATAGGCTGTGTGGACCGCCTTACCCTCATCCGCAGCTATGGAGACTGATTCGAAGAAGTCAATCAGATTCAGGAGACAAGATCGGCCCTTCACAAACC
The DNA here is from genome assembly GCF_019279795.1 of Protopterus annectens. Lineage (NCBI taxonomy): Eukaryota > Metazoa > Chordata > Ceratodontiformes > Protopteridae > Protopterus > Protopterus annectens. The sequence continues at coordinate 148,643,772 of NC_056739.1, forward strand.
CAAACTGGGTGGGGTCCAGTGTTTGAAGATTGCCAATGTCTTTGTTTATAAATTCCATGATAATGCGTTACATGCCCTTGCAGATCAGGCTTGTCAGACTTATGGGACGGTAGTTCCCGGGATCCAAGGCGGATCCTCCCTTGTGGAGCGGGATAACTGTAGCTGTGTGCCACTCCGTGGGAACAAAGCCTGAGGTGAGGCTATGATTAAACAGGACACTTAGGTGGGGTGCCAGTTCATTCTCTAGTTCATGTAGTACACAGCCCGGGATGTCATCTGGTCCCATGGATGCTGTATTCTTAGCTTTGGAGAGTGCTGTTTCTACCTGTGTGGCTGTGATTATCGGAATTCGGCAATCTTTTGGTATTGAGATGGGCCTTTTAGGGGGTGAGAGGGGGGTGAAGTTGGCACTAAATCGATCTGCCAGGATATTGGCAATATCCTTGGGATCAGTATATTTAATGCCATTCTGTTGTAGCTCAGAGCAGATCTGAGCATTGCCATTTAGATTCTTGACATAACTATAGAATGCCATGTGGTTGTCTTTGGAATCTTTGGCAATTTTATTTTCGTAACTAGCTTTTGACTGTTTTATGAGGGATCTCAGTTTCTTACTGAGGCTGGTGAGGGAGTTTTTTGCATCCTGGGATTTTCCTCTTTTCTGCAACAGTTTCTTCCTTCTGTTGTATAGTTTGTTTATAGCAGGGGACCACCAGATTGGCTTCCTTTTTTTGGAGAAGATCATCTTGGTTCTATTTGGGATGGCACAATTCATGCATGAGTGGATGTGCTCATACTGTGCCTTAGTGTAGGATTCTGCAGTCCAACTTCCAGATCCCGTCTGCGTTGGTGTTGTGAGGTTTGTCACTTCTGACTTCAGTAGCATGAAGTTGGCTTTGGAGAAGTTTTTTTAAGGAGGTTTCCTTACTGGGGGGTGGGGGTGGGATGTGGATGTCAAGGGTGATTTGCTTATGGTCAGACCTGACCAATGAGGGGATGACCACTGGTGTGGAGCATCTGTCTCCCATGTTGGTAATGACCAGGTCTAGGATATTGGAGCCCCTGGTGGGACAATGGATTAGTTGATCCAGGGCGTTGGAATTTATAAATTACAAGAACCGTTGGGAAAAGGAGTTGGTACCTGAGTAGTTTTCCCAATTAATGGCAGGGTAGTTGAAATCACCCAGTATTAGGGTGTTTGGTTGTATCTTAATATTTTCGAGTATGTTTAGGAAGGTGTAGTGAGAATCTTGGGGTATGGTGGGGGATCTGTAGCAAGCTACAATTTGGATTGCAGTCTTACCTAGTGTTAGTTGCACATGGAGAATTTCAGATGCATTGTGTTGGGCAACTAGCCTGGAGCTGTGAATATCCTAGGTGAATATGGACACTCCTCCACCTTTAGTGTTTTGGTCTTGGTTTTGTGGCCGAAAAGTGTGGTAAGAATTGTAGCTTGGTATTGCAGGGGTGCTCTCTGGAGCCTTGAACCAGGTCTCAGTCACTGCACAGATATCGATGTTCTCCATTTTTAGGAGTGCCTCGAGAGTGTGCATTTTGAGGTTTAGACTTCTAGCATTGAGTAGCATTACCTTCAGATTTTGCTTGCTTATATCTGTTATGGTGGTGGTTTTATCCTTTTAACCTTGCCTAAAAAGGCACTATATGGGTGGCAAGAGCTTTAGCCAGTAACCTGAATCCCAGGGGTGACAGGTGCAGACCATCTCTGGCAAAGCATCGTGGTTTGTCGATCATGTCTTCCCAGGCAGACAAATACTGGATCCTCTTTGCATGACACCAGAAGCTTAGCCAATTGTTGAAGTCAATCATTTTGTCCTTATACTGTGGTATCATTCTGGGCGAAGGCAGGAAGCTACTCAGGGCTAGGGTCATACCTGCCTGGGTCACATGATCCAAGAGCTCTTCCATGTCTCTTTTCATGTAGTCCAGGGAGGTATGTCTCAAGTCATTCACTCCAGCATGGACAATGACAGAGTGGTATTTGTACTTGTTGTCGGGTGACTTGAGTGCGTGCGTTATGTGGCAGATCCTGGCACCCAACAGGCAGCTGACTGTAATTTTCTCCTTGTTCAGCCTGGTGAGTGGGACATCAGTGTGCCTGACTATAGTCACCTATGACTAAAGTGTTGGGTACATTGGCTTGCCTTAGGGGCTGTTGTTGGGTGGCACACTGGTGTTGTGAGCTATGTGTCACTTTGGTTGTGACTGGTGTTTGCTTGCATTTTGGCTTCGGAGGTCCTTGTTGCTTGGGCAGGTTAATGTTAAGGGCCTCCGCATATGTGGGTTTAGTGTTGCTATGTGTGAGTGTTGATGGTGTGGGTTTTGAAGGGCTATGAGTTGCTAGAGGTGTAATGCAGGTGTTAGCCTTCTCCTCTTGACTGTCTAGCACAATCTTGACCGGAGAGAGCTTTGCTTCCAGTTTGGCTATGTAAGTGCATCTCTCGCAGGTTGTAGTGTTGGGTGGTAGGAGGAAAGGATTGTCTGTGTACATGAGGCAGTTGCCGCATTGCCCCAGTATGCCCAGATTCGCCAGGTGGACAGGAGAAATCACTGGAAGCTGACCCTTGGACATGCCTGTTTAGGTGCTTTTTTGTAAAGTTTAAGAGCTGTTTTCCCTTACCTTTGCAAGGTACTTTGCAACTGTAGGCTGTTTAGTGCCTATGATTTATTTCTCCTTACTGACAAGGAGAGCTGAGTGCTAGTATCAGTTTCAGGCTTCCTAGTGCTTTTCAGCAGGTTCTAGAGCAAATGTTAGTTACAGGGGTTCATATTTTAGTGCTACTACCGAGAAACCAGCTAGTTTTAAGGGAAAATTTGAAGAGCAGACTTTCTGGCACCTGGAATACTTTAACTGTAGCCTGGTAGTGCTGCACGATGTGGAAAAATGGGCAAACACATGCGTGTTTAAGCCAGAAAGTTGAAAGGGATAGAAATCAGCCCAAAAAGGCTAATAAAATTACAATTTCAGAGCTGGAAACCACTCCTCTAGCGTTAGATAGGCAGTACAATGCTCACCAGTCCCACTGGTAGACAGTAGGACTTCCCTCTATCACAGCAAGGTCTGGATAGCTCTGAGCACAGAAAATAAAGTCCTGAGACAAGCAAAGCCTGGGATATGGATTGGCTAGAAAAGGTGGAAAACGAGCAAACAAGATGGTATATATATATATATTTTTTGTTGTTGAAACAGGCTAAACAATGCAATAATACAGCAAATAAACACAGCAAAGGCTAACACACTTGAGTGTGTAGTCCTTAACATTAAATGCAATTAAAACTCTACAAAACTAGCAATTTAAAACTTTTTAATGAAGCAAGGCAAGTGCACAACTGAAAAATGATTTAAGAGGCAGTAACACAGCAGAATAAGTAGCTAGTCTACAAAATTAGCAATTTAAAACTTTTTAAATGAAGCAAGGCAAGTGCACAACTGAAAAACGATTTAAGAGGCATTAACACAGCAGAATAAGTAGCTAGTCTACATATAAAGAGAAGTCTATACATACAGAAAAGCAGCTAAAACACACAAACACTTCAGATGCAGTGCAACCTAGAACACTTGAGTTGTAGCAATATTAAGGCAATTACAGTTATAATAAATGCTCTAAAATATACTCTCTATTTCCAAAATGTTTGAGAAGCACAGTCAGAACATAAGGAAATTCAGGCAAAAACATTTTTTTGAAAGGGAAAAAGGAGAAACAGAAGGCCTTATCAAATATTCTCTAGAAATCTGTTTGATGGAAATGAGTCATCAAATGATGCATGCATAATTACAACCTTCGAGTTGGGAGGGTTGCAGGCTGATTTACTTAAAAAATTATGGTGCAGAGTAAGCCAGAAAATGAAGAAGATGTTTTCTAAGGGGAACATTATAGAGAAAACACAAAAGAAGGATGCAGAGACAATCCTGAAGAATAGTGATGAGATGGAAGCAAAAACATATGCAGAGAAACTAATAGGGCAAAAGTGGAGTAGCAGAAAAGAAAGCAGAAAACAAAGAATGGAAGCATGTGCTAAGGATTCAAAGTGAAGAAATGGACAGGTAAGAAGTGTGGGACACTTTAATATCTCCTTCAAAAATGGAAGCATGTGGTAAGGATTCAGAGTGAAGAAATGGACAGATAAGAAGTGTGGGACACTTTAATATCTCCTTCAAAAATGGAAGCATGTGGTAAGGATTCAAAGTGAAGAAATGGACAGGTAAGAAGTGTGGGACACTTTAATATCTCCTTCAAAAATGGAAGCATGTGCTAAGGATTCAAAGTGAAGAACTGGACAGGTAAGAAGTGTGGGACACTTTAATATCTCCTTCAAAAATGGAAGCATGTGGTAAGGATTCAAAGTGAAGAAATGGACAGGTAAGAAGTGTGGGACACTTTAATATCTCCTTCAAAAATGGAAGCATGTGGTAAGGATTCAAAGTGAAGAACTGGACAGGTAAGAAGTGTGGGACACTTTAATATCTCCTTCAAAAATGGAAGCATGTGGTAAGGATTCAAAGTGAAGAAATGGACAGGTAAGAAGTGTAGGACACTTTAATATCTCCTTCAAAAATGGAAGCATGTGGTAAGGATTCAAAGTGAAGAAATGGACAGGTAAGAAGTGTGGGACACTTTAATATCTCCTTCAAAAATGGAAACGTGGTAAGGATTCAAAGTGAAGAAATGGACAGGTAAGAAGTGTGGGACACTTTAATATCTCCTCTGGGTGTAAAAGCATATGAGGTAAGAACATGTATTCTTATTAACAAAGGGACTTTTTGAGACATTATATTTGAGAATGTTTTTCAATGGAAAATTTTCTTGAAAAATCTTTAAAAAAGAAAGACTGTAACCCATGGAATCTTTATGTGATAAAAGCATTTTACAGGGAAACAAAAAAATACAATTCATGTACAACTTCGAACAGACAGAGAAAGAGGAATTTTTGAAAGGACTTTTGAAAACTTTATGTAAAGAAGTACTAGACATTGCAAAATTTCATAATAAAAGGGGTTTATGGACTGGTGACTGGGATTGTAATATAATGCTAAAAATAGAAAGAGAAAAAGGGGTTTATGGACTGGTGACTGGGATTGTAATATAATGTTAAAAATAGAAAGAGGAAAAAGGGGTTTATGGACTGGTGACTGGGATTGTAATATAATGTTAAAAATAGAAAGAGAAAAAGGGGTTTATGGACTGGTGACTGGGATTGTAATATAATGTTAAAAATAGAAAGAGAAAAAGGGGTTTATGGACTGGTGACTGGGATTGTAATATAATGTTAAAAATAGAAAGAGAAAAAGGGGTTTATGGACTGGTGACTGGATTGTAATATAATGTTAAAATAGAAAGAGAAAAAGGGGTTTATGGACTGGTGACTGGGATTGTAATATAATGTTAAAAATAGAAAGAGAAAAAGGGGTTTATGGACTGGTGACTGGGATTGTAATATAATGTTAAAAATAGAAAGAGAAAAAGGAGTTTATGGACTGGTGACTGGGATTGTAATATAATGCTAAAAATAGAAAGAGAAAAAGGGGTTTATGGACTGGTGACTGGGATTGTAATATAATGTTAAAAATAGAAAGAGAAAAAGGGGTTTATGGACTGGTGACTGGGATTGTAATATAATGTTAAAAATAGAAAGAGAAAAAAAATTATACATATACGAAGCATGAAAAATGTGGAGAAGTTATAGGTTGTCATAAAATATTGGCGACAACTCAACATTTTTTTGTGGAAAAGGAGCACATTTGATAAATAACTGTAACAAAAGAAAATGTTATATTTGTGGGGGGAGCTGGACATGATGCAAAAAATTGAACTGAAATGTTATATATCAAACAAAACTGGGCATTTATGGGTGGATTGCAAAAATGAAAAGAAGAGTCATGAAAAAGAAAAATAGAAGAACATCAACAAAGAAAAGAAACTTAAGGAGTAGAAATAAAAGAAAAATCATCTGAGAAAAAAAAAACAGGACATAGAAGAAGGTTCTGAAATAACTGATGATGACAAACTGGGACATAGTCAAAGAAAAATATATTGGTAAACAGTAAAAGGCAGAAAAATGAAACTTAAAGGGATAATTACAAAAGAAAAAAATGGATGAAAAGGAATGTATACAACTAGTGACTTGGGGCTAGTATAACACTTAAGGTGTTTGACTCACAGACACAAGGTAGAGTGTCTGATTCTCACCTTTAGAAGGGAAACTGGCTAGGCCTTGAATGACTAGCCTAGTAATTAGCTAAGAAGAAACCATGAATATAAGAACAAAGAAAATGAAAATGTTAGGGTGCTTTCAGTAAATGTGAATATTATTAAGAATAGAGTAAGAAGAATAAGAATTTTGGAGTGGTATAATACATGTGATGTAGATATAAATATATTCGAAGACACACTGTTTTTAACATATAAAGAAAGATTACAAACAGAGAAATTATGGGGAAGAAAGATCATCTGGAATTTGAGAAATTATAGATTTTATGAACTAGCCATATTCTGCAGAAATACAGTAAAGACAGATGTAACTTTAGCAAAAATGGGTAGGCTAACCACTGCAGATTTAAAATGGAAAGAACAAATATATAGAATTATAACAGTACACCAAAGAGGCCAACTTTCATTCATTTTGAACCGGATACTGTTGTAATTTGGGATATGGCAATTGCAATGGCTGTCATAGAACATTCCAGTTATGAACATCCCAGTTTTGGTCATCTGAATATTGCCTTAAAGGAGCACAACTATATCATTCATCTGTTTATATACAACATGCTGCAAAGCCATGCAATATTTATAAAAATAAGATATTAGAGATTTGCTTGTGTTCATTGTAGCAGGCCCCATAAAATAGACATGTTTTAAGATTGGGACTGTTATACAGTAGAGATTAATATTTTTACAAATAAGGTGATTCAAACTATATAAATTAAATGTATAAAACAAAAAAAAATGAAATGACCATGCCGGGAATAAAAGTGAACCACACAGGACTTTTAATTAGCGCTTTCGTCCCAGGAATCATTAAGTGAACTTCTTCAGATAAAATCAGCATTAACAAGAATTCCTTTTATACTTAACAACCAATCAAAACATTTCACACAATTTCCACATTAATTAACCCTCGCCTCGTCATCTTGCTTAAATCCAACAAGCAAATACTTTAATAAACATAAAAAATCAGTAAACATCACGAAAGTTGTGAAAACTGTGAAAAGTGAGAAAGCTAAAAAAAGAGAGAGTAATAGCAACACAGTCATTGAATACATAATAAATAGGACTAAAAATCTTGGCTATTAAAAAATGGAACCATTATTACCATAATCAAACAAGCTATAAAACACTAAGAGAAGTAAAATATTATTACAATAAAACTAGAAATAGCATATTCAATTCATCTAGTCAGGGCTTTTAATTTAAGAAGACAGGGAATAGAACAATAATCATTCAGGCCTGGCCACTTAAAGGCGTTCAGTGTAAGCTGCCAAATAAGTTATTTTTTCTCCTAAAGAAGATTGACGGGACCTACCCTGGGCCCTATTCTTATTGTATCAATGGCCATATATCTGAATTCATGCACTGGAAACTACTTAACCTGTCTTGCCAAGGCATTACTCTCCTGTTCCTTTTTAATACCATATTCATGCTCATAGATCCTGTCCTTAAGTCTTCGATCAGTCTTACCCACATAGAAACACAAACACTGCTGGCATTTGGTCAGATATACCATCCCTTTAGAATTACAGTCAAATCTCTGGGATATTTTACATTCCATCTCACCAACCCTAAAAGTCGTACGAATACTGATCTTGGCACACCAGGAACATCTACCACACTTATAGGTTCATAGGTTGATACTAGGCTATCTGCCCTAGGGCATTTACAAGCCTAGCCAGAGTGTGTTTGGCTTTCGCCACCCTTCTAAGATTAGTTGACTGTGCCTCTGTATAGTAGGTCACAGAAGATAGCCCATTTAAGGTTAGTTTACCATGCCTCTGTCTAGCAGTGACACAGAAGAGATCCCAGGGGTAAATTTACGATCTCCCATCCAAACGTCAAGATTCTTCTTGAAGAGGGTCATTGAGGGGCTCTGTCTGACATAGATTGGGATTTTGTTCCAGAGTGAGGGGAGCCTCTGGGATATGAATCTGTCCCTCCAGCATGTTCTATTTATTTCTGTGCTGAGGTTTAAGTCACTGGAGCGTGTAGTTCTGATGGATTTAGCCATTTGGTATCTAGGATCCCATACTCTGTTATTAAAATTCTCTAAAACAGACTTAAAGTTAGTACCCCTTCTAAAAACTATTTTTGGAAGGGTCCCTAACTTCCCCTAAGCCCACTTTCTTCCATCAAAATAGGCCACTTTTTATACAAGATCCTTTTAATCTCATTATGGTCATTACTGAATTGGGTAACAAAATTGGGAGAAGAGGAAAAATATCCAGTGTCTATAGGATTAACTCCTGCATGCATTACTTGCTCAATAGGACTATCCACCAGTTCACTTAAGGATCCACACCAGCCCTTAATGCCAGCCTTTAAACTGAATGAAAGAACACAGTAAGCTGGTTTTCGCCACAGCACTGCCATCCTCCCAATATGGCTGATTGCCAGCATATTAAAAAATATTCTAGTTTATTTCAAACAAATCCTGGTTAGTTAGTAATGTGAGCTAGTGATTACCAAATAAGCAATGCAGTTGCCTCCATTCACAACAGTTTCCACTCATCTGTTTGACTGCCAGTTTCTTAAAAAAAAAAAAAAAAAAAGAGAGAGAGAAAGAATAAATATTCCATTTTATTAATCCGAGAGAATGAAAGGAACAAGTTATTTTTCACCACAGCACAGCTAGCCTTCATCTGGTGGGCTGTCCTGCTTCTTTCACACAAATCCACACCAGCCTTTAATGCCAAGCTTTAAAATAAGTGAATGAACAAGCTAAGATTCTTTTCTCCACAGCACATTGAGAACCCCCGCCCCCAATCTGGTTGACTGCCATCATATTAAAAAAAAATCAACAGATATTCCTGTTTATTTCACACAAATCCATGTCAATCATTAATGCCAGGTATTACACTGAGTGAATGAACATGGCACATTGTTTTCAACTGCAACACACCTAGATCCACTCTTAACTGGCTGACTGCCAGTATCTTAAAAAAGCAGAGTAAATGTTTCAGTTTATTTCACACAAATGCACAGCAATCATAAATGTCGGATTTTAGGCTGAACATCCACAACAGCACTGGCCCCTTCTTATCTGGTTGACTGCCAGAATCTTAAAATAGATCAAATATTCCATCTTATTTTACACAAATTCACACCAGCACTTAAAACCAGATTTTTAAACTTAGCAAATCAACAGGCCAAATTACTTTTCACCACAGCACAGCTATCCCCCCATCTGGGTGACTTCCAGCATATTAAAAAAAATAAACATTCCAGTTTATTTCACACAAATCCACACCAGCTATTAATGGCAGGATCTGAACTGAGCAAATGAGCATGTCACATTGCTTTCATCCGCAGTATAAATTACCTCCATCCTTTATCTGGGTGGCCTTACATAGTCATAGAAGAGCTGCAACTACAGTTTTGAAAGCTGTGACACTAAATGTGTTGTTTAACCTCACCAACATAAATTTCACTTCAGTTCTTCTAGCATCTTAAAAAGCAAAAAAAGAGTGAATAAATACTGCAGCTTTATTTAATGCAAATCTGCATAAGCCCATTTCAAGTTGCTTTTCTCCACAGCACAGATAACCCCTCCCCCAATCTGATTGACTGGCAGCATATTTAAAAAAATAATAAATATTACAGTTTATTTAAAAAAATGCACACCTGCCATTAATCCAAGGTTTTAAACTAAACAAACAAACAGGACATGTTGCTTTAATTCACAGCATAGCCAGCCCCCCCTTTTCAAATTCTTTGCTGAAGAATCAAGGGTGCCAAAAATACCGGGGACAACTTTGAATATTACTATAATTTCCTAAACAATGCACAGCACAGTAATTTTGCATCAACATACATTTTCAGAACAGAAGTATGAAATGCTAATGTCTGACATTATTGCTAGATTTACTGCATTCCTCAACAATTCAGCAGAAATTCAAAATGTAAGAGGGACGGGACAAAAATAAGAGGCACAATCAGGTACAGTTAAGTGGTATGCCCATTACCTCTCTCAATCCACTCTGAGTCACAAACAGCAGGTCTCTTCATATTTTAAAAAATAAAAGGAATCTGATGGCTAACTTCTGACTTGCAAAACAGTGCTTTCTTTCTCTACTGGCAAGGGTTTCTCATCCCAGCTGCTTCATTATTGGCAGCCTTCTGCACGCAAAAGGAAAAAAACCTTAAAGGATCAGGCAGCTACACATGAAAACGAAGAGGTATCGATGCTTGTGCTGGCACCTGTGCTTTTTTCTTTCAATATACTGGTGACGGGAGTTAGCCACCACAGTGCTGAGTTGTCATTTACAAGTGTCTGCTCTATGCTGAAATAGTGAGCCAACACTTGTAAATAGATGTGCAGTGATACAAAAGACAATTTAGTCTTGCAAGCCGGTCAGTCAGATGCCCCCCCAAGAGGCATGGGCCCTGGGCAACTGCCTGGAACCCCTGTATTATAATCCACAACTGTTCCCACTTATTTCAAATAAAAACGAAGGGGTGTGAACTGCTCCTGGTTCTAATTCTATAAACAGCTGTTAACAGTGAACCTGTAAAATCACTTAACTGTTTAGTAAAGACCTAAAATGTGCCATCTCACTTTAATGTGTCACGAGAAGTACATAGGCATACAAAATTAGCATTAACTGAAAATAAACAGGATGCACTTGCATAAACAAACATACCTCAAACTTAAGAGTAGAATTAGGTGGTACTTCGGGAGGACTGCCTGCAGTCCCATATCCATATTCAGGCTTGCATATTAACTGACAGACTTCCTTTTTCTTCATTGTGGCCACAGCAATATCCCATGATTTTATGACCTGTCCTGGAAGTCAAAAACAGCACTTAGAGCACAAAAAATTACAACTTCCTGCAAACATGAAATCAAGTCTGCTCTAATATCACGGGTCTCAAAGATATCTCCAGTCCATACATGTGCAGAAGTTAATCTCATACTCAAACCTCACCCACGCAGAGGATGTAGAAAATCATTTTAAAATGTTCATCTTAACCTTATCTCTCTTTGCAGCAAATACAAATTCATGACTGTACTGACAAGTGTTACAATTTGCCAAGCACCTTTATGTCTCTTTCCTTCATATATCCAGACTGCATCATCAGTGTGCCATTAAATCTAAACTTAGGTGGTACCTTTTTCTTCCCTAGTCGTATTTATTAACAGGAAATAAAAGATATCAACAGGAAAACAAGAGGGAAGGTAAGCAATAACCTGTACAGACCATGGCATACTCAATAATGAGCAGGAAAAATCGGGAACCCTGCTGCAAGACCATAGACCAGAAAACTTGTTATAGTATTTCACGTAAGGGGTGGGGGGAAGGTTGTCACCCAAGATGTAGATGGGTCAGACCCAAAAGCTTCCAGGAACGATGACTCCTCCTGGGAAGGGGGATTGGAGGACCATCCACCTTTCTGCTTGAAGATTTATAAGATGTCGCCAAAACAGACATCTGGTGGAGACCTTGGGGACCCGTCCCCTTCTTCAAAGTCAGTGTCTTCAGTGAGTGATTGCTGGGAGGGATCTATACGCCTCCTCTTGCATGTTCTCTTTCAGGAAGCTTCTCAGTGTGGTGGTCTGTAATGGTATCCGATGAGAGGAAAAAGTCCTCGAGGGGACTGGCAGATGCTTGATTGGGCTGGCTGTCTCTACAGGATAGGTCTGTGAGGATCAGAGCTCAGGCCCGGTGATAGCAGGGCTGTGGGATCTAAAGAAAAGTGAGTAGTTATGTCTCTTAGATGAGAGAAGGCTCTCTCCACCACTTCAAGGACAGAATGTTTGGGAGAAGCTGCAGCTGGATGCACGGGAGCCAATGCCCCCGATGCCACAATACCCCAACCCTGCCTAGATCCCTGTTTTGAGCAAAGAGTTGGACTACAGCTGCCCAACTCTGAAGCCCCAAGGGTAGGGATGGCTCCAAAAACTCCGGAGTCAAACCAAGCCTCTGCAGACTCAGCACCGAAGCTTCGGCTCTAAGACTTGTCCTGTTTTATTTTTTTTTCTTTTGGAAAAATGAGAGAACTACCAATAATGGGTAGAAAAGATAAAAAGATTACCTTCTGAAGGGTAGGAAGAAATAGTTGAGAGGAAATAAGAAAGCAGCAACAATGGTATGGAGAACTACAGAGGCTAGAGCCTAGGGTAGGAAAAAAACAGAGAAATAAAACTTAGACCTGATGCAATGGAACATCCAAAACTATGGTAAGGCAGGAAGTGGTGATGAAGAAAGAAGTAACGACAAGGAGAACAGAAAAGGAATCACACTTACAAGCAAAAAGCTACACCCCAAAGTTCAGTGATAAAGATCTGCATCTGTAGCGATATGGCAGCAAATGAGAATGGAGGTACTGCAGGGTAACTGGTGCATTATGGGTAAAGAAAGGAGCTCAAGTTGGCTGGCGAGCTGGATTTGAGGACAGATCCAAGGAATGAATGAAAATGACAACATCATATACACAGATATTTATATCTATATCCATCTGTGTGTGTGTGTGTGTGTGTGTGTGTGTGTGTGTGTATACATATATATATATATATATATATATATATATATATATATATACACATATATATATATATATATACACATATATATATATATATATATATATATATATATATATATATATATATATATAGACATAGATATATAGATACACACACACACACACACACACACACACACACACACACACACACACACACACAATGATATACATGGGTGCTACTAAATATATCGTGTATGTGTAAGGTTGACAGCTCGTCGGTCAACTGCATATAGTCAGCTAGGCAGTTGATCATAAGTTGTACGTGACTGCACCAAACCAGGGGTTGAGAAATTTACCCTTACCCATGTTTGTGTGATTACCGAGGCACATGTGTAGTACTGTGTTACATTGTTTTCAACCTTTTCCGGTCGATATTATTACAGTTGCTGTTGGGTGTTTTTAGATTAAATGTGGTATATCCATATATACAAAAATAGAAGTTATGTCCTTACCATAACGTTCCATGTGGAGTGTTCATCTCGCCTTTGTTCTTACACATGGGTTCGGAGCCGATCCTCGGCTCCGTGTCGCCCGCTTGCAAGCTCTGCATCGAGAAGAAGCTCGAGACAATCTAATACCCACAATCCCCCTCTGCCTTTACCTCAGATCTAGTTTGCAAGCAAACCAGTAGTCAGAGAGAGCACACTCATGCTTACATCACATATGCACAGAAGTAAGAGTCTATATATATATATATACATATATACACATATATATACATGTCAACTATATACACAACAACTGCAATGCAGAAGCAGAATGCCCCAGGCCAGGCACCAAAACTGAACGTTCTTCCTAAGGGCGGGAGGGTGGGAATGTAAGAACAAAGGCGAGATGAACACTCCACATGGAACGTTATGGTAAGGACATAACTTCTATATGTGATAGTGTTCAATCTCGCCGTATGTTCTACACATGGTAGCGTCCTAGCTCCTTGTTCCTGAGGAACTCACGGAAGGCCGTTCTTGAGCACAGTGGAACCAAAGGTTGCCCTGTCCCTAGAAACCTTGTCTACCTTATAATGAGAAATGAATGTATGTGGCTTAGACCAAGTAGCAGCCGCTGAAAAATAGCGCCTAGTGGTAGGGCTGCATGAGCCAGGGATGTAGACACTGACCTTGTGGAATGTCCTTTGGGTTTGTGCAAAAGAGTTTGATTTGAAGACTCATAGACATAGATGATACAATCAGTTAACCACTTAGAAAGAGTTCTTTTGGTAACCGCTACTCCTTTCCTGTTATCAGCAAAGGCTACAAAAAGTTGATCAGTTTTTCTGTGATCTTTTGTTCTATCCAAGTAAAACCTTAGCTGTCTGTGAACATCTAATTTGTGCAACATATACTCCATTTTATTGGAGTGATTCTTGAAGAAAGTGGGTAATTCAATGGACTGATTAATATTATTAATAGAACAAACCTTAGGAAGGAAAGATGAATTAGTGCGAAGAGAAACTCTGTCAGAGTGAAAAATCAAATAAGGGTGCTTAATGGAGAGAGCTTGAAGTTCAGATACTCGCCTAGCGGATGTAATGGCTACCAAAAAGAGAGTCTTCCATGACAAAAATTTCAATGGGCAAGAGGAGGCTGGTTCAAAGGGGGGCAGCATTAACTTAGATAACAATAAGTTTAGACTCCAAGGTGACGTAGGAGATCTAATTGTTGGGCTAATATGAAAAGCCCTTTTAAAGACGCTTTACAAAGTCTGTGGGCCATAACAGGAGCCCCACATTCTTCCACATGGAAATTAGAAATGGCAGCCAACTGAACTCTTAATGTGGCAGGAGAAGCACCCTGATGGAACAAGTCTGTTAAAACCTCTAATATTTTATTCAAAGGAGCTATAACAGGGTCCACTTGCTGTGTATTAAGCCCAGAATACAAAGCTTCCATTACTAGTATATGTTTTAGTAGTAGAAGCTTTATGAGAAGCCACTAATATACTCTGAACTGCAGGAAAGAAGATCAGACCTGGCTAAGTTGGGAATTGGAGCAGCCAAGCTGCTAGATGGAGGGACAAGAGCGAGGGTGAGGAGCCCCTGACGAGTGAGTCAATAGATCTGGCTCTGGGTCCAGGATCCAGGGTCCCCGAATGCAGTGTGTCATCAGGAAGGGGAACCAAATTTGTGAGGCCAGAATGGGGCAATGAGGATTATTGTCCTGTGTAGGTTTTGGCTTTCTGGAGAAACTTTGATATCAGGGGAAGGGAGGAAATGCGTACAGAAGTCCCGGGGCCAATCAATCGTGAATCAGTGCGTCCCTGGGGACTTCCCTGGAGGGTAATAGGGCAAAGTAGCTCCTGCATTTGGCGTTCATTGGAGACGCAAACAGATCGCAGGAAGGCTGGCCCCATCGCGAAAAATCTTTTCGCAACTGACTGTTTAGGGACCACTAGATGCGGTAACAGAATTGCTCTGCTCAGCCTGTCGGCTATGACGTTGGATGACCCGGGATGTGCGTTGCTATCAGAAAGCGACCCGTGGACTCCGCCCATTGCCAGATTCTCATGGCCTCTCTGCATAGCTGATAGGACTTGGTTCCCCCTTGCTTGTTTATGTACCAGACTACCGACATGTTGTCCGTCTGAACTGCAATAGTTCCCAGAGGAAGAAGGGGAGCAAAGTGTTGCAACGCTAGAAACACTGCCCTCAACTCTAGAACATTGATGTGCAGATTGTACTCTAAATTGGTCCATTCGCCTTGGACAGTCTGTCCCTGAAAGATGCCCCCCCACTCTATCAGGGAAGCGTCCGTGGTGACCGTAACTGTAGTGGTAGCACAAATGGTCTCCCCTTGGAAAGGTTGCGTTTGAAGCCACCAGTTTAGGTGTGTTTTGCATGTGTTCGTTATAAGAATCTCGTGTGTTAGAGGTAGTTGTTGGAGCGACCATTGTGCAAACAGTAGCCATTGTAGGACTCTCATGTGCAGTCTTCCCAAGGGTATTGCAATAAGAGAAGCTGACATGAGTCCCAAAACCTTCAGTACCAGTTTTGCTGGGGATTTCCTGGACAAGAGAAGAAGACGTATGTGAGTCTGAAGTGAAAGTATCCTTTCTGGAGGAAGTCTTAGAATTAACTGATGTGTATTTAATTCCGCTCCTATGAATAAGATACTCTGTGATGGCTGTAGTAAGGATTTTATGAAGTTTACGGAAATTCCTAGGTGAATACACAGTTGAAGAGTATAGTCTCTGGCCTGTACTAGTTGGCTGGGTGGTGGCGAAAGGAGCCAGTCGTCCAGATACGGAAACACCTAGAATGCTTGGCGTCTCAAGTGAGGCGCTACCACTGCCATGCATTTGGTGAAGACCCTGGGGGCTGAGGTCAGACCAAAGGGGAGGGCGCGAAACTGAAAGTGACTGGCACCCAGCCGGGAGCGCAAATGATCTCTGGATGCCCTGGCCATTTTGATGTGGTAGTATGCATCCTTCAGATCTATTGAGCACATCCAGTCGTCCTTCTGTAAGAATGGAAGGTTCGATTGAGCGTGACCATTTGGAACTTTTCTTTCTTGACGAAGGTATTGAGGTCGCTTAGGTCCAGAATGGGCCTCCAGTCCCCTGTTTTCTTTGGAACTAAAAGAACCTTGAGTAAGTCCCGAATCCTTTCTGGTCCGCTGGGACTGGTTGGATGACTCTTTTTCTAGCAGCTTTGAAATTTCTATAGCTGCTGGCTCTCGCAGATGGGGCGGTACATCTGGGAGTCTTTTCTTTGGAATGGGATGGGATAGAAAAGGTATATTGTAACCTCTGGTAACCACACTTTTTACCCACTTGTCTGTAGTTATGTTTTGCCAGGCCTGAGGGTATAAAGCTAAGCGACCCCCGACTGCCTCCAGAGCAGGACAGTCGGGCCTCCTCTCAGGAGTGCTGGAAAGGTTTACCAGGGAGTGTATCCCTGTCACCTTGATTCTGCGGACCCCCTCTGCCGCCAGGGCGGCGTCTTCCACCTCTGCCCCCTCCTCTGCCTCTACAGGGGGCATCACCCTGTGTGCCTCGGAAAGATCCTTGTGGTTTTGAAACCACATTTTTCCACCACGTTGCCCTTTGGGGTACGGTCTGGTTGGGGTGGAAAACGGACTCCGACAGCAGACAGAGTCTTTCCCTCCTGCTCACACCGGGTAAGGGTCTCCTTTACTTTGGGGCCAAAAAGAGTGGCACCGTCAAATGGGGCGTTAGTAAAGGAAGACTTGAAGGCTTCCAAATGAACATAAGCGCATCCAGGATTGTCTGAAGAGCAATCGCTGAAGCTGCTGCCCTACTCGAACCTTGACTGCGTAAGAGATCAGCCTCATGGACGAGTTCACAATGGATGTAAGGGTATTAAGTTGCGCTGTCACTTTCTCTGAGACAGCAGCATCTGTAGTACCCTGGAGGGTATCTCCCAACTCTTTGACTAGATCCCTCTGTAGTCGTGTAAAGTGGGTCAAATAGTTCAGGGATCGCATGGAAAAAGCCGCTGAACTAAAAATGCGCTTCCCATACCTGTCCATAGTCCTAGAATCTTTATTAGGGGGATGGACAGATGAGGAAGATTCCGACATCTCCTTTTTCGTGGCTGCTGCCACCACCATAGCGTCCACTGGAACTCCTTTTGTTAAGTAAGTCTTGCCCTGGGGTGCAGTGATATACTTATTGGGTTTCCTTGGGACTGGTTCCACTGTGTCAGGAGCCTCCCAAGCCCTTGAGCAATAAGTTCCATTAATTCATCGGGCGGAGTGACCCAGGAGGAGGAAGGGCGAGCACCGAATGCCTTCAGCAAGACTGACTCATCCTCAGAAGGGGGGAGGGACTGCCAGTCACCTCTCTGTTTCAGGATCTCCAATATGTCAGAAAAAGAGACATCTTCTGAAGGTGACTTAGGGGACCCTTCTGACTCATCTAAGTCAGTATCGGATGTCAAGGATTCTTGTGGAGAATCTAAGTGTCTCCTCTTACACAATCTTTTCCTAGGGACTTCTTCGTGGGGAGCATCCGAAGAAGCCTCCGAGGAAGAGGGGGCACCCTCCAGGGGTGGCTGAGACACCGGTGCTCGATGCTTGGATGTGGCCGTGGGTGCAGAGGAGGATAATGGCCCTTTATGGGGAGGAGAGGTTGCTTCTACTGATGTGGTTGTCTGGGTAGACAACACCTTCCTCATTAGATCGAAAGCCCCCGGGTCCCGAGTCGAAGAATCTCCCGGTTCCGAAGAAATGGGAAGAATCCCCGAAACAGGCACCGAAGGCATCGACCCCGAGGACGGAGCCGAATCGATCCGCGCCGAGGCCCCGAGGGGAAGAGTCGGAACCGAAACGTCTGTTCGACTCTCGGCCTCAGAACCAAGGACAGATCGTCGGCTCCGAGACTCCGGTACCGGGTCCGACGGAGTCGAGGTGAGAGGAACAGACCGAGAAAGGGCGGTTCTGGACCGAGGGCTCCACAATCAGAAGATCAACCTCTTCCGGCTCCAAAGACTGGACAGGTCTCGGAGGAGGAATGGATGGAGACAATGGGAGGCCTTCAAGTTTCGACACCAACTGGGTGGAAACTGAAATAAGTTTGGATAGGGCGAATGCTCCAATAACTTCTGCACCACGATCCACATCGACATCGGAGAGCTTAGAGGAAGAACGGGTCGAAGGAACCGAAGACGGAGCCGACCTCAATAGAGTCGAGGGAGGGAGCTCCATCACCAGTTCCAAGACTCGAGGCTCAGGAACTGACACCAGTTGAACACTCGGCCCCGAAGTCTGTGGAACCGGTGATCTAACTTTACTCGAAGAGCTCGGAGCCGATGACTTGGGCTCCGACGTCTTCGATTCCTTCGAGGATTTGGATACCTGGTCTGAAGCATCCAGAGCCTCCTGAAAGGAAGGTTTTAATAACCCCCTGTCCATGAGTTTCCTGCGCCTATCTGTCATGACCCTCCCACTAAAAGAGTGACAAATAGAACAATCCTCTTGTAAGTGGAGAGGGCCAAGGCAGTAGACACAGGAACTATGGTTGTCAGTAACTGACATTTTTTGGCCACACTGGCAACGTTTAAAGCCTGATTTAATTTTCTCAGACATCTTATAAGAAAGAGAAAAGTCAAGTCCAGTATAAGAGACAATCCAATAGAAAAAAGTCAAATCCGTTGTATATGTCAGTCCGGTTGTCAAAATTAAGTAAGGGGTGGTAGGCCCCGAAAAACTCTAACCAGTTAAATAAAGTTAACGGTACCGAGAAATTCTACCTACACACACACATACACTATGTCTACCAAAAAGGTACTTTAGAACAAATTTTTTTCTAAAATATAACAAATTTAAAGTTATATCTTATCTCAAGATGCTCGAGCTAGATCCCAGCGATGCGAACGCAGCAGCGGCAAACTAGATCTGAGGTAAAGGCAGAGGGGGATTGTGGGTATTAGATTGTCTCAAGCTTCTTCTCGATGCAGAGCTTGCAAGCAGCCGACACGGAGCCGAGGATCGGCTCCGAACCCATGTGTAAGAACAAACGGCGAGATTGAACACTATCACATTTTATATTTTCAGCATACAATTTGTCAAAATATTATCAACAGAATCTATATTCTGTAGGTTTTATTTAGTATTCAGTTCGCAAACGTCAGATATGAGGAAGGTGTGAGATCAGGTGTATGTGGGTAAGGTAATTTAGGATTAGGATAGAGGCTGGCAGTGTTTGTGTGACTGTGCACAGGTTAGGGTTAGAACTAGAGTTCAGTAACGGCATACATTTTGTTTTGTGTACTTTTCTTGATGCATGTGGTGAGTGCCAGAGAATGTCTTGTATAGTAGTAGTGTTATGAACAGGGCTCCTAAGGTTACCTCACTGCATCACCTTACTAATACCTGCTAACCCAAACACTGACCCTGCTCCTAACCCTAACCCTGCAAAGTACCCAAGAAAGCCCTGTCCGTTACACTACCACTGTTCAAACAGCTGAATCTGTGGTTTAGTTTTGGTGATCAGATCACAAAAGGAAACAGTTTCCTTTTGTGGTCTTTATGTTTTGTTCTCTTTTTTTTCTGATTTTTGCTATATTGATTCAACTGCGCACAAACACACACGGATATAGATCTATATATCTATATATAGGTTTACTATCAAAACACTGAACATGTGAACGTACATCTATCAAAAATGTGGTTCACATGTTTAATGCTTACAACAGTAAACAGACTGAAACACAGGAACTACTGCAACCAAAGTCGAATTTGACTTCTACAGTACAAAATCCCTTAGCAGCAGGCAGTATGGACCAAATCTGTACTGCACAGCGCTGACACTCATATTTTTCAGGGGGGCAAGACCCCTGCACTCCCCAAATGGGGGGCTGCGCCCTCCACACCCCCTGCCACTTGTATATTCCAACTCCGAGATCGCACTACATTGTGGAAAAGGGTAACTCTCCCGATCTGCACTGTCCCGTGATCTCAGTGTATGCAGATTACAGGGATACCTTTAGCCAACAGTGTAAAGGTCGACTACATATTAACAGTTGGTCTTTCAGAGTCGACATTACAATGTTCTCCTAAAGGTATCTCTGCATTCTGATGATCGGACTTCTCAGTTCCACACAAGCCACACTCAATACATTGATAGTAAACGATACGTATATATATATATATATATATATATTTACACATATCTATATATATATATATATATATATATATATGTATATATATATATATATCTATATATATATATATATATATATATATATATATATATATATATATATATATATATATATATATATATATATATATATATATATATATATATATATATATATATATATATATATATATATATATATATATGTATATATATATATATATATAGATATATATATATAGATATATATATATATATATATATATATATATATGTATACATATATATATATATGTGTGTGTGTGTGTGTATATGTATCTATATATATATATATATATATATATGTATATATTCGGTCCCTACAAACGGAACAGATGGATGGCTAAAATAAGTTACAAAAGTTATGTACTTGCCATAATACTGGATCCTTTTAAACCCAGTCTGATGACTGGTGGGTTCTAAGCCATGCGGATCTGATCTTCTGGCAGTGCTCCTAGCCTAGGGTTCCTTTATAATTTTTCTCTCACAATTTCCCAGATCGACTTTGCTGACTACTAAAGACAGGACCATAGTACCCAATCTCAAACTTATAACTGGAATGACATAAGAGTTTTTGGTTGGTCTGCCAGGTCCCCTAGAATGAGATATTTTTGATGGGGTAGGGGTCATATCGGATTGACTCAGATGAAAACGATCCAGCTTTATGTTAAGTACATAACTTCTGCAACTTATTTTAATCATCACTCTGACCCAGGTGTTCGAAGAGAATCCCAAGATACCCAATTCCTCAGGTTATACTATGACAGGATACCTCTCAAAACTACAGCACTGAAGGAAGCCCTACACCTGGATATTACAGCCAGTTTATAATGTTTGGAGAAGGTATGCAACACAACCCTCATCAATGCAGCACAAATTTCATCCACAGTACAGTTTCTCAAAAAGGCGGTGGAAACAAATAGATTTGATGGAGTGAACTCTTGGTTTAGTTGGTTCATAGGTTCATAGGTTGGTACTGGGCTATCGGCCCTAGGGCCTATACAAGCCTAGCCATAACAATTCCCTGGCTATTTCTTACCACAATATTTACTTCCCTGGACCCCTGTCGAGTAGGGCGACTGATGTGATCCCCTGGGTGAATTTCCTATCTCCCATCCAATCATCAAGGTTCCTTTTGAAGAGGGCCAAAGAGGTGCTCTGCTTGACATGTATGGGCAGTCTATTCCAGACTCTGGGGAGTCTCTGGGTCAGGAACTTATCCCTCCAGCATGGGATTTCTTTAAGTGTAGCATGTTCAACAGCTCTGGGTTTGACATGGCCTTGTATGTTAGAGATCACCTCTGAGTACACAATATGCGACAGAGTATAGCTGGAGTTTTTTTAGACAGCCAGCATAGGGCATCTGCTTTAGGCTTGTGATTCTTTTAGTGAGGTATTTCTGCAGCCTTTCCAGTTGTTGCAGATGTCTTGCGAGGTACATACCAAATGGGGTGTTGTATTCTATAATGGGTCGAATGAGGGATGAGTACAGTGGGACAATGACCTCCTTTTTTTCTGGATGAAAAGCCCTTAGTGATGAGGTGTGCCACATAGAAGGATTTCCCAACTGTTCTCGTGATGTGGTTATCGAAGGTGAGACCACTGTCCACCTGTGTCCCTAAGTCTCTAACCACACTTTCGGTGTTTAGTGTACTGCCACCTATGTGGTAATTCATGGGTACATGTTTTTTCCCAAAGGGGATAACTATACATTTCTTGGCATTGAGCTTGAGCCCATGGCTCTGGCACCAAGCATCTGTTTCTGTAAGGCCTCCCTGTAGAATATACACATCATTTGGGGACTCAGTAATGACTTCCAGCTTGCAGTCATCTGTGATTGTTAGCCAGAGTCCCTTAGTGTTGGCCTGTACTTCAGCGAATTAGATGCCAAACAAGAGTGGTCCCAGGACTGAACCCTGAGGTACTCCACTTGTCACTTGTTTGGAGCTGGATTTGGAGTTGGCTACTTTTACAGTGTGGGTTCTGTCAGTAAGCCACCTAGCAACCCATTGAGTGATGTAGGGATTAATGCCCAGCTTGATAAGTTAATCTATGATTCCAGAGTGGGGGATGGTGTCGAAGGCCTTGGTGAGGTCCAGATAGGCTGTGTGAACCTCCTTACCCTTGTCCACAGCTCTGGAGACTGATTTGAAAAAGTCATTCAGGTTCAGGAGAAAAGATCGGCCCTTCACAAACTCAAACTGGGTGGGGTCCAGTGTTTGAAGGTTGCCAATGTCTTTGTTTATAAGTTCCATGGTAATATGTTTCATGGCCTTGCAGATCAAGTTTGTCAGACTGATGGGGCAGTAGTTCCCAGGATCCAAAGTGGATCCCCCCTTGTGGAGTGGAATAACTGTAGCTGTGCCACTCAATGGGCACGAAGCCTGAAGTGAGGCTATGACATGACACTTAGGTGAGGTGCCAGTTCATTTTGTAGTTCATGTAGTACACAGCACGGGATGTCGTCTGGTCCCATGGATGCTGTATTCTTAGCTTTGGAGAGTGTGGTTTTTACCTGTGTGGCCATTATTACCAGAATGTGGCAATCTTTTGGTATTAAGATAGGCCCATTAGGGGGTGAGAGGGGGGTTAAGTTGTCACTGAATCGATCTGCCAGGATATTGGCAATATCCTTAGGATCAGTATATTTAATGCCATTCTGTTGTAGCTCAGAGCAGATCTGAGCATTGCCATTTAGATTCTTGACATAGATATAGAATGGCTTGTGGTCATCTTTGGAATTTTTGGCAATTTTATTTTCGTAACTAGCTTTGGAGGATTTTATGAGGGATCTCAGCTTCTTACTGAGGCTGGTAAGGGAGTTTTTTGCATCCTGGGATTTTCCTCTTTTTCTGCAACAGTTTCTTCCTTTTGTTGTAAAGTTTATTTATGGCAGGGGACCACCAAATTGGCTTCCTTTTTTTGGAGGAGAGCGTCTTGGTTCTATTTGGGATGGCACGATTCATGCATGAGTGGATGTGCTCGTACAGTGCCTTAGTGTAGGATTCAGCAGTTGAACTTTCAGTTCCCGTCTGCATGGGTGTCATGAAGTTTGTCACTTCTGACTTGAGAAGCATGAAGTTGGCTTTGGAGAAGTTTTTTATGGAGGTTTCCTTACTGGGGGGTAGGGAAGGTATGTGGATGTCAAGGGTGATTTGTTTATGGTCAGACCTGAACAACGATGGGGTGACCATAGGTGTGGAGCATCGATTTCCCATGTTGGTAATGACCAGGTCTAGGATATTGGAGCCCCTGGTGGGACTATGGATTTGTTGATCCTGGGCATTGGAATTTATGAATTACAAGAACTGTTGGGCAAAGGTGTTGGTGCACGAGTAGTTTTCCCAGTTAATGGCAGGGTAGTTGGAATCACCCGGTATTAGGGTGTTTGGTTGTATCTTAATATTTTTCAGTATGTTTAGAAAGGTGTAGTGAGAATCTTGAGGCATGGTGGGGGATCTGTAGCAAGCTACAATTTGGATTGCAGTCTTACCTAGTGTTAGTTGCACCTGGAGAATTTCAGACGAATTGTGTTGGGCAACTAACCTGGTGGTGTGAATATCCTTGGTGAATACGGACACTCCTCCACCTTTAGTGTTTCAGTCCTGGTTTGATGGCCGAAAAGTGTGGTAAGAGTTGTAGCCTGGTATTGCAGGGGTGCTCTCTGGAGCCTTGAACCAGGTCTCAGTTACTGCACAGATATCGATGTTTTCCATTTTTAGGAGTGCCTCGAGAGAGTGCATTTTGATTTTTAGACTTTTAGCATTGAGTAGCATTACCTTCAGATTTTGCATGCTTGTACCTGTTACGGTGGTGGTTTTGACCTTTGAACGTTGCCTAAAAAAGGTACTATAGGGGTGGCAAGAGCCTTAGCCAGTAACCTGAATCTCAGGGGTGACAGCTGCAGACAATCTCTGGCAAAGCATCGTGGTCTGTCAATCATGTCGTCCCAGGCAGACAGATACTGGATCCCCTTTGAATGACACCAGAAGCTTAGCCAATTGTTGAAGTCAATCATTTTGTTCTTATACTGTGGTATCATTCTGGGTGAAGGCAGGATGCTACTCAGGGCTAGGGTCATAAATGCCGTGGCTACATGATCCGAGAGCTCTTCCATGTCTCTTTTCATGTAGTTCAGGGAGGTACGATTCAAGTCATTCACTCCAATCTGGACAATGACAGAGTCATATTTGTACTTGTTGTGAAGTGACTTGGGTGCATGCGTTATGTGGCAGATCCTGGCACCCGACAGGCAGCTGACTGCAATTTTCTCCTTATTCAGCCTGGTGAGTGGAATATCAGTGTGCCTGACTATAGAGTCACCTATGACTAAAGTGTTGGATACGATGTCTTGCCTTAGGGGTTGTTGTTGGTTGGCATACTGGTTTTGTGACCTATGTGACACTTTGGTCATGAATGGTGTTTGTTTGCCTTTCAGCTTTGGAGGTCCTTGTTGCTTGGGCAGGTTACTGTTAAGGCCTTCCGCATATGAGGGTTTAGTATTGCTATGTGAGGGTGTTGGTGGGCTATGTGTTGCTTGAGGTGTAGTGCGGGTGTTAACCTTCTCTTCTTGACTGTCTAGCACAATTTTGGGTGGAGAGAGCTTTGCTTCCAGTTTGGCCATGTAAGTGCATCTCTCGCAGGTTGTAGTGTTGGGTGGTAGAAGGAGTGGGTTATCTGTGTACATGAGGTAATTGCTGCATTGCCCCAGTATGCCCAGATTCACCAGGTGGACAGGAGAAATTACCAGAAGCTGACCCTTGGACATGCCTGGCTTGGTGCTTTTTTTTTTTGTAAAGTACAAGAGCTGTTTTCCCTTACCTTAGCAAGGTACTTTGCAACTATAGGCTGTTTAGTGCCTACGATTAATTTCTCCTTATAAACAAGGAGAGTTGAGTGGTTGTATCAGTTTAAGGCTTCCTAGTGCTTTCCAGCAGGTTTTATAGCAAGTGCTAGTCACAGGGATGCTTAAAGGTAAGATGAAAAAAATGGTTTATCCTAAACATTGCAGTGTGCACTGGGGAATTTAGATGTGAAAGTAGGTAACTTAAGTTTTACCTGTCTAAAAAGGTAAGTTTTAGTGGAGAGTCACTTATTTTTAAAACAGCAAAATAGACTGAAAGGGGGTGGTCACTTTTGCATTCTGGTACTATGGAATACGGTAGGATGGCCAATAAATTTAAACAGTTGAAGCGGAGTGATTTCTCAAAATGATAATTTTGCGCTTACTCACACAAGCCAGTGAAAGCAGAGAGGAAATGAGATATATGGTCAAATTAACATAAGAGGCAGGCAACTAGAAAGACAGTGGTGTTTGGTAAAGACTTATTTCTGGATGAGTAAGTAAAGGAGAAACTGTCAGTCACCTGGATAGTGTTTTGGAAACTTTCTTGCTCATTCTATTTGGGGCAAGGGATATGAACCATGAATCCTTTCTGACTGATTTGGTTCTATGGATGTGCAATCTGAACTGTATTTAGACATGCAAGGTTTGTAGAAGATATTCTCCTTTACTGGAATAGTTAGGAAAAAAACACTGGTTAATGGACTGGCTAATTTAGATTAATCGCTGATGCCATTCCTGGAAGACAGTGTGGCTCATTCGTTTCTAACACACGACAAGAAGGCATGGAGCTTCGTTCAGGTGCTTTAATACATACAAACACATCTGTATAGTAGCATCATTAAATATGAACAAACTGCGTAACAGACAGAGCTTACATACATACGTTTACATCTCAACAGCTAACTGCAAAATGGCAGTCAGACTTGCACGTGCCCAGTAATTTATACACTTGTGCAAGCCCTTGGATAGCTTCTTAAAGGTATACACACACACAGATCTAAGTCTTCCCTCTAAAAATATCGCACTTTATGCGAAACAGTATCATGGATAGGCATGCATTACAATGTACATTAGACACAAAACAGAGTGTTCATGTCCAAGTTGCTTCACATCTGCTACAGGGTTTAGAGATTTTACCATATCACGTAACATAACAGTTAGGACCTAATTTAGCAACAGGGACAGTATGTGGTACACAGCTCATATCAGGAACTTCTGGATTTGTCACAGGAAGGGGAATGTCCTCTGGAACTACCTCTGGAATTGGAACACCGGACAACTCCCTCTGAGATAAGAGTCTTTCTCACAGGCTATCTGCTGTGGTATAGGTTCAGACACCATTCTTAAATGTTTACGATTCCACCTAAAAGTTGCTCCTTCTGATTCTACAATGTATGATCTCAGCTCTGGACCAATATTCTTCATGACACCAATCCGATCATAACCTTTGGACGTCTGCTTCCTTACCATGTCTCCCTCTCATAATGGACTGAGAGGTTTACTGGTCTTTTCGTAGTAGGACTTCTGGGATAGGTACTTCTTCAACAGATTGGCTTTCACTAACCCACTGTTCTTGACACATGGAACCAGCAATTGACTACTGACTGGTAATGTGGTTCTGGTTTGTCTCGACAGAAGTTTCTGAGCAGGCGAATCAAGATGTTTATCACGAGGAACATTTCTGAGATTCAAGAGATTCAGGAAAACATCACTGTTGTCTCGTTTTGACTTTTCTAGTAACCGTTTTGCACTGTGCACTGCACATTCTGCCAAACCATTTGACTGTGGGTACCTGGACTACTTATGACATGAGTAAAGTCCCATTCTTCAGCAAATCCTTTGAACTCCTGGCTTGTAAACTGCGTGCCATTGGCAGAAATAACTTTGTACAGACTTCCATGAACAACAAAATGACGCTTCATCTTAGTAATGACAGTACTGGATGCTAGGTTAGGAAGTAAATCAATCTCAAACCAAATGGAGTAAGACACTACTAACACTAAATAATGTTGACCAGTCTACTGGAAGATGTCTGTGACTACTGTCAACCAAGGTAGTTCTGCAATCTGGTTAAGATAAAGTGGCTCCTTCTGTTGATGAGGCTTTGTACTATTACCCACTGAACAAGAAGAAAATGCTCTCTCAATGTCTTGTGATATATAGAAGGCCAAAATACTAGCTCTCTCGCCCTTCTTTTGGTAGATTAATTTCCTGGGTGACCCCAATGCAAGACAGTAATGTACTTCAGTTGCAAAGACTTTGAAACAATTACTTTCGAACCTTTCATAATGATACCATTGTCAGACAAAATTTCATCTCTGTATGGAAAATAAGGTTGCAGTTCTTGAGGTAAACTGGATTGCTTTGACAGCCATCCTTGATTGATAAAGTGGTTGAGTCTTTGTAAAATTGGATCTGTGGTTGTGTGATCTCTCAGCTCATCAAGACATGTGAAAGAAAGACTTCTCACTTCTATGACTTCAAAATCAAGGTTCTCATTCTCGTGCTGTTCTGCAGTATTTCTGGGCGCTCTGGATAACGTGTCAGCAAGAAAATTAAATTTGCCTTTCTTGTAGACAAGATTGAAATTGTACTTTTGCAATATCAGCATCATACGTTGTGGTCTGGCTGGAGCTGAATGCAGTGGCATTCTCAAGACAGTGATTAGAGGTTGGTGGTCTGTTTCGATCTGGATAGGTCTACCATAAACATAATCATGGAACTTCAAACATGCGAACACAGTTCCCAATCTGGGCGTACTGCATCTCAGTCTGGGTAAGAGTTCTCAATGGGTAGGCAACAGGTTAATCCTCTTGTAGAATGACTGCACCAAGAACAAATTTCGAAGCATCACAAGAAAGTGTAACTGGTTTGTGAACATCACAGTATCTGAGTGTTGGTAGACCAGAAATTCTCTGTTTCAGGACATCAAATGTTGTTTGCTGTTGCTTTAACCAAGACCAGGATGCACCTTTATGTGTCAGCTCTCTGACTGGCGCTGAAAGTTGGCTCAAGTCTAGAAAGAACTTGCCTAGGTAGTTGATCATGCCAAGAAAACGTTGCAGGGCTTCAACACTGTCTGGAGCTGGCATCTCGAGAATGGCTGTTTGTTTCAAAGGGTCTGGTCATAGTCCTGTACTAGTAAATAAATGACCAAAGTAACTTCTTGTAGCCTGAACTTGCATTTGTATGGACTGAGCTTAAGATTCACTTGGCGTGCCCTTTCTAGAACTTTTCTGAGGTTTCTGTCATCTTCTGCATCATCACAACCTCCTACTAGTATGTCGTCTACTATGACAGCGCAAGGATACCCAGAAAAAATTTGCTCCATTTTATGTTGAAAGACTTCACTTTCAAAATTTATCCCAAATGGCATTCTCAAAAATCTGGTCCTGCCAAACGAGTACTGAAAGTAGTGAGCAGTGATGATTTTTTGTCAAGCTGAATTTGCTAAAATTAACTCTTTGCATCTAAGACAGAAAAAAACTGTGGCATTTAGCATCAAGGCTGCGACTTCTTCGGTGCGCACTGGATGACAAGGTCTTTTTAGTACATTGCTCAAATCTTGTGGGTCAGTACATATTCTGATGTCATCTGAGCTTTTTTTATGAGCTACCACCATGGAAGATACCCATTCAGTTGGAGTTTCAACTGGGCAAATCACACCTTGTCGCACCATTTTATCTAACTCGGCTTTGCCTCTGTCCTGTATGGCTATTGGAATTTTATGTGCTGGCCTGATAACTGGAATGACCTCTGAGTCTAACTTCATGGAGTACACAACTAGACGTTTGCCTAGTTCAAGGGTCTGCAACCTTCACTATCAAAAGAGCCATTCTGGCCTTTCCCCTACCAAAAAAAATTCATCTGGAGCCACAAAACATATTTGACCCATAAAAATGAAGATAACACAGCATATTAAGTTTTATATATAGTTATTATACTATATATAAAAGAACAAAGTTTTTAAGAGCAATATTAAAAATCTGTCCCTATTTTTGTTCCTTTGTTGAGATTTTTATTGAGATCGCTCGATTGCTTGTGTGTGTGTGTGTGTGTGTGTGTGTGTGTGTGTGTGTGTGTGTGTGTGTGTGTGTGTGTGTGTGTGTGTGTGTGTCATACCTTTCATCCTCTTAGAGCAAGAAATCTGGACAAACCCATAAATAATGGGGGAGACAAAGGCCCAAAAATAGGGATACTTTTTAAATATTGCTTTTACAAAATTAGAAAATTGATAGAACAGGTTTTGCATTAGCATGAGTTTTCTGAAGGGTATAAAGTCTGAAGCTCAAATGTTTGTCTATATTTTCTGATGTCAGCCCTAAATAATTTTCCAATGATTTGCCAGAAAACCACAATTTTTTGAGAAACAGAGCAAAAATATGAGGCAAAAATCAGGACATTCTGTGAAAATCTGTACAGTTGACAAGTAGCTGTGTGCAGGTGTGTGTGTGTGTGTGTGTGTGTGTGTGTGTGTGTGTGTGTGTGTGTGTGTGTGTGTGTGTGTAAAATGCATGTTAACAGAAACAGTGTTATTCAAGCAAGTTTATAACAGCAATATTTAAAATCTCTCCCTATTTTTCTTTCTTTGTTCCCCCTTTTATTTGTGGTTGTGACCAGATTTCTTGTGGTTAAGAGTTTCAGAGGTATGGTGAGAGGTATGGAAACCTTTCAGGAGATGCTGATACTGCCAAGGAATTGCTCGATCGCTCTCAGTGTGTGTGGAATGCATGTTAAAAGAAACAATGTTATTCTAGCAAGTTTCTAAGTTTATAAGAGTAATATTTAAAATGCATCACTTGATCTCTCTCAGAGTGTGTGTCATGCTGCAGAGTGGCCATTATTTTTCAAAGCTACAGGGAGCCACTGCAGAAGGGGAAGAGCCGCATGCGGCTCCAGAGCAACAAGTTGCAGACCCCTGGCCTAGTTTGTCTTCAAAAAGATCAGCATAGGCAGAAAAACTGTGCTGGGCAAAATTATAGTGGTCTTTTAAGCTACCATGATGGACTTCCTTATTAAATGAAAGCAGTCCCATTTTTAAACTGTCTCTGAGCCCTAATAATGACTGGACGTGCCTCTTGACCACATAAAATAATAAGTCATAGCTTCTTCCAGCAGAGTAACATGAAAGCACTACTGAGCCTTCAGTTTGAATTTCTTCACCTCCATAAGCTACAAGCTTTGCACACCTTGCCAAATCAAGCCTTTCACCTTTACACACAAAAAAATGTTTCTTCTGACATAACATTGCATTTGGAACCTGTGTCAACTTTGCGCTGTGTGAGTTTGCTATTTACAACAGTACAAAATACTTCATTCTTTACCCTTAAGTCTACTGCATTGACCATTTCATGGAGCACTGACACACCAACCACATAAAGAGTTGCTTGCAACCCTACTCCATAGCTTTCTAATTGATGAACTAGTTTCTTAAAATGTTCCCTTTTAATAAAAGAATGTGGGCCTTTTAATTTACAAAAGCTTTTGAAATTATTTCATTTATTACATTTGTGGCATTGTTGACTAAAAAAGAAGTTATGTTCTTACCATAACGTTCCATATGAGTTGTTCATCTCACCTTTGTTCTTACACATGGGTACGGAGCCGATCCATTGGCTCTGAGTTGGCTGCTTTCCAAGCTCTAGATTTCTGAGAAGCTTGAGACACAGTCCCTATCCCATGATGCTCTGCTGCCAAACCCCAGATCTAGTTTGCTGAACTCAGCAACTAAGTAACCCAATATAACAAGGTAACTACTTACAATTAGTTAACAGATAACCTGGCTGGCAAGAGGATACTAGCAAGATCAACCAGACCACCAGCCATACCCATTCTTCCAGAACATGGAGGGGGAAGGTGGGAGGAGTGTAAGAACAAAGGCGAGATGAATAACTCACATGGAACGTTATGGTAAGAACATAACTTCTTTAAGTGAAGTTGTTCAATCTCGCCGTTTGTTCTTACATGTGGGTAGCGTCCCAAGCACCCTAATCCTGGGCGGCTCACGGGAGTACATTCCTCAGAATGGTGGAACCAAAGGAAGCCCTGTCCCTGAAGGCCCTGTCCACTTTGTAATGAGTAATAAACGTATGAGGTTTGGACCAGGTAGCAGCTGCACAAATGGTGTCCAAAGGTAAACGAGCTGCATGAGCTAAGTTTCATAGTTTCATTGTTTAGTACTAGGCTATCTGCCCTGGGGTATTTGCAAGCCTAGCCCTAGAGATGTGGCTTTCGCCACCCCATGTAGTGGTACTAAGGTGTACAGAATAAATTTAAAATAATGTGCCTTTGTCTAGTAGTGACACATTGAAGACCCCCTTACTTATTAAAATTAGTTTACTGTGCCTCTGTCAAGTAGCAACACAGGGGTGACCCCCGGGGTAAACCTACGATCTCCCATCCACTCGTCAAGATTTCTCTTGAAGAGAGTCAGTGAGGGGCTCTGCCTAACATGAACTGGGATTCTGTTCCAGAGTATGGGAAGCCTCTGAGTTATGATTCTGTCCCTCCAGCATGTTCTATTCATGTTTGTACTGAGGTTTAAATCTTTGGCTCTCGTGGTTCTTATGGATTTGGATTTTTTGAGGTGGAGCATGTCCATCAATTCCTGGTTGGACATGGCCTTGTACGTCAGGCACAGATCACCTCTGAGCAGGCGGTATGCTACTGAATAGAGCTGGAGTTTCTTTAGCCTGGTAGCATATGACATATGTTGGAGACCATTGATCCTCTTGGTGAGGTACTTCTGGGGTCTCGCCAGCTGTTGTAAGTGCCGGGTGAGGTACATACCAAATGGGGCATTGTACTCAATCATGGGCCTGATAAGGGAGGAGTACAGGGGCATGATGACCTCCTTTGATCTGGATGTGAACCCCTTCATGATAAGGTGGGCAAGGTAGAAAGTCTTTCTAACCACTTTGGCAACGTGGGTGTCAAATGAGAGGTCACTATCAACTTGGGTCCCCAGGTCTCTGATTACTTTTTCCGTACTCAGTGGGTTACTGTCTATGTGATAATTTGTGGGTACTTTGTTTTTCCCAAAGGGGATGACTATACATTTCTTGGCATTCAGTTTAAGGCCATGATTCCGGCACCAGTTGTCTGTTTCGGTGAGGCCTTTCTGTAGGATGTATGTGTCAGCTGGTGTATCGACTATGGCGCCTAGTTTGCAGTCATCTGCGCACTTTGTCAGCCACAACCCTCCCATGTTTGCTTTAACATCTGAGAAGTACATGCCAAACAAGAGGGGTCCCAGGACAGAGCCCTGTGGGACACCACTTGTGACTGGCTTTGAGTCTGACATGGCTCCCGCAATTTTGACTTTATGGGTTCTGTTCTTTAGCCAGTTTGCAACCCATCTTGTGACATATGGATTTACATTTAAGCTGTTTAGCTTATCTATGATCCCTGAGTGGGGTATTGTGTCAAAGGCTTTAGCCAAGTCCAGGTAGGCTGCATGGACTGCCTTGCCCTCATCAATAGCTCTAGTGACTGTTTCGAAAAAGTCAACCAGGTTCAAAAGGCAAGATCTGCCCTTTACAAAGCCAAACTGGGTGGGATCAAGTGTCTGTAGGTCCCCAACGTTGTTGTTTATGAGTTCCATAATAATTCTTTCCATAGCTTTGCAGACCAGGCTGGTTAAGCTTATGGGGCAGTAGTTCCCAGGGTCTGTAGTGGAGCCTCCTTTGTGGAGTGGGACCACTGTTGCTGTACACCAGTGTTCAGGTACATATCCTGTAGTAAGGCTAAGGTTAAATAACATTTTTATATGCGGGTTTAGCTCCTCTTGGAGTTCACATATCACGCAGCCGGGGATACCATCAGGTCCCAATAGATGCTGTGTTTTTTGCTTTGCTGAGGGCGGTTCTCACCTGGACATCAGAGATGACAGGGAGGTTACATTCAGCTGAGATGAGTATTTCTTCTTTTGGAGGTGAGGGAGGGGAGAAATTTGCACTGAACCTGTCTGCCAGAATGTTGGCAATATCTGTGGGTTCGGAAAATTTTTTGTCGTTGTGTACTAACTCTGAGCATATCTGAGGGTTTCCGCCCAGGTTTCTAACATAACTGAAGAATGCCTTGTGGTTATCTTTAGTGTCCTTGGCGATTTTTCTCTCAAAGTTGGCCTTGGATGTTTTTATGAGAGAACGTAGCTTTCTACTAGTGCTGATCAGAGATGCCTTCCCTTTATGGGATTTTGCTCTGTCTTGCAGTAGCTTCCTTCTTTTGTTATACAATTTGTTTATGGCTGGGGTCCACCAGACAGGATGCTTTCCTTTGGTGGAGAGGGTCTTGGTTTTATTTGGGATTGCACAATCCATGCATTCTTGGAGATGTCCGTAGAAAGCATCTGTGTAGGATTCAGCATTGTGGGGTGTGGTTTCCATTGGCCCTGTGGGCTTAAATGATACCATCTCAGTCTTAAGAAGTGTAAAGTTGGCTTTTGAGAAGTTTCTCACTGTAGTCTTTTGTGCTGGGGGTGGAGGTGGTAAATGTATATCCAGGGTGATTAGTTTGTGGTCAGATCTCACCAGTGAGGGGAATACTTCCGGTGTGGAACATTTTGTCCCCATGTTTGTGATGATCAGGTCTATTATATTATCCCCCCTTGTGGGAGAGGTGACTAGCTGTTCCATTGCATTTGAGTTTATGAATTCCAGGAACCTTTGGGCTAGGGTGTTAGGGCTAGAATAGTGCACCCAGTCTATGTTAGGGTAGTTGAAGTCTCCCAATATGATGGTATTTGGTGAGACATTCATATCTTCCAATGTCTTCAGGAAGGCTGAATGGGGTTCTTGAGATTGGGAGGGTGGTCTGTAACATACAACCAGTTGTACAGCAGTTTTGCCTACGGTTAGCCGCACCTGGATGGTCTCCAATGCTTCATGAGTTGCCACTAACCTGGAGGTGTGAGTATCCTTGATGAATAACAATTCATCAAGGATATAATAATAAGGATGTAGAAACAGCCCTAGTAGAATGAGCTTTCACTTCATGGTCTAAAGGTTGATGGGTTGAAGAATATGCAAACTTTATACAATCAGAAAGCCATTTGGACAACGTAACTTTGGATACCGAAAGGCCCTTCTTATTGTCTGCATGGGAAACAAATAGTTGATCTGATTCTCTGAAATCTTTTGTTCTGTCCAAATAAAAACTCAATTGTCTGTGAACATCAAGCTTATGCAACATGTATTCCAATTTACTGGCATGATGCCTGAAAAAAGTGGGAAGTTCAATGGACTGGTTCAAGTTTGCTTCGGAACAGACCTTCGGGAGAAAGGATGGATTTGTTTTTAGAGACACCCTGTCAAGGTGAAAGACCAAATACGGGGGCCTAATAGAGAGTGCTTGAAGTTCAGAAACTCTATGCGCCGAAGTAATGGCCACTAAGAAAATTGTCTTCCAAGAAAGGAACTTCAAAGGACAAGAAAATGCAGGCTCAAAAGGGGGAAGCATGAGTTGAGACAGCACCAAATTTAGATTCCAGGGAGTAATCGGATGTCTGATAGGGGGTCAAAGGTGATGAGTCCCTTTCAAAAAGGCTTTACATAATCTGTGGAACATAATGTTAGAACCTCCGCATCCCACATGGAAGTTAGATATGGCAGCCAATTGAACCCTTATAGTAGCGGCTGCCGCACCATCATGGAAAAGTGAAGTCAAAAATTCCAGAATGCTATGAATAGGGGCAATAAAGGGATCACTACCATGTTGAGAAGCCCAACGACCAAACCGTTTCCATTTACTGTTATATAGTTTCCTGGTGGAGACTTTATGTGAGGAAACCAGAATATGCTGAACCGTGGCAAACAAATCATGAGACCTGGCTAGGTTGGGAAGTGCAGCAGCCAAGCTGTCAGTTTGAGGGAGACAAGAGAGGGGTGAAGAACTCCCGACGAATGAGTCAGAAGGTCTGGCACTGGGTCCAGAACCCAAGGTTTTTCTACTTGGTATTGCTGAAGGAAGGGGAACCATATCTGCCGAGGCCAAAACGGGGCTATCAGAATCACAGTCCTTCCCAGGCTTTTGGCTTTCTGTAAAAATTTGGGGATCAGCGGGGATGGAGGAAAGGCATATAGGAGACCCGAGGGCCAACCGTGTATAAGTGCATCCCTTGGGATGCCCCCCAGTGGAGGGTACAGGTCAAAGTAACTTCTGCATTTGGCATTCATCAGGGATGCAAAAAGGTCGCAGCAAGGCTGGCCCCATTTGCGGAATATCATTTCCGCTACTCGTTCTTTGAGGGACCACTCGTGAGGCAACAGAATGGCTCTGCTCAATTTGTCCGCTATCACGTTGGATGACCCCGGGATGTGCATTGCTATCAGGAAGTGCTCGGTGGATACAGCCCACTGACAAATTCTCAGGGCCTCTCGGCATAAGGGGTAAGATCTGGTTCCCCCTTGCTTGTTGATGTACCAGACTACCGACATGTTGTCTGTCTGTATTGCAATCATCTCTCAAGGTAGAGTCATGAAAGTGTTGCAACGCTAGGAGCACAGCTGTCAGCTCCAAGACACTGATGTGCAAACTGGATTCCATCTCTGACCAAGTACCTTGGACAGTTCTTCCCTGACACAGCCCCCCCCCCCCCACCCCTATCAGGGAAGCATCCGTAGTCACTGTGGCTGTGGGAGGGGGGAGCACAAACGGATGACCTACAGTAACTTGGTGGCTGTTCAACCACCAAAGGAGGTCCTTTTTGCAAGTATTTGTCAGCAGAATCTTGTGTGACATTTGAAGTTTTTGATAAGACCACTGTGTGAAGAGTAACCATTGGAGTATCCTCATGTGCATACACCCCAGAGGAACTGCTATGAAAGTCACTGCCATGGTGCCTAACAGCTTCAGAACTTGGAATGCAGGGACTTTCTTTTCCCCCAACAAAAGGGATACTTGGTTTCGTAAAGAGATTACTTGTTCTTGAGGCAATCTGACCAGGGTGGTGGTGGTGTCTAGCTCTGCTTCTATAAAGGAAATATGCTGCGATGGCGATAAAGCAGATTTTTCGAAATTTAAGGTTATGCCCAACTGGGAGCACAGGCTGATAGTGTAATCTCTGGTGTGAATCAGTTGATGCCTGGTGGTGGCGGTGAGGAGCAAGTCATCGAGATATGGAAACACTCGGAATCCTAAACGTCTCAGGTGAGCTGTGACCACTGCCATGCATTTGGTGAACACTCTGGGGGCTGTGGTGAGACCAAAGGGCAGAGCTCAGAATTGGAAGTGACTAGTTCCAGATCCTATCTGGGACTGGCTGGATGACTCTTTTTTCCAGCAGCCTTTGAATTTCTATGGCTGCTAGATTCCGCAGACTGGGTGGAACATCTGGGATTCTTGCACGAATGGAAGGGGATTCTGAAAATGGAATGATGCAACCTCTGGTAATTATGCTTTTTACCCAGGAATCTGATGTAATTCCTAGCCAGGGGTCTGGGTATAAAGCTAAGCGACCCCCGACAGCCTCAAGAGCAGGACGGTCGGGCCTCCTCTCAGGACCACTAATAGGGCTTGCCAAGGAACTGCTCCCTGTCACCCTGGTCCTGCGGACCCCTCTACCACCTGGGCGGCATCTACCATTATACCCCCCTCCTCTGCCCCTGGAAGAGGGTTCACCACTTGGGTTCTGAAAAGCTCCTTGGGACTGCCGCAACCACATTTTTCCACCTTTCTGCTCTTTGGGGTATGGTCTAGTGGGAGTGGAAAAATGGACTCCTACAGCAGATAAAGTCTTTCCTTCCTGAGTGTCTCCTTGACTTTAGGCCCAAACAAGGAAGAGCCATCAAATGGGGTATTAACAAAGGAAGACTTGAAGGCTTCCGCAAAAGAGTATAAGCGCATCCAGGATTGTCTCCGTAGAGCTATCTCTGAACCTGCTGCCTGGCTTGATCCCTCGGCTGCATAAGAAATGAGCCGCATGGACGAGTTTACAATGGAATTAAGGACGTTAAGCTGTGCTGTCACTTTCTCAGAGACAGCATCATCTGTGTTGCCCTGAAGAGTAAAGTGGGTTAAATAGTTAAGTGATCTCATTGCAAATGTCACAGAACTAAAGATGCGTTTCCCATATCTGTCCATCGTCCTGGAATCTTTATTAGGAGGATGGACAGAAGAAGAGGTCTCTGACATCTGTTTCTTGATGGCCGCCGCCACCACCATGACATCAACAGAGACTCCCTTTGTAAGAAAAGACTTATCCTGAGGGGAGGTGATAAATTTGCTCGGCCTCTGAGGGACTGGTTCCATGGAATCAGGAGACTCCCATGCCTTTTGAGCGATCAAGTCCATTAATTTATCGAAAGGCAGAGTAACCCAGGAGGTGGAAGGTTGAGACCCAAAGGCCTTCAGGAGCACAGACTGACCCTCAGTAAGGGTAAGGGACTGCCAGTCACTCCTCTGCTCAAGTATTTCTAGGATGTCTGCAAATGAATCATCCTCTGAGGGGGACCGTGGGGACCCTTCTGATTCCTCTAAGTCGGTGTCTAATGTCAAGGATTCCTGAAGGGAATCCAAGTGCCTCCTCTTGCACAGTCTCTTCCTAGGGACTTCATCAGTGGGGGCGTCTGGTGAAGTCTCCGTAGAGCAGGGGTCGCCCGATGGGGTTACCTGAGGCTCTGGGTCTCAATGCTTGGTAGGAACCTGTGATGCAGAGACAGAACGGGGTCCTTTAGGGGAGGAAGAGGAAGGATCTGAAGAGGTAAAAGTCTTAGCAGACCTGACCTTCCTCAAAGCTTCGAAGGCACCGGTGTCTTGGCCCAAGGAGTCTGCCGGTTCCGAAGAAGACGAAAGTCTCCTCGAGGTCGAGACCACGGGCTCAGAACCAGAGGACGAAGCTGAGCTCAACTGCGCCGAGGCCCCAAGAGGAAGAGTAGGAACCGAAGCCTCGGTTCAACTTTCTCCACCGGAACCAGCAAGAGAGTGTTGGCTCTGAGACTCTGAGACCCTTCGATCGGAACCGAAGATGTCAAGGTTGACGGGGCCGAAGGCACCGGAATAGGCCTTGGCTCCGAGGGTTCCACAACTATCAGGTCCTCACCTTCCGGCTCCGAAGGCTCGAGTGGTCCTGGAGGAGGAGCAGAAATCGTGACTGGGGGGGGGGGTGTCGGGCTTCGATGCCAGATGAGATGAAGCCGAAAGCAATTTGGCTAAGGCCAGGTTCTCCAAGAGTCTCTGCACCACACGGTCCACATCGACATCTGAGAGAGTCCTGGAAAAACGGGTCGAAGGAGTCGAAGAATCCACTGACCGAAGGATCGGAGACTTTCAAACCTCCGATACCGGTTCCAACCTCAGGACTTGGCTCCGAGACAAAGGTTCGGTGCTCAGCTCCGAGGGCTGAGGAGCCGGCGACTGAATTTTCCCCGTGATGCTCGGAGCCGATGACCTGGGCTCCGATGACACCTTGGAAGACTTTGATCACTTCGAAGATTTGGTGGTCTGTTCAGACTTATCTAAAGCCTATAGGAAGTCTGACTTTAACAGGCCTCTATCAATAAGCTTCCTACACCTTTCCAGCATAACTCTGCCACTAAAAGAGTGGCAGATGGAACAGTTCTCTTGCAGGTGTAAAGGCCCTAAGCAATAAACGCATGAAGTGTGGTGGTCGGTGATGGACATCTTCTGTCCACAGCCACACTGCTTGAACCCTGATCTCTGTTTCTCTGACATATGTAAAAAAATGAGTAAACAGCACAATTGCTAAAGGTTCAGATCCCAGAACTTTACAAATATTAAGAACACTAACAATCACACAAAACGTTCAGATCCCAGAACACTCACTAACTCTATTTTCACAAAAAACAATAAGTATTAGCAAAAAAGGTAGAATAACTGACAGAGCCCTGTCAAGAAATGCAACTAAAGAAACGGCCAAAGGCCTAGGAGCAACTGCTCCTCAGAAAACACACAAAGCACACGCAAAGTATCTAAAAAAAAAAACACAAACAGGAACCATTTAGACTACTACTACTACTACTATATATCAAAAACTATAACAAGTATTGAAAAATTTCTGACAAAAGACAAGAAAAAAATGTACTGGCCCGAGCTTGTTGTGAAGAGCGTGAGATCCGTTGCAGCGACAAACTAGATCTGGGGTTTGGCAGCAGAGCATCATGGGATAGGGACTGATTCTCGAGCCTCTCAGAGATACAGAGCTTGAAAAGCGGCCAACTCGGAGCCGATGGATCGGCTCCTTACCCACGTGTAAGAACAAACGGCAAGATTGAACAACTTCACATGCTAAATATTTCTCCCTTTTAGATTCATGACTTCCACCACAGTTATGACAGTTGACAATGAAACTAGGTTGGAGCCAGTGCTTTCAATTTGCTGACTCACTCTTGTGCTTCACTGAGATTGTGGGAACTCTAGAATTTGCTAGAAATTTCTGGGGTTTACCAGTGAGTGCTACAGGGGTTACAGTTGCTGCCATGTGCTTGGGCCTGGTTCTTTTAATAACGTGTTGCATACTATCAACATGAGCTTTGTCACTGTGCCTTCTACAGCTATTCTCATTTGTAAGCATGTTTGTGTGTTTTCTGTGAGCTCGTACATCTGACAAATCTCAATGGCCTTGTTCAAAATTGTCACAAAGCAAAATCTTTCTCACAGCATCATCTTTTATACTACACACAAGTCTGTCCTTTATCAACTCATCCCTTAAGTCACCAGATCTGCAAGTTTTAACCTTGTTTCTCAGCTCAGTTATATATATGCTGCCCACAAAATATACACAAACACAATGAAAATATGTCTCTTGTAATTATGTATGAACAAACCATTCGGTGAGCTTGTAACAACATTCAAATGCACAATAAACTCTTCGAAATACTTTGCGAAATATGCTCTGTAACAGCTATATTCTCCGAAATATGCCCTGTAACGGCTGTACTTTGCGAAATAGCTTTACTGTAACACTGCACAAACAAGCGAACACTTTATACACTTCTGATAACTCTGATATCTTTGCTTAATACGAAAATGTGGTCATTTCCCTTTATTTTATTCATTTTATGCAATTCTGACTTTATTTCAAACATTTTCCATAGTAATTTGAATATTTTTATCAATATCGTACATATATCATACATATTGGTTTATGAGAAATTATTTAGAACATTCTGTATGCCTCATTTCATACTATGCGAAAGAAATAGTGCGGAGCAAGTTTTAATACCAGAAATTCGCTTCTAACCTGTTTTGCGAAGTATGCAAATTTTAGGAATGATCCACTTCTTTATATTCCACCAGCATCTAATCAAGTGCCTTAAATCAATTTAGCCAAGCCGTTTCTGACCTCATGTCCCTTCGGTATGCTTCTTCTAACTCCGTGTCCTTTTATACATAACGCTTCTGACACCATGTTGCTTGTTCGTCTCCAACACGTATAACAAGAAGGCTTGGGGTTTCATTCAGATGCTTTAATACATACAAACACATCAGGATGGACAGCAGCATCATTAAATATGAACACACTAGTTGACAGACAGAGCTTACATACATACCTACATGCTTACATCTCAACAGCTAGCTACAAATGGCAGGACTTGCACGTGCCCAGTATTTATACACTTGTGCAAGCCCTTTGATAGCTTCTTATAGGTATATACACATTTACCGATCTACAGATGGGATGGTTATTAAGAAAGACCCTGTTCTTATGAAAAACCAAGAAAGGAGAGGTAGAGGAGAATGCATGGATCCCTGAAATCCTTCTAGTTAATGCGATTGTAACCAAAACATTTAGGTCTGCAGAAAAACGTGGTGTCAAAGGTTTGATTTAGTTGGAGTCACTAGTACAAAACTAAGGTCCTGGGGGGGGGGGTTGATCTTTTATTGGGGGACATAAGAGGAAGATCAGTTTCAGGAAGACATTACAGAGTTTGTGTGAAGCCAGACAGCAGCTGTGAAAAACAGTATGAACATTTGAAATGGATGCCAGTTGTACCTTAACGGTAGAGACGCTACAGCCAGCTTCAAATGGATTAGAAAGGAATTGTATTATTTGCGAATGGAGACAAAAAATAGGTGAGAACTTTATGTAGAAACCCATATGGAAAAAAAGTTTCCCTTTGGTCTTGTAAAATTTAAGAGTGGATTGTTTCTGAAAAGCAGACAAGATTTAAATTATGTTCTGGAATAAGGAAGGATTCTTGGCCATCATGGGACTAAGAGAAACCATGCAGTTAGCCTGAGTTCTGCAACTCAAGGTGAAGCTGTGAAGAAGGGTGAAAGAAAAGATATGGGTAGGGATCTAGAAACCATGGGGGCTTCCTCAAGTGAGGCCTGAGCAAGGGGAACCAGTTTTGCCTGGATCAGAACAGACCAATGAGCATTACTGTGCCTTTGCAGGCTGCAGTTTTCTGTGAATAAGTTTTCCCTTCGATAAGGTGAATTGAAGGGAAGGCACATGTAAGCCTGGGGGGCCACTGATAGACAGCATCATCGCTTGATGACTATCCCTCATGGGGATCAGGACAAAGAACTTACTGCACTTGGTGCTGGTCAAGGACGCAAAAAAAGGTCACAGCAAGGCTGTCCTCAGCGGCCGAAGATTTGTTGAGCAAATGAAGGATTGAGACCACTCATGAGGCATCAGGATAGACCTACTGAGACTGTTCACTAGATGGCTAGACTTTACTGGAATACGCATTGCCATATTCTCATGGTCTCTATGCAAATGGGGTAGGATTTGGTTCTTCGTTCATTGTTTATTTACCAAACTGCAGAAATATTGCGTGTTTGGACAGCTATCACTCCTGGAGGAAACTATCGTCATCTCCAAGATGCTGATGTATAGATTGGCCTCTGTCCATGTTCTTTGGACCAGTCTCCCTCCAAATCCTTCCATGCCCACCCCAGAGTGGAGGTATCCATGGTTACTGTAGCCAAAGGAGGTAGTAGTACAAAGGACCAACTGACAGAGATTGTTAGGATGTCAACCATGACTTCAGATGAAGTCTGCAGAGCTGAGTTATGTAAAT
This sequence comes from Protopterus annectens, assembly GCF_019279795.1. Taxonomy (NCBI): domain Eukaryota; kingdom Metazoa; phylum Chordata; order Ceratodontiformes; family Protopteridae; genus Protopterus; species Protopterus annectens. The sequence goes on from NC_056739.1 coordinate 148,686,002, forward strand.
TGGTGTGGATGGGTGATGTGAAAGTTGAGACCACTGAACAGGAGAAGCATCCATTGCAGTAACCTCATGTAAAAGAGCATGTGAGTAGCCATGATGACAGTAGATGCCATCAGACGTAGGATTCCATGACCGAATGAGGCTAGAGGCTGTATTTGTTCTTGGATATCCATACAGCAACCAATGAAGGTATGTTCTTGGGCTGGCTGGAGATATTTCATGGCTTATGGAAATAACTAAGGATAGGCAGATTTGTAAAAAGTAGTCTCTGGATGACAGTAAGGATGGTCTGGTTATCAGAGCAAGGAACCAATTGTCTATGCATGGGAAAACTCTGATCCCTTTGAGTCACAGATGGGCTGCAACTACTGCCATGTACTTGGCGAACACCCACAGGGCTTTGATGAGACCAAAGGACAGTGCTCTGAATTTAAAATGCCTGGTCCCTAGCCAGAAATATAAAAACCTTCTGGACATTTTGGCAATCTTGATGTGGATGTAGGCATCTTGGATGTTTATTCAGCACATCCAATCATTTGCTTTCAGACAGGACAAAAATCCCTTAAACTGTAACCATTCTGTATGCGGTCTTTTTCATACAAGTTTATCCTATTGAGAGTTAGAATTAATAAAGGCCATTGTTTTTTTTTGGAGGAATACTAATCTGGATTACATTCTGGGCCCCATCTGGTCTGTTGGAACCTCTTGGCACGTTCTTTTTTTCTAAGAAGATCAGGATCTCTCTTCTTGATGCTTTGAAATGGTGGGGTTCAATGTATGGGAGTGACTGTAGTTCAGGGGAGGGAGATGGGAAATAGGAATGGTACAGTCTCAGGGCATTATCTCTCTTACCCATTTGTCCTGTGTGACAGCAATCCATGCAAGCAAGTGGAAAAATAAACAGCCCCACCTGCCTCCAGATGGGAAAAGTAGGGCAAGCCTCGAGAGATATTGAGTCTGCATGCCATAAAATTACCTCCAAAATCCATGTTTGCAGACCTCCATGACCTCTAGGTTATCATCAGATGAAAAGGCCATCTCTGCCATGGCCATCTCTGTTCAAGGTGAAGCCAAAAGGTTGACACTGGAGTTTTCTAAATCATAGTGACTTGGATCCCTTCTGATTTCTGTTACAGGACATTTGAGCAGAGCTTAGGTGCAGAACAAGGTTAGTAAAGGGTATTGGAATTATGGGAGTACAATTCTGAAGCAGCGTGAGGCTAGCAGTGCTGGGAGAAGGCTGGATTGGATCCTGCAAGCTGCTCAGAACCCATTAGTTGACTTGGAGAGATGAAGTAGGATATACATATGTGTGTCTGTCTATGTATATAAGACAAGCTGCTGCAAGAACCCAGCTAGTGCACGGAGTAAGACAGTAGCCCTCCAGAAAAAAATTCCAGCACCAAAGTTGCCCCTCATAGTTTATTCCAATATTACGTCTAAAATATGGCATAAGCTACAAAAGGCAACTTTGGCACTGGAGTTTTGTTTTTGGTAGCTACATATATCCATATATAGGTCTCATTCATTTTACTGAAACCTCAAAATATTGAAAAGGGGAATATGTCATTGCTACACTGTTGTGATCCCAGACTTGCTATATATATAATTTACAAGGGGGGAGGGGTGCAGCCCCTGTGCATTAAAAAGGTTTCAGTATTTTGAGTTTTACACATACATGATTGTGCATCACTTTGTGCAGGGCTTCCTCCCCCAACCCCTTCCTTATTGTTCTCATTACATCCAAGTGACGCCTCCAGGTGCATTTAGAGTTAACGCCTACTAATGCCTTTAGGTGTCAAATATTGCTTGTTCATATTTGCATCAATAATTCAAAAATCCTGCTATATCCAAGGTTTTAAAAGATTTCACCTTAAAGCTTACACAATGGTAAACTCAACTGTATTAATATTTGACCTCTGTCTAGTGCAGGTAAATAGATATTAACTGTTGTTTTTATAGCATTAATTTATATAGATAACATTTTCACATTTTTCTAAATATCTCAACAACCAAATAACACAGACAGAACTCATTAGCCTCATATGAAAGCTCTCACTTAGATGAATACAATTCTGCTGACAATATGTGTGTAACTTGAGTGGCTGTTGAGATATTGTAAGTTATTTACAAAATATTACAAATGCAATGGTTACTATGTTTACTGTGACTTATAAAACTTGGTTTAAGACCTACAACCTAAAGAATAATGCCACTACAAAAATAGTTTGTCCTAAAAGAGTTTGCTATTTATACTTCCTTCATAACCATTATGGTTCCAGAGATATGAACATTTGTTTGAAATATGAGGACATAATTTGATTCTATCAAAAGGTTTAGGCTCCGCCCATTGGAAGTTACAGTGCAAACTTCCTGAGCTCCACTGGAGTGAATGAGATTTATATATACCAACTGTATTGTTGTCCTGCAGTGGGCAATAAAGGGAGGAAAACTGAAGAGATGCACAAAGTACAGTTTTGTACCTACCATAAATGTAGATATTCGAGTGCACACCCTGCTGCAGTCATCACACTTGGGTTATCCTGTCGTCAGGCGGTCCCGCAGTCGGCCGGAATTCCAAAGTCTTGGTCCGGCGTCGGTTGCTGTCGCTTCTTCCCTGACGTCAGTGCACCAGGGGTATATATACTGCATCCGACGCCATTTTTTTCAGTTTTTCTTGCCCCAGATGTCAGGTGCCCCCAAGAAGGTGGTCAGTAATTAGTACCAAATTAAGTAAATTTTGCACAAACACAAAATCCCTCCAGCTATAAGCAAATACATCAGGAAGGTATTGTAGAGATTTAGCCAATTAGATCAGAGGGGATGGAGGGAGGGTAACCTGGACTGCAGCAGGGTGTACACTCGAACATCTACATTCATGGTAGGTACAAAACTGTACTATGTTCATCATGTTACCCTGCTGCAGTCATCACACTTGGGTAGAATCCCAAAGGTAAGGATGGGTGGAGGAGTCATAGAGGGTTAGAGGAGGCTAGAAGGCCCTGCAGAACTGCAGTGGCGAAGCCAGCCCTAGTCTTAGAGTAAAGTGGTATGTGATAGTGTTTGGTAAAGGTGTGTACTGAACTCCAAGTTGCAGCTTCCAAAATCTCCTTGGTTGGAACCCCCCTGAGGAAGGCTGTAGATGTAGCTGTTGCCCTGGTAGAGTGGGGCCTAACGGTAGCAGGAACTGGTTTTCCATGATGGGTATAGCAAAAACGAATGCAATGTCCTATCCATTTGGAAATGGTTTGTTTTGATATAGCCTTCCCTTGTGAAGCTGTAGCATAGGATACAAAGAGCTGGTCAGATTTTCTGAAAGCCTTAGTTTTATCCAAGTAGTAACGAAGTTGCCTGTGAATGTCCAAGGAATGCAGGAGTCTTTCTCCTTTGTTCTGTGGATTTGGGAAGAAGGTGGGTAAGTGGATGGTTTGATTTAAAGCCACACTGGAAACCACCTTAGGCATGAAGGAAGGATTAGTTCATAGAAAAACTCTGTCTTGATGGAAAATGAGGAAAGGTTCCACTGCCATTAGTGCCTGCAGCTCTGAGACTCTTCTAGCTGAAGTTATTGCCAGCAGCAGGGCAGTCTTCCATGATAGGAACTATAGATCTGCAGAGAAAGCTGGTTCAAAGGGAGGTAGCGTAAGTTTTTCCAGAAGAAAATTGAGGTCCCATGTTGGTGTAGGTGCTCTCCTGGGGGGCCTAATGTTTTTTGCCCCTCTGAGGAACTGCCTTAGAAGTGGATGTGAAAATAAGGGTGGATCCATGTTATAGTGGGCTGAAATAGCTGATGCATGGATTTTAATGGAAGAAAAAGAAAGTCCTTTGTGCAACATCTCAGTTAAATACTGTAGAATGAGAGGCATGTGAGGCTGAATTGTGTTTTGGCCTTTAGCTTGGTTCCAGGCACAAAACCTTTTCCATTTGTCCGAATAGGCCTTCCTGGTGCTGAGCCTCCTAGCTTCCAGAATAACATCCATAACTGTTTGGGAAAGAGGAGCTGGCTGGATGCTTAGGTGATTTGCCATGCAGCCAGATTTAAGGTTTTGAGCTGGCTGTGAAGAATCTGATTGCTTTGCTGTGTGAGCAAATGGGTAATTTGTGGTAAAATCCAAGGTGGGCCCTGGGCCATATTCCTCAATAGTGGGTACCAGTGCTGGCGTGGCCAGTCTGGGGCTATGAGTATCAGTCGTGGTCTCTCCTTTCTGACTTTCAGAAGCACATTTGTGAGGAGAGGCAATGGAGGGAAGGCATATACTGTCAGGTTTTTCCAACTGAATGAGAGTGCGTCCATTTTCCAAGCTTGATGGTGAAGTGTCCTTGTACAAAATTTTGTTAGTTGATAGTTTTGAGGACTGGCAAACAGGTCTATGTCTGGAAGGCCCCATTTTTGAGTTATCATTGCAAATACTTGTGGATCCAGTTTCCACTCGTGGGGATCCATGATGTTTCTGCTGAGGTCGTCTGCCAATGTGTTCTTCTTTCCTGGCAGGAATTGAGCTTGTAACTGAACTTGGTAAGCCAGAGCTGTGTTCCACAAGGTCATTGCTTGCCTGCATAGAGGGTAGGAGTGTGTACCCCCTTGTTTGTTTATGTACCACATTACTGTGGTGTTGTCCATCCTTATTGTAAGTTGTCCTGGATGTAATAGATTCTTGAAGGCTGTCAGAGCATTCTGTACAGCTAGCATCTCTTTTTGATGGATGTGCAGATTCCTTTGATCTGCAGTCCATAAGCCTTGAACGCACTGTCCTACCATGTGTGCCCCCCAGACGTAGTCCGATGCATCTGTTGTCATAGTTTGCTTGGCTGGGGGCAAGGTGAAAGGCTGACACTTATTGAGGTGACATGCCTGTGACCACCATAGAAACTCCTGTTGTAGGCAGGGAATGAGAGATATCATTGTGTCCAAGCTATGGCTGTGTTGAGACCATACGCTTTTTAGATACCACTGTAATTTCCTCATATGCAGCTTTGCAAATGGTATTAGTAGTATGCAAGATGCCATGAAGCTCAAGGCCTGCAGAATTTTTCTTGCAGGTAGTTGGGTCTTTGTTGCCATTGTTTTGAAATATTGAGTCAGTTGTAGTTGTTTGTCTGGCGTCAGATAAGCCTTCTGGGCCGTTGTATTCAAGCTGGCACCCAGGAATGTCATATTTTGTGAGGGTACTAGTTTTGATTTCTTTTTGTTTACTGTGTACCCCAGGCAACTTAGAAGATGTTTTACAAAAGCCAGATGTTGTAAGAGGATGTCCTTGCTTTCTGCTTGGATGAGGCAGTCGTCCAGGTATGGGTATATTTGAATTCCTCTTTGTCTGCAGTATGCAATTACTGGTGCCAGGCATTTTGTGAAGACCCTGGGCACAGTAGATAAGCCAAAGGGCAGTGCAGAGAATTGGTAATGGGTTGAACCTGCAATGAAACGGAGGTATCTTCTGCAACTTTGTCTGATAGGGACATGCAGGTATGCCTCCTTGATGTCCAACGTTACTAGCCATGCTTCCTTGCCCAACATGGGAAGAAGCTGCTGTAGTGTTAGCATCTTGAATTTGGGTACTTGTAAGAAGGTGTTTAGAATTGAAATGTCCAGAATTGGTCTCCAGGCGTTGTCCTTTCTGGGCACTAGAAAGAGCCTTGAGTAAAATCCTTGGCCTTGCTCTCGAGTAGGTACCAGTTGAATGGCTCTCATGTCCATGAGAGCTGTAATTTGCTTTTGTGCCTCTGCCCATTGATTTTGTGGCAGGTTTGGCATTCCTCTTTTCATTGGCAAGGTGTGAAAATGGAATCTGTATCCTCGTAAAATTATGTCTAGGACCCATTTGTCCTTTGTGACAATGTGCCAGTTGTCTGAAAAAAGTGCGAGTTTTCCTCCCAAGGGGGCTGCCAAGAGAGTGTTGCTCGGCCAGATGAGGTGCAAGTCATTGAGTTTGCCTTCTGGTAGTTTGGGACCTGTCTTCTCCTCCCTTCTGTGTTGCAGTGCCCCATTGGTGAGGTTTGTACTGGGCTTGTGGTTGTCCTCTGCCTCTTGGACATCTGTATTTACCCCTCTGTGGTCTGTCAGTAGCTGGAAAGGACCAATTTTTTGTTGGCCAATTTCTGCTGAAGCGAGGGGCTGTACCTGTAGGAAATCTTTGACTGTCTGCATAGATTTTGCCTTATCCTCCATTTTCTTTAAGACTTCTTCTGCTTTAACTCCAAAAAGAACATCCTGCTGTAAGGGAGCATCTAGAAGCTTTGCTTTAACATGATCAGGCAGAGTTTGTTCCTTTAACCAAGCATGCCTACGTATAACAGACCCAGTGACAGCTGCTCTGCAGGAAGCCTCCAAAGAATCAAACCCACATTGTAAAGTATGTTTGCCCACCTGTTCAGTTGCATGCAACAGATCCTGCATTTCTTTCAATTCAGACTGTTGAGGGAGTGTGCTCATTCTTTGTTTTAACTGAGAGATAAGAAATTGCTGACATTTTAGCATGTGAAATTGGCAATTTAGTGCCCTCATAGCTAGAGTGGCTGAGGTGTAAATCTTTTTCCCCACCTGTCTACGAGTAGTCTTCAGTAAACCACTGAAATAATGGAATCCTCAGCATCAGAATCTTGCAGGAAACAGTAGAGCTCTACTGTTTCCTGCAAGCCTTAGTGCTGTGAGTGTATGAGCCATTATTTCAGTGGTTTACTGTAAGTCGTTGGATACTTTACCAGATTAAGTTTTTGCTACTTGGATTTACTGTTATCCTGCACCCCAGCACTTCCACGAACTTGCGGTTTGTCAACTTCAGCGTTCATTGGTTTTCTTCAGTTCCTGGTATCTTCATCTTTTTCAGCAGTGTCGTCGGTAGGGGCTGAACAAAATGGCTGCGTCGGCCTGGTACTTTCCGCCAAAAGTTCCGAAGCGGTCTGGGGTTCCAGATCTGCAGTAGTCAGGGGCTGCGTCGGAGCCTCACTGAAGACCGGTGAACCGGAGACCAGACCAGCCGAGGCCTTGGAGTCTGGCTTGGGTCTAGGCTGCCTGTCCTTATCCTTGCGTGTTTTGTGCACGGCGGTAGTCGGTTGCTCCGACGGCATAGTGTAGTTACATTTTCTACCAAAGTAGTGTTGTGCGAAATAAAAGCGTCTTTTTATAGTACGCTTATTGAACCTAGCACAAAAACGACAACTAGTGACGTCGTGGTCTGGGCCTAGGCAAGGTATGCAGTAAGAATGAAAATCCTTATGAGGTATTTGCTTCCCACAACAAATACAATTGTTAACTTTTTCTGACATCGGTTTGAGGCAAGAAAAGTTTCCCCAATGGGGTACTTAGCTTTATTGAAGACTTCGGTCTGAAATTCGAGTTCGAAAATCTCAGGAGTCGGCTGGCCGGCACTTGCGAACTGCTTCTGCTTCGGGCACCGCGGCAAGAAAGACTGGAGAAAATGGCGTCGGATGCATTATATATATATCCCTGGTGCACTGACATAAGGGAAGAAGCGACAGCAACCGACGCCGGACCAAGACTTTGGAATTCCGGCCGACTGCGGGACCGCCTGACGACAGGATAACCCAAGTGTAATGACTGCAGCAGGGTAAAACGATGAACATCCAACTCACACAATCCAGCACACTGTGAAAAAGCAAACTGTAATTATTATTACCAAATCTATGAGAAAACTGACATCAATGGTCAAAGAATGACACGCTTTCTTTAGTATCAGAGCTGTAGGTGACAGTAGGTAGTGTATGCTAGCATTATCTGGAATATTATTAAATCATTTTTCTTAAAGTATTTATACACACAAACACACACACGCGTGCACACACGCACACACACACACACACACACACACACACACACACACACACACACACACACAGAACAGTTGATCTAACAGATAAAACATCTGAACACACATCTAGCACAAATCATTTAAACACACACATCATCTAACCCAGCATGATTTATAAAAAGCAGAACAAACGTATTTTGCAGGGGGGAGGTCCTCTGCAACCACCCCATGTGGTTCACCTACCACCCAACTACACAGCCGCATTATAGTACAAGAAAGGGAAACAAAATGCTTGAAGTACACCACCATCTTGCACAATCCAACACACTGTGATAAAGCAAACTGTAATATATTTAAGAAAGCTCACACCATTCATCAACACAGCATATACACACACACACACACACACACACACACACACACACACACACACACACACACACACACACACACACACACACAGACACACACACACACACACAGACACACACACATAACTCTAGATCATTAATTTCTTACCTCTGCCAAGGTGAAATGTAAAAGGCTCTGTTCTCTCATGAGTGGAATCAAACACTTTCCCATTTAAGAGCATTCCTTTATGATGAATGGAAACTCTATCTCCAATCATGGGGGTTTCATTTTCAGTACCAGCCCTCTTGATAATCTAATAAAGAAAAACAACCTGATTATAAATTTTAAATTAAAAACTTTACCACTGAAATTCTTTTTTCTCTATGGAACTCTGACCAGAGGACCACACTTCTCTTTGCAACATTAACACTCTTAACAACTAATCAGGACATTTTATTGAGTTTTCCTGACATGCCCTGCTTAACCATTCTTGAAGTTAAAATGAGAAATCCATTCTGTACACTGATAGTAGATCATCTTAACAAGTTCACTGAAGTTTGTCCAAGAACCTTGTCCTTATTTTCTTGAGAATTTTTCAGTGTCAAAGCCTTGACATGACAGCAAGAAAGTACAGTTACATAAGTTAATCAAAAATAAGTCAGAGTACCGAGTCATTCTAGTCTCTACAGCTTATGGAAAACAACCTATTACAGTCCCTGCTAAGGAGGCAGTCACGTATCTCCCATTTTTGCTAAACAACAGATCAATAACAGCCTGCGCTAATGCCTGTCATTTAAGTGAACAAATCCCAGCTCTCAGGGTACAGTTTACCACATCTCAAAGCCACCACTCAAAAAAAAGAATGAAATCATTTCAAGTGACAGAAATAATACATGGATTCCAAATACAGTCTTTTATAACAGTGCACATAACAGACTGCAGCACAGAACAGTCTCTGCCACTAATTCCATTCAACAGCAGTAAATAAGAAATTACTTCTCTCAATATCCACATCATGCCAAGGTGAAGCTAAACCAGGTATAGCCAATGTATTCTGCTGCATGTCTTTAGTAGAACCAGCCAAGGATACACACAGCAACCTTCCATAAACAGCCATTTTTATAAAGCAGCATACAACTTTCCACTAATCTGCACAACAGCTCTACATTAAGCTGGAAAGGCAATTAAAGACTTCAGCTTCCAGTAATGTATGAAAACTAATAACATATTATAGTTAGGAACCCGAAATACAGGAAGTTGGAGAAGGACTTAAGTGCGAAAGTAAGAATGATTCAATTATCTTCTGTTATGACGGGAATCACTGCACAAACTTGGCCTACTCATGGTCAAGCCATGCACAGGTAAAGGAACAAGGATGATGTCAGCTCCACTACACACCTGCTAAAAATCAGCCTATACGATGAAGGCACACACAGGTAAAGGAACAAGGATGATTTCAGCTCCGCTACACACCTGCTAAAAATCAGCTAATATGATGAAGTTACTCACAGGTAAAGGAACAAGGATGATGTCAGCTCTGCTACACACCTGCTAAAAATCAGCCTATATGATGAAGTCACACACAGGTAAAGGAACAAGGATGATGTCAGCTCCATTACACACCTGCTAAAAATCAGCCTATATGATGAAGTCACACACAGGTAAAGGAACAAGGATGATGTCAGCTCCATTACACACCTGCTAAAAATCAGCCTATATGATGAAGTCACACATAGGTAAAAGTACAAGGATGATGTCAGCTCCGCTACATACCTGCTAAAATTCAGCTTATATGATGAATGCATACACAGTACAGGAACAAGGATGATGTCAGCTCCGCTACACACCAGCTATAAATCAGCCTATACATTGAAGGCACATACAGGTAAAGGGACAGGATGATCCCAGCTCTACTACACACCTGCTAACAATCAGCCTATACGATGAAGGCAGACACAGGTAAAGGGACAAGGATGATGTCATCTCCACTACACACCTGCTAACAATCAGCCTACATGATGAAGGCACACATAAGTAAGGGAACAAGGATGATGTCAGTTCCACTACACACCTAACAATCAGCTTATACGATGAAGTCACACACAGGTAAAGGAACAAGGATGATGTGAGCTCTGCTACACACCTGCTAACAATCAGCCTATACGATGAAGTCACACACAGGTAAAGGAACAAGGATGATGTCAGCTCCACTACACACTTGCTAACAATCAACCTATATGATGAAGTCACACACAGGTAAAGGAACAAGGATGATGTCAGCTCCGCTACACACCTGCTAAAAATCAGCTTATATGACGAAGGCACACACAGGTAAAGGAACAAGGATGATGTCAGCTCCGCTAGACATCTGCTAACAATCAGCCTATACAATGAAGGTACATATAGGTAAAGGAACAAGGATGATGTCATCTCCACTACATACCTGCTAACAATCAGCCTATACGATGAAGGCACACACAGGCAAGGGAACAAGGATGATGTCAGCTCCACTGCACACCTGCTAATATTCAGCTTATACAATGAAGGCACACACAGGTAAGGGAACAAGGATGATGTCATCTCCACTACACACCTGCTAACAATCAGCATATATGATGAAGGCACACACAGGTAAAGGAACAAGGATGATGTCAGCTCCGCTACACACCTAACAATCAGCCTATACGATGAAGTCACACACAGGTAACGGAACAAGGATGATGTCAGCTCTGCTACACACCTGCTAATAATCAGCCTATACGATGAAGTCACACATAGGTAAAGGAACAAGGATAATGTCAGCTCCGCTACACACCTGCTAACAATCAGCCTATATGATGAAGGCACACATAGGTAAAGGAACAAGAATGATGTCAGCTCCGCTACACACCTTCTAACAATCAGCCTATATGATGAAGTCACACACAGGTAAAGGAACAAGGATTATGTCATCTCCGCTACACACCTGCTAGCAATCAACCTATACAATGAAGGTACGTATAGGTAAAGGAACAAGGATGATGCCAGCTCCACTACACACCTGCTAACAATCAGCCTATACATGAAGGCACACATAGGATAAGAAACAAGGATGATCTCAGCTCCGCTACATACCTGCTAACAATCAGCCTATATGATGAAGGCACATACAGGTAAAAGAACAAGGATGATGGCATCTCCGCTACATACCTGCTAACATTCAGCCTATACAATGAAAGCACACACAGGAAAGGGAACAAGGATGATGTCAGCTCTGCTACACACCTGCTAACAATCAGCTTATACAACAAAGTCACACACAGGTAAAGGAACAAGGATGATGTCATCTCCACTACACACCTGCTACCAATCAGCCTATACAATGAAGTCACACACAGGTAAAGGAACAAGGATGATGTCAGCTCCGCTACACACCTGCTAACAATCAGCATATATGATAAAGGCAAACACAGGTAAAGGAACAAGGATGATGTCGGCACTGCTACACACCTGGTAACAATCAGCATATATGATGAAGGCACACACAGGTAAAGGAACAAGGATGATGTCAGCTCCACTACACACCTGCTAACAATCAGCCAATAAGATGAAGGTACACAAAGGTAAAAGAACAAAGATGACGTCAGCTCCATTACACATCTGCTAACAATCAGCCTATACGATGAAGGCACACATAGGTAAAGGAACCAGGATGACTTCAGCTCCACTACACACCAGTTAAAAATCAGCCTATACGATGAAGGCACATACAGGTAAAGGGACCGGATGATCTCAGCTTCACTACACACCTGCTAACAATCAGCCTATACGATGAAGGCACATACAGGTAAAGGGACAAGGATGATGTCATCTCCACTACACACCTGCTAACAATCAGCCTATATGATGAAGGCACATACAGGTAAAGGGACAAGGATGATGTCATCTCCACTACACACCTGCTAACAATCAGCCTACATGATGAAGGCACACACATAAGTAAGGGAACAAGGATGATGTCAGTTCCACTACACACCTAACAATCAGCCTATATGATGAAGTCACACACAGGTAAAGGAACAAGGATGATGTCAGCTCTGCTACACACCTAACAATCAGCTTATATAATGAAGTCACACACAGGTAAAGGAACAAGGATGATGTCAGCTCCGCTACACACCTGCTAACAATCAGCCTATATGATGAAGTCACACACAGGTAAAGGAACAAGGATGATGTCAGCTCTGCTACACACCTACTAACAATCAGCCTATATGATGAAGTCACACACAGGTAAAGGAACAAGGATGATGTCAGCTCCGCTACACACCTCTTAACAATCAGAATATACAATGAAGGTACAAATAGGTAAAGGAACAAGGATGATGTCATCTCTGCTAGACACCTACTAACAATCAGCCTATACAAAGAAGGTACGTATAGGTAAAGGAACAAGGATGATGTCAGCTCCGCTACATACCTGCTAACAATCAGCCTATACAATGAAGACACACACAGGTAAGGGAACAAGGATTACGTCAGCTCCGCTACACACCTGCTAATATTCAGCTTATACGATGAAGGCACACACAGGTAAGGGAACAAGAATGATGTCATCTCCACTACACACCTGCTAACAATCAGCATATATGATGAAAGCACACACAGGTAAAGGAACAAGGATGATGTCAGCTCCGCTACACACCTGCTAACAATCAGCCTATACATGAAGGCACACATAGGTTAAGAACAAGGATGATCTCAGCTCCGCTACATACCTGCTAACAATCAGCCTATATGATGAAGGCACATTCAGGTAAAAGAACAAGGATGATATCATCTCTGCTACATACCTGCTAACAAACAGCCTATACGATGAAGGCACACACAGGAAAGGGAACAAGGATGATGTCCGCTACACACCTACTAACAATCAGCCTATACAATGAAGTCACACACAGGTAAAGGAACAAGGATGATCTCAGCTCTGCTACATACCTGCTAACAATCAGCTTATATGATGAAGGCACACATAGGTAAAGGAACAAGGATGATGTCAGCTCCGCTACACACCTGCTAACAATCAGCCTATACATGAAGGCACACATAGGTTAAGGAACAAGGATGATCTCAGCTCCGCTACATACCTGCTAACAATCAGCCTATATGATGAAGGCACATACAGGTAAAAGAACAAGGATGATATCATCTCCGCTACATACCTGCTAACAATCAGCCTATACGATGAAGGCACACACAGGAAAGGGAACAAAGATGATGTCCGCTACACACCTACTAACAATCAGCCTATACAATGAAGTCACACACAGGTAAAGGAACAAGGATGATGTCAGCTCTGCTACATACCTGCTAACAATCAGCTTATATGATGAAGGCACACATAGTTAAAGGAACAAGGATGATGTCAGCTCCGCTACACACCTGCTAACAATCAGCCTATAAGATGAAGGTACACAAAGGTAAAAGAACAAAGATGATGTCAGCTCCATTACACATCTGCTAACAATCAGCCTATACGATGAAGGCACACATAGGTAAAGGAGCCAGGATGACGTCAGCTCCGCTACACACCTGCTAACAATCAGCCTATATGAAGAAGGCACACACAGGTAAAGGAACAAGGATGATGTCAGCTCCGCTATACACCTGCTAACAATCAGCCTATACGATGAAGGTACTTATAGGTAAAGGAACAAGAATGATGTCAGCTCCGCTACACACCTGCTAACAATCAACCTATACATGAAAGCACACATAGGTTAAGGAACAAGGATGATCTCAGCTCCACTACACACCTGCTAACAATCAGCCTATATGATGAAGGCACACACAGGTAAAGGAACAAGGATGATGCCATCTCCGCTACATACCTGCTAACAATCAGCCTATACGATGAAGGCACACACAGGTAAGGGAACAAAGATGATGTCAGCTCCACTACACACCTGCTAATATTCAGCTTATACGATGAAGGCACACACAGGTAAGGGAACAAGGATGATGTCATCTCCACTACACACCTGCTAACAATCAGCATATATGATGAAGGCACACACAGGTAAAGGAACAAGGATGATGTCAGCTCCGCTATTCACCTGCTAAAAATCAGCTTATATGACGAAGGCACACACAGGTAAAGGAACAAGGATTATGTCATCTCCACTACACACCTGCTAAAAATCAGCTTATACGACGAAGGCACACACAGGTAAAGGAACAAGGATGATGTCAGCTCCGTTACACACCTGCTAACAATCAGCCTATACAATGAAGGTACGTATAGGTAAAGGAACATGGATGATGTCAGCTCCACTACACACCTGCTAACAATCAGCCTATACAATGAAGTCACACACACAGGTAAAGGAACAAGGATTATGTCATCTCCACTACACACCTGCTAAAAATCAGCTTATACGACGAAGGCACACACAGGTAAAGGAACAAGGATGATGTCAGCTCTGCTACACACCTGCTAACAATCAGCCTACACGATGAAGTCACACACAGGTAAAGGAACAAGGATGACGTCAGCTCTGCTACACACCTGCTAACAATCAGCCTATACGATGAAGACACACACAGGTAAAGGAGCAAGGATGATGTCATCTCCGCTACACACCTGCTAACAACCAGCCTATACAATGAAGTCACACACAGGTAAAGGAACAAGGATGATGTCGGCACTGCTACACACCTGGTAACAATCAGCCTATACGATGAAGGCACACATAGGTAAAGGAATCAGGATGATGTCAGCTCCGCTACACACCTGCTAACAATCAGCCTATACAAAGAAGGCACACACAGGTAAAGGAACAAGGATGATGTCAGCTCCACTACATACCTGCTAAAAGTCAGCTTATACAATGAAGGCACACACAGATAAAAGAAATGGATTATGTCAGCTCCGTTACACACCTGCTAACAATCAGCTTATATGAAGAAATTCATTGTTTGACACCCTGTGCTGTAAGCATGTGTGTGTGTGTGTGTGTGTGTGTGTGTGTGTGTGTGTGTGTGTGTGTGTGTGTGTGTGTGTGTGTGTGTGTTTGTAATACAGAACATTTTGAAGACACCTTGCGGATAGTGCCATGTAACTGCACTGTATAAAGTCATGTGTTTCATCCCAACACCCTAAGATCAGCACAAACTCAAACAGTCCACCAACACACAGTTTACAACCCATCACTGTGACAAGTGTTGTGGATATGGACAAATCTCACTGTACTGAAGCACCCGTGTACATCAGCTCATACACAAGTACAAACAGTCCACCAACGCACAGCATACAACCCATCACTGTGACAAGTGGTGTGAATATGGACAAATCTCACTGTACTGATGCACCCGTGTACATCAGCTCATACACACGCACAAACAGTCCAACACACAGCATACAACCCATCACTGTGACTAGTGGTGTGAACATGGCCAAATCTCACTGTACTGAAGCACTCAATTACATCAGTTCATACACAAGCACAAACAGTCCAACACACAGCATATGACCCATCACTGTGACAAGTGGTATGAATATGGACAAATCCCACTGTACTGAAGCACCCGTGTACATCAGTTCATACACAAGCACAAACAGTCCACCAACAAACAGCATACAACTCATCACTGTGACAAGTGGTGTAAATAATGGAAAAATCTCACTGTACTGAAGCACTCAATTACATCAGTTCATACACAAGCACAAACAGTCCAACACACAGCATACAACCCATCACTGTGACAAGTGTTGTGAATATGGACAAATCCCACTGTACTGAAGCACCCGTGTACATCAGTTCATACACAAGCACAAACAGTCCACCACACAGCATACAACCCATCACTGTGACAAGTGGTGTGAATATGGACAAATCTCACACTGTACTGAAGCACCCAATTACATCAGTTCATACACAAGCACAAACAGTCCATCACACAGCATACAACCCATCACTGTGACAAGTGGTATGAATATGGACAAATCCCACTGTACTGAAGCACCCGTGTACATCAGTTCATACACAAGCACAAACAGTCCAGCACACAGCATACAACCCATCACTGTGACAAGCGGTGTGAATATGAACAAATCTCACTGTACTGAAGCACCCATGTACATCAGTTCATACACAAGCACAAACAGTCCGACACACAGCATACAACCCATCACTGTGACATGTGGTGTGAATATGGACAAATCCCACTGTACTGAGGCAGCCAGTGTACATCAGTTCATACACAAGCACAAACAGTCCAACACACAGCATACAACCCATCAATGTGACAAGTGGTATGAATATGGACAAATCCCACTGTACTGAGGCAGCAGTGTACATCAGTACATGCACAAACAGGCCAACACACAGCATACAACCCATCACTGTGACAAGTGGTATGAATATGGACAAATCCCACTGTACTAAGGCAGTGGTGTACATCAGTTCATACACAAGCACAAACAGTCCAACACACAGCATACAACCCATCACTGTGACAAGTGGTATGAATATGGACAAATCCCACTGTACTGAGGCAGCGGTGTACATCAGTTCATACACAAGCATAAACAGTCCAACACACAGCATACAACCCATCACTATGACAAGTGGTGTGAATATGAACAAATCTCACTGTACTGAAGCACCCATGTACATCAGTTCATACACAAGCACAAACAGTCCAGCACACAGCATACAACCCATCACTGTGACAAGCGGTGTGAATATGAACAAATCTCACTGTACTGAAGCACCCATGTACATCAGTTCATACACAAGCACAAACAGTCCGACACACAGCATACAACCCATCACTGTGACATGTGGTGTGAATATGGACAAATCCCACTGTACTGAAGCACCCGTGTACATCAGTTCATACACAAGCACAAACAGTCCAGCACACAGCATACAACCCATCACTGTGACAAGCGGTGTGAATATGAACAAATCTCACTGTACTGAAGCACCTATGTACATCAGTTCATACACAAGCACAAACAGTCCGACACACAGCATACAACCCATCACTGTGACATGTGGTGTGAATATGGACAAATCCCACTGTACTGAGGCAGCCAGTGTACATCAGTTCATACACAAGCACAAACAGTCCAACACACAGCATACAACCCATCAATGTGACAAGTGGTATGAATATGGACAAATCCCACTGTACTGAGGCAGCAGTGTACATCAGTACATGCACAAACAGGCCAACACACAGCATACAACCCATCACTGTGACAAGTGGTATGAATATGGACAAATCCCACTGTACTGAGGCAGCGGTGTACATCAGTTCATACACAAGCACAAACAGTCCAACACACAGCATACAACCCATCACTGTGACAAGTGGTGTGAATATGAACAAATCCCACTGTACTGAGGCAGCAGTGTACATCAGTTCATATATTTGCTGCATTATAGTTGTGCTTTTACTGGAATGTTACTTACAAAAATGCATGCATTTTATAGAAGGAAGCTAGCACTATTTATTTACATACTTACACTGATTGCATAGCATCAATTGAAATGCTTTTGAGAAAGCCTGAATAGCAGTCATTGATATTACAGTTTAGGTTTTGTTATTATTACTTTTATTATGGCACCATACAATACATTCAGATAGCCACCGAAACACAATGACCTTGAAGATCTGTTTAATCAGTTTTTTGGTCACAAAGGAAACAAAAAGCTGGTTATATTTTCTAGTGTTTTTAATTCAACCCACACAAAAGTGCAATTGATGTTGAACATCTGGTTAGTGTAAGACATACTGCCCACAGTTACAATATTGGGGAAAACACAGAAAGGGTAATTTACTTATTTTAAATTTGTTTCAGTGGCTACTTTGGCATAAAGGATGGGCTATTTCACAGTGACACTCTATCTTCTAGAAAGATGAGATAAGGAGACTTAGAAGAGAAGACTTTAAACTTCACACTATTCTATTTGAAGTAACTGCTAGCAAGAGTGTTTCCTATGTCAAAAACATTTAACTCTGCTTACAGGCTTTCGATGAAGCTAAAATTGCGTCACTCACTCCTTGCTTCTAGTTAAATTATCAAGGCTAGATGTGCTTTAATAGAGAAGAAACTCCGTGCCTTTTCAAAGATCTGTGGTATATGACTCCCTATTGGAATTCTACTACTTTCATAATTCCAGAGCTCGTAGCTGTAAGTATGAAAATGCAGGAGAGCAGCCAATGTCGAGCATCATTGTCCCCCTTTAAAGTTGCTTTTTGCAGGGGAGCAAGACCCCTGCATCCCCTCATGTGGAAGGTAAGTCTCGCGTATCCCTAAGGGTTTAGGAAACTGTATCAAACATACACTGTCCCGACACCCTACAGATCGACATCCGAATGTCGAACGCACCGATATCAACGCATTCTGCGCATGCTCTGGGAAATACCCCAGAGCGGAGTAAACCAATGGCAAGTGTTTTTGTAGGGGGCAAGCCCCCCTGCTAATTATGTACCCTAACTCCAAGATCCCACAGTCCCCGGGAAAAGGAAATTTTCCCCTACTAAAGGATTGTCAATCTCACTCATTTGTCAACACACACACACACACAGCAATATATATATATATATATATATATATATATATATATATATATATATATATATATATGTATATACATACACATATAGATAGATAGCTATAGGTAAATATACATAAACACATACACATCAACTCTAAAATCACCATACCTCAGAGAAAAGAGAATCTGAGAAATGACCATCTCAGATTTAGTATATACAAGTCCACATTTCCTCTCATTCAGTCCCACTATTCCAGGACTCATAGTTACGTAACTCAGAATATCAGAAGGTTACTGTGATATATACTCAGACTCATGGAACTATAGTAGAAAAAGAGAAACTGTCCCTTAGAAGTCATCTAACAGGAAAAGCTCATACATTTATTTCTGTAAGTTAGTCTAGTCTAGTGGAAGGCTTCTGGGCAGAGGTCAAGAAGCAGACCACCCTAGGTGGTTACACAGGGACCCTGGCCATCAGTGGACTTGGAAAAACTACACAGTTAAACAAAGAGACTAAACAAAGCCTCCAAGTGAGACCCGCTGCACACATGTTTTATTAGACTCTTGAATGGTCTCAAGCAGAGATGCTTCCCCAACAGATTAGCCACAGAAGTGGGAGACAGACAACTGAGGCAACAACAGAGCTATGAGGATGACTTAAATCTTGCTTTACATGGATTTCTTCAGGACTTTTGGGAAGCAGGGAAAGGGAGGGGAAGGCATACAGAGGACATGAATGCCATTCTTAGAGGGGGGGGGGGGCTGCTGCACTTGGTGTTGGTCAGGGAGATAAACAGTTTGCAGCAAGGGCTGCTCTAAAGGCAGAAGACAGACTTTGCTACAGAAAGACTTGCAGACCATGCATGCAGCACCAATAAACAATGGGGGAGCTACTCATCCAAATATGGGAAAACTTTGACCCAGAACTGAGATGTGCTGCTACTATGGCCACACATCTGCTGAACACCATGAGGACCCAAAGTTGAAAATGACTTGCTCATACCCTGAAGGGGAGGAACTTCCAAAATTCCTTAAAAATGATGATACGCAAGTATGCATCCTCTTTCCAAAAGGAATGAGAAGATGGAAGGTACTGAGGCCATCCCAAACTTTGTTTTTAGGATAACTTCCTCGAGTCTGCTGAAGCCAAAGTTTTGTCTTAGTAGCTTTTGTCTTCTTTTGAAACAAAAAAAACTTGAATAATATCTAGCCCCCTTTTTTGTCAGGGGGAACCTCTTGGACTTCTCTGTTTACCATGAGGCTTATGACCACTTTTTTAGCCAATCCTTTTAAAAAGGTGGGACTTCTGGAAGAGAAAGTGGTGTAGCCTCTGAAAATGAGTCTCACTGCTGACTTGTCCTACATGATACCAACCAAGCCAGAAAACAGGGAAGGAGAGACAGACAGAGAGATAACCCCGAAAATCTCCAGAGTAAGACAGTCAGGCAGGTCCTTAGGGGATTCTGCAGCTAACTTCCAGAAAGAGGGCTATGAAGCACCTGACTTTGCTGACCACTTACGCCACATTAGCAACATCCATTCTGGAAGTCACCATGTCCACTTTGATCTGTTAGAATGCTGTTTAAAGACCCACTGGGTTGACTTTTTTGAACCTAGAGTTCTTTCCTGGCCTTCTTGTGGTTTCAAGAATATGTCTACTGATGAGTGGAAAACTTTGATACCAACAGAAGTCAGTGTTTTTCTGCACTGCTCACTCCTCTGGAGCTCTACTTTCACTTTATAGTAAAACAATTTGGTCTTCAAATTTGGCACCAGTAAATGATGCCCTAAGGTTTTCGGCAAAGTTACAGTGCCTGAGCCAGGCATGCTGACAAATGTTCCTGAAAATTAAATTCCACCATCAAGCTACTTGCATGGACAGGTTAGAGATGGTAGACATGGATGCTACCTATGATTCTAGTTTTCTTCTTAGAACTTCATACTGTATCCTCTTTAACATGTCTGTTATCTCATTCACTAGTGCATGCTAGAATCTTCTCGTATGCCACACAACTGAGCTCTAATACAGTGAAGGTACTGGATGCATACACAAGTTTGTCAAACTGGTTCAAAGTTATGGACTCCCTGCTTATGCCTATAATGGCTAAAAAATGGCAAAGGTGATGCCGAAATTGATAGATATGGATCAGTGTGGTTTTATGGAGGGGAGGCAAACATTTGACACCATTAATAGAACAGTGATGAGCCACAGAAAAGAAGAATGTAAGAAAATGCCTCTTTTGTTAGTGGGTCTTGATGCAGATAAAGCATTTGACAAGCTAAGTTGGGATTTTATGAGTAGAGCAATGGAACCATTTGCATCCCCTGACAAAATTATAAGGTTGATTAGAAGGATATATGAGGGACTGGACGTGAAAATTAAAGTGGGTGGGTTCCTCTCTGATAAGTTTTGCTTGAGCAGAGGAACAGGCAGGGGTGTCCTCTTAACCCTTTAATTACATTATAATTTGAACAACTGGCAAAGACAATAAGGGACTCAGAAATTCATGGATATAATTGGCTTGGTAGTCAAGAAAAGCTGGCTTTATTTGCAGATGATATTTTATACCTGGTAAAACCACAAAAGGACAGTTAAGTGCTGTGGAGCATTCTGAGACAGTTTCATGTCTCTTCAGGGTACAAAAGTATTGAAGATAAAGCATAGGCAATAGTTGCAAACTATATACCCATACATACATTTGTTCAGCAATGCCCATATTTATGGGGAAATTATACCAAAAAATGAGAAATAGAAACTCTATTTTATGGATATGTACAGCAAGATACAAGCAAGGAAATGCTTATACAGCCTTTGGTTTTATACACAGGTCAGGCATATTTTTAATCAACCAGAGTAAAAGTTGTGGATATTAGTTAATAAAGAGATGAAGGATTTTATCTGGGGTGGGAAGAGGGCAAGTGGGCTAAGCTAATTCTTCCAACAGAATAAGGTGGTTTGGGATTACCTAATTTGAAGGGGTATTTCAGAGCTTCACAGTAAAGCTCCTATACACAGTACAAAGAGAAAGCTATAATTCAAAGTGGAAAGGGATGATGATGAAATGGGGGGAAGCTCAAGAAACAAGGAGAGACTGGGATTTTGGATGCAAATCCTTAAGGAAAACAATAGCCACACATAATATTACATTCATACAGCAGCAAAGTGTTCTAAGAACTAATCCAACACAGGGATGGAGAAAATAGATTTTGCCAGTAGGGATGAAACCAATTAGGGGTACGGAGAATAGGCAAGAGGAGGCTAGAATTTACTGAAGTAAACTGCAAAGGAACCAAGGTACTGGGAGCAAATAATTAGAGGGAAAAGTAATAGAATGGGAAGAGACCAATAACTCACTGGGCTGCAAGCTAGAGACTACATTCCACATCAAGGATTTATATCAGAGTAAAGGCAATGAGAAAGAAAAGGGGGGGTCCTAAGTGAAAGACCAGCACTGGTACAGTTTGTAGCAGAATTTAGAACAGAAGCTACTGTTAAAAAGTGATATTAGTAGTGCGGATAAAATATTGCATGATAACTACAGGACTGAATCAGAGGAGGCTAGAAAGGATTGGGAAGAGAGAGTGGATAAGCAATTCCCATAGAAACAATGGGGTACATATGTATGGATCACAATATACAACAAAGTCTAGAAGATTTAGCATCTTTGTTTGGAAATGTTTGCATATTTATTTTTGTACCCCAAGATGACTCCAAAGAATGTTTCCACAAGTAGACAGCAAACATTGGAGGTGTGAGAGGAAGAAAATGGGAACTGGGAACATATTTTTGGGAGTGTAACGAGTTGGCAGACTTCTCTATCAGAAATACTGGGGAGCAAATTGGTGTAAATAAGGAAATGATTTTTTGAACACAGAATCGGAATTGCCTAGACAGAGTAAGGCCTTGCAGAGTTTAATTCTGGTGACTGGCAAAAAAGCAATTACTACAAAATGGAAATCAAAGTTTAAACCAGCTGTACTAGAAGTAGTGAATATAGTAACAGAGATAAAATAACTGGAAATGGGATCTTTAGAAAAGGGTAGGAGCAAGTTGCATAGAAAAAAATGGGAAATGTAGGGATATATGCAGAATAATGTTTTTGAGGACGAGTGAGGTTTAATGGAAGGCAGGAACTAAATGAGCTTTGTAATGTTTGACTGGATAGATTATGCGTGATGTAAATGTTTGCAACTGAAAATATGCCAATATGGTTTGTTTTCATTCATATAAATGTATGACTGCCTATGTCATAAGTGATAATTTAACAAAGGCATTTCTTGTTTATAAAATAGGGCTGTGGACTCCTTGTTTGGGAGCTTGGTCTTAAAAGCTACTGTGGTGTCACTACTATGGACTTGACTAGCAAAGTTTTAGTTCAATATTACTAGTCCTTATGTGGCTGGAGAATACTCTCCAGTCTCCTTGGGTAGGTGCTACCACCACTGGTTCTTGCCAAGCCCTTTGCATGACAACAGCAACTATCCTGTCAACTAGAGTAACCACCCAAGAGGACAGCATGGCACAGCAGAAAGCCTCTTGCATAATTTCCTCCACTGGTGAGATGCAGGTTAGTAGGCCCATCCCCTTTCATCTTCTTAAATAAAGGCCCACTCCAAAACTGGAGTCTTCAGGAGGGGTCGCTGGGGAATTCTCCCCATCATCCAAGGATTCTTAATGGTCACTGTCACCACTATACAGTTAGTAAAGTCTTAGTTCAAGATTCCTAGCACTTGGGAGGTCAGTGGTTCTTGTCACCTTGCATCTGTACTACTACTTCTTACTCCTGCCAAGCGATCCGCATGGCAACAGTAAAATGCCTTCTGCAGAATTTCTTCCAGTGAGTAAATGGAGTCAGTGGGCCAAGTCATTTTGGTCTCATTAACTCATTGTCATATTCAAAACTGTGCTCTTGAGAAGGAGACACTGACGGAATGCTCCTCGTCCCAATTCTTTGTATCAAAAGTTGGAGACTTTGTGGGGGAGTCAAACTGCTTCTTGCAGTGCTTCTTCCTGGGACCTCCTGAGTAGGGGCAAGTCTCTAAGAGGGAGTAAATATAATCAAAAATAATCATAAGATTCACCCATACTTATGTGGCAACTTTTCACTCACTGCTCTTCTGATGAGAAGACAGGCAAGCTAAAAGCTTATACTGGTGGGAGTTTGGGTCCATGTGAATACCTATACACGTTTATGAGGCTGATCAGTCTACACAGAGTTTTGCATCAATGTCAGGACCACCCTTACTGATGTAGAAGTTGCTTATGTCCAGAATTCCAGCGGTGTTGAGATAATCCGCACCAAAAAATTGATGCCAAGCTTCCCACCCCAGTCCTCAGCACCAGGGACAACAATGCCACTGAAGTGGAAGATTAAGGACTAAGACACTGAACTCCAAGGTCATCAGCACCAAAACTGGTAAACAGGGCACTGGTGTCATGATCTGGGTTGACACTTCAAAGCTGGAACCTTCTTCCCTAGAAGAACTCAATGTCAAACAAGCTGGCCCTTAAAATACAAACCCTGAAGCAACGGTCGACACCAAAGACATAGAAGATATCAAGTGTCGACACAAGAACCTGAGGATGGACCACCATCGTCAAATCTACTAGAGTCAAACAGGGGACCAGAGAGGAGTTATCTAAATGGGAGGAAGGTAAACCCTCTTCATCTTCTTCCAGTTAAGATTTACCATTAGAAGGGACTGTGGAGCATGCAAAAAGACTAAACAAATGTAGCTGATGAAGGTTCTAATGGAGACAACTTAGACAACTCCAGTTCAGACACTACTAAGGATTTTTCTGGGAGGAACACCTGCAACAACAGAAACTTGCACCTGTAAAGCATCTGAAGTGGAAGGCTTGTTTAGTTAAGTCTCAGTCAAATTCACTTTAGCAAGCGAGAAGACCATCTCTTCCTTACAGGTTTGAAGGAACAGAAGAAACCCTTGAAGATGACTGCTCACATCTTCCATTAACTCCTCCCATATATGAATCTTACGTTCAACTGAAGATGATCACTTAATAGAAAAAAAGTCCAAGTAGCCACTACAACCAAACAAAATGAATCCAAAAGGCTACTAGCAGAATCACAAAGACGCTGGAGACGTGAATAAATTCCACACTTTAATGAAGGTTTAGCGCTTTCATCTAGTACAACTAGACTTCATCAGAACTGTATCCTTCTTGCTTTAGTAAAGGAGCCTCTTCTTCAGTAGTTGCCATAACACTATTCCCCACATATATAAAGTTTAAACTGATATATGTGGGGAATAGTGTTATGGCAACTACTGAAGAAGAGGCTCCTTTACTAAAGCAAGAAGGATACAGTTCTAATGAAGTCTAGTTGTACTAGATGAAAGCGCTAAACCTTCATTAAAGTGTGGAATTTATTCACGTCTCCAGCGTCTTTGTGATTCTGCTAGTAGCCTTTTGGATTCATTTCGTTTTGAAGATGATCACTTGGCAATAAACCTTTCAGAACTATCTTATTTTTGCATTCATTAAGTGTCCTAGGCTCAAATGCAGTACAAACAGAGCAGCCAACATTCAAATGAGACAACCCTAGAGTGACATTCAAATAATGCTTACCTTCAGGTGGAAATTCTGCCCATGTTTTGTCATTTTTGCAATTCAGAATATTTCTCTTATTTATCTTGCTCATCCTTTCTTTCACTCAATAAACCATTACAGCAGTTGATGGAACAGCCTATTATCATAGGAGACAAGAAGAGAGACACCAACACAGACAGACAAGTCTACTGCATCACTTAAACAAAATAGCAGCCCTGACATGGACAGCACGGGATGACAAAACTACCTTCAAATATGACAAATTTGCAAAGCTATGACCTAAATTCAGTTTAAAAATTGAACAACACTGACAGAGGAAAGGTGAAAAAAATGAACATATCATTGAGTTAACGTGTTATTAGTTGTTAACAGCCTGGGGCTGGTTTGAGGACACATGCTGTTCAGAAGTAAATGACATTGCATGAAGCATGCAGGGACTAAACACTGATGGCGCTGGGGAGGAGTCAAGAGTATGGCAAGCATTTAAAGTTGTCAAACTGAGTTCTGCCTGTGGAAATTCTCCTAGTTTTCGTTTTTTTTTTCTTTTTTTTTCCCTTGTGGCTGCCAGAAAGTAGCCATGCCTTAGAGTCACTTCTTTATGTCACACTCTAATGTCTCCCTAACACTTTCTAACTTCCCCTGCAGGGGAGACTATCTTTGAATGTAAGCACAGAGGGAACAAGTAAGATACCAGAATATTGAAGTAGGTAAACTGGATTAACTAAAATCAATATGACAACAATCCAGTTTAAAGTGGCTAATTTGCCCACAAACTGCAAAATAAACAAAGAACTGTTCAGATTTCCTAAAATTTTAGAAATGTAGGCATAAAAATGCTTCTTAAGATATATGAGCTGCAGTATAAACTACTTGGATCACCTGATGAGGATAGAAGGAATGAAGTGAATTCTGATTCGATGCAATGTCTAACGCTACTTCAGACTCAAAATAAGGATCAGTAGAAAGAGCTATCCTGTCTCTATGGTAAAATACGTACAGCTCCAAACATGTTAAGAGCTTGCAAGTTGGAAACACTTCTAACAGCACTGATTTATGTTTTTTTTAATCAGAAACAGTAACTGACACAAAATAGCCAAAGGCATGTTGTGTCAGAGCTTCCCACAAAATTTTTAAGTGTTTGTTAGGAAAAACTGGCTTCTTCATAACAAAGGAAAAACAGGCTTCTTTATCACATTAAGATACACGGAATCACTTTAAAGAACATCTTAACAATGGAATGAAAAGACAGACAATATTCCCATGAAACTCTAATAAAGCAGAACAATGAACCTGAGGGGGACTCGAAGAAAGATCCAAGCTAAGCAAATCAGAAATATAATCAAAAACATTGAAAAATTCAGCCTGAAAAAGAAGCAATTGACAGAATGCTCGTAACATTTCTTCCATTTAGGAAAATATGGCCTTCTAGTAAGTAGACCTTGCTTCCTACAAGATGACTTCTATTTCTGAAGAAAACAGACCCACATTAGGGATCACAATTGCAGCATTCAGGCCAAAGGATGAAGTGATTGCAGGGAAAGATGGACTATCTGCTCTTCTTTCCAGTTCAGAAGGGCATGAGAGGAAGTTGAAAAATTGTGCCATTTCCAATAGCAGGGAGAACATGTCTCCTATGGCCAGCAAAGCAGGAGGACAATTAAGACCTATTGCCTCATTGCTCATCTTCAGAATAAATATTTGAGTCCAAATTAGTGAGAAAGGCATAATAAACTCTTCCCTGCAATGCTTCAATGCAGCACTTTCAGATCGAGCCCAGAACTCTGGAAGATGAATGTTGAACCAGGATGCAAATGATTTATCGCTGCTATACCCCATATCTTGGTAATGTCATAACATATCTTTTTTTTTAATACAAGAAACATCTTTATTAGATTATCATGCATGACATACAGCATGTTACATTTATCTAAATGACAATAAACCACAGCAACACAATCTCAGCTGCAAACATTATACATTCCAAACTGTGCGACACAACTATAGTTGCAAACATTATACATCACTTTTAACGTATGCAGTCATTGTTAGTCAACCATTACATAGCTCATTCAAATCCTGCCTTCTTTTAAACTTTGTTCCTCCTCTGCATGCATTGATCCCACAGATCCCATATGTCACAACAGACCTATATCAGATTATTCAAGTTCCGAAACTTTAAAATTCATATGGCTGAGATGATATGATCGAAGTTTCGGAACTTCAAACATTAAATAGGAAAAAGAAAAAAAATCTATTTTTAATGTTTTTGCAGGGGGACATGCCCCCCTTGCAACCCCCACTAATTAAGTAAAGCAACTCCTCAATCGCACTACATTGGGGATAAGGGTGAATTTCCCGTTCCATACTGTATTGCGATCTCCATTCAAAACGTTCGAAGTTTCAAAACTTTGATCATATGGTCCCAATCATATGACTTTCGAAGTTTTGAAACTTTGATAATCTGATAGGGACTCCAGTTATACATTATGCTGAACCATCGAATTGGAAGATTAATAGGTGCTTCTATAAGGCTGTTAGATCACTGGATCCAAACTTTCAACCTCTAACACTGGTATGATCTTGTTCTTCCACATTAATGTGCTACATGACTGGGTATTTGTTTGTGCCCATGCAAAGCACCCTGCAGCAGAGACACTTTCTGAATGCTATGACTTCTAGAATTACAGCGAACATTTATTTCCATTTCTGAACTGAGAATTTCCAAATGGGCAGAACTATTCTCAGCAGAGGCTTATGGAAAAAGTTCCACTTAAACATTACAAACAGTCATCACTTGAAACACTACAATGAATAATTCTTTTTTTTTTTGTTATAGGCTGAAAAAAATAGTAAAATATTAAGAATACACTGCAAATACACACTGGCAATACATTGCCAGCAATAGAGAACACTGAAGAATTCTAGACTAGTTGATATAAAGTGTATTGGTCATGTTGTAAAGCTAGCGTTAAGTAACAAACTTGTGGAGTGGATAGACACTCCTAAGCATATACAATGCCAAATTATACAGTTTTGGAGCAGAAAGTCTGTTCTTTTGGCTTTTTATTTTGTTGATAAGGACAGCCTCCTGAAAAATGTTCTCAAGAGCTGAAAGTCTCTGCCATGACATCATGAAAGGCTGAACCCGCAATGCCTCACTACCTAAATTAATGTATAAAGTACTGTATTTCCTTGTTAAATCCACCAGAAGTAGTTTGTTTCTCCCTGGAAAGGGAAGTTCTCAGCTAGTTCTTGAGATGGAGCACTTCACACTGAAAATTAACACGTGACAACGTAGAAGTGAAACCACATGTAAATAAGATGCAGGTTCTCTAAAAAGGTAAGTTATTTTTAATTACCCATACTGCTTTGCAGTTGTACATACATCTTTGCTCATGACATAATAGTGCGGGTGTAGTTACAGAGAAAAACGGAGTAAACAGTGAAACTGAAAAGTCAAACGGCACTATAATCTTCATTTTTTCAACTTTATCATGAGAAATCCAATGAAAAAACAAATTACTTATAAAAAAAGATGCTTCCAAACACAGCCAATACACCTAAATATAAATATACATTTAAAAAATACAGGAATAATGTAAGATGTTATCAGTGGTTAAATATTTACTAGGATTTGGTACTGCAGATAGGACATAAGGTGAGGAGAAAGCTGGGATGTACTGGGACACAATATGGACTAGGCGGTTTAAATTACAGAGAATGTAGGAGAAAAGTACAGTTGGGAGGACAATGTGCTCGCCAGAGACAGAAAATGAACCAGATGAGCTACAGAAACATAGGCAGCTCATAGTACTAAATTGGTGGCCTGTACTCTTTGTATAAAAAGTAGATTTTTTATTTTAATTTCTACAAAAACAGTCAACTTTCCCATCTTAAGACTCTGAATTCCTGCAGCAGCATACTGTGTGTCTACAAAATTCAGTCTTCTTTTTAAAAAAAAAATCAGCTTATTTAGATTTGCTGTGGGGGGGGGGGGGTTGTTGTTAAAAACAGACCAGTATTTAAGCATGCCCTCCCCATACTGACTAAGGATATTTATTTATTTTACATTTGTTTACTAGGGAATTCAGACTGAGCAAAAAAATTACCCATTTTCAGCAGAGGCCCAGGGAGAAAAGCTCCATGTAGAACATCACAATACAGAAATATACATGATATTTTGTAGAAAGATGTACAACATAATCACAATACAAAATATTAAAAAACTCCAGTACAAAAATATTCAACATAATCACGATGCAATATTCAGAAGACATCCAGTATAATGTTCAAAAAAAAAAACATCCAGTACAGAAATACTCAGTATATTCAGTACAAAACACATTAAAATAATACTTATAAGTAAGGTGCAGGTGATTAATGTGAGACAGTGCTACACTTTGAAGTGTTATGTTCAGTACAACTGTTACACTTTATTATGGGATACAGCTTATTTTGCTAATTATGAGAACGGAGTAGGTAATTATTAAGCTAGCAAGTCTGGGTCTGGACAGTTGCATAACCAGCAATTGGTTAGGTAGGACTTTAGTAGATTTTTAAAGTTGGATTTGTTAGGTTGCATTCTGATTTTCAGAGGGAAAGACTTCCAGATTTTGGCAACTGCACTTGAGTAAAGGGTCACCTGATGTATATTTGCTTCTACATATTTCTGCAAGTGCTTTGTTAGTGGATCTTAGCTGGCAGTTGTTGTAGAGGTTGAGTAGGCCTGTTAGAGCTTGTGTTTTATTGGGGGGCTGACTATTTGATGTGCCATGGTAAGTTGATTAAAGTATAGTAAGTTGGGTAATTCTAGCTAGCCTAATTGATTTAGGGCTAGACAATGACGGAATCAATACGGAGAGTTTGTAGCGAATTTTGCTATTTTGTTGTAGCAAGTGGTTAATTTATGTCACCTTTATTTAGGATGGTTAGAACAGGGGATGGATGTAGTAATGTGGTGAGCAGGTGTGTTCTGGATATGATGGCTTTACTATCTGTGGTCAGGTAGTTTTTACATCAATAAAGCGTGCCGAGTTTTTTATGAACTATAGTTATGGTCTGGGCTATAGATTCATCGAATTTAAGGTTCTGCTCAATAACTATCCCTAGTAGTTTGGGTTGTGGCACTAGGGTGATGAGGGCGTTGTCTGAAGAAGATATTTTAAAAGGGGGAGTGGTTTCAATAGTTTTGGAGGGACAGAAGATTTTTTTTTGAATTTAGAATAAATTGAAAGTTTGGCAGTCATGTTTCTATGGTGGTGAAGCCTTCCTGGGTTTTTTCTTGAAGAATTTGGAGAGAGGAAGCTGACCAGATTAGTGTGGCATCATCTGCATACTGGACCAAATTTGCTTGACAGGTGGCTGTGTGTAGGTTATTTGTGAAATTGGTGAAAAGCAGGCATCCAAGTATAGATCCCTGTGGTACACCTAGGGTAACTGGAAGAAAGGGAGATAGGAAGTCCATCCATTTAACAGCTTGCTGGCAGTTGGAGAGATGGTCTTTAAACCAGAGCAGGGTGGAGTTGTCCAAGCTGAGTTCAGAAAGTACAGTTAGGAATTTGTTGTGAGAGACCATATCAAATGCTTTAGACAGGTCTAGAAAGACAGTGGAAACTAGATTACTCAGGTTCCTTTGTCGACTGACATTGTTGATAAAACTGATGTGAGAGGTGGTAGTGCTATGGGTGGAACCCATGTGTTTTGAAAAGAAGGTTGATGGATAAGAGATGGTATCTGAGAGTGTATACATTTTTCCAATATTTTTGACAATGGTGATAATATGGCTACTGGATGGTAGTTGGATAAGTCAGTTGCACCCCCTTTATGTAATGGTATGTGAGAGACTTTCCAGAGGGAGGGTACAATTGCTCAGCTATGGATCTGCTGATTAATATAGAAACAGGGTATGTGATGACTTTGGCTGAGATTTGTAGGTATTCAGCTGGAAGTCTGTCGGCTGCGAGGTTTGTAGGTTTTAGTTTGGAATGGTGCTTATAGATGAGACTGGTTGGGACTCGTCTAAGTGAAAAAAGGTTTTGGTTGTTTGGAGGATTGTGTAGATTTGGGAAACTAGTGGTGGAAGAAGAAGTAATCAATTTAAGAATCGAGTTGATGAAACAGTCATTGAATTGGGTACCTATGTTGTTAGCAGTACCATTTATGTTTGGCGGTGGGGGTGCTAGTTTTACCTGGTTATAAACCTTTGTTAATAGCTGCCCAGAATTTCTGTCGCTGTGAGTTATGCCCAGTTTGGATGTCAGTGTAATGACTTTTTTATCATTCCTTATTTGTCTTTTAGCTTTATTTCTTAGTTCAAAAAATGTCTGTCGATTTGAGTTTGTTTTATTGTTATGCCAAGTGTACCAGGCCTTATCTTTTTCTTTTAGAAGTAGGTGGGTGGTTTTGGAGAGCTAGAGGGAGTGGTTGGATTTAATTCTAATTGTTCTGGGGGGGGGGGGGTGAGCTGGCTTATTATATCTAGAAAGGTTTTGTTGATGTGGTCTATTGCCATGTCCAGTGGAAGGCAGGTTAGTGGGGACCAGTTACAGTAGTTTAAGGCTGTTAAGAAGTTGTCTGATTTGAAGTTTTTAGAGTAACATATTTGTTGGAAGGATAGTATTTTTGTAGGTTTAATGTGTCGTCTTAGTACAAAGGTTGGGAGGTGATCACTTACAGTGTTGGATAGTGTACGGAATTGTTGTGCTGAGGATGGATGGTTAGTAAGTATCCAGTGTAGTATTGACTCTTTATTTGTGACCTTATCTGTACAGGTGGGGGGTTGTATTAGCTGCCTGAAACCATAGAGAATTATATGCTTGGAGGGTAGGGGTGAGTTAAGGGAGGACCAGTCTATATTAAAGTCATCTAAGATGAGTGTTTCCTGAGGTAAGATTAGGGATGCCCAGTGGAGAATGGATTCCAGTGTGTTAATATTTTCCCCAAGAGGTATATCTACACCTAGTAGGTTTATATGTTTTAGATGGTTAATTTTCACTTTGGTAAAAAGGGTCTCTGCATTGTTAAAAGTAGGGTTTTCCTAGCTAATGCAGTCAACGGTTAGGTTGTTTTTTTAAAAAGCAAGGCAACACCACCTCCTCTCTTAGCTAATCTGTCTGACTTGATTATATTGTACCCTGGAGGGAGTATTTCATTATCCTTGTTGTGTGGTTTAAGGAGTAATAAGTCAGGGGCATATAGTGAAAGAGAAGAGTGGAGTTCATCTATTTTGTTTAGCATACTTCAAATGTTAATGCTAAGAACTAGTAGGTCTGCATGTTTTCTTATGAAGTTTAGGTGTTGTATGCATGAGATTGAAGGGGATGGGAGAGTTAGAAGGGGGCATGGATTTGGATGGATATCCCACTGAGTGTGTGTTGAGATGCTAGGTTAACAAGAGTCATCAGGTAGTTAGAAATCAGGAGGTTATATTGTACACTGATGCATCCTTTAGAGAGGTAATGGTCATTTTTAAATGGGGATAGCTCTATTATGGAGTGACTATACATGGCAGATGAGATATGTAAAAATTCTGAATGGGTTGCCAGGTAGTTGGCTCTGGTGGCGGACTTAAAGTTTAGGGTCCTGCTAAGGGAATGGTAGGAAGTAAGGATGGTTGCTATGGGGAGGGATATTATGAGTATGGTTAACAGAAGATAGATACAGTTTTACAGAAGTAGGAGTAAGACTGGATTTGAGCTGGAGGCTATTAGAGGAGGAGGGAGTCCAGTTTTGAGTTAGAGGTGGTTGGTTCTGTTTTACAGATTGAACAAATCTATGCTAATGTTTTCAATTTAGGTATGCTCTTAGTAGTTATCAGGTGAGGGGTATGACAGTTATTTAGAGGCTATTAGAAAGTGGATTTGAGGAAGGGGTGTGTTAGTGTTTGAGTATGTGGGATGGCAGAGTGACGTAAGTTAATTAATTAATTGAGGTATGATTAGTTGGGATGGTTGTGAAAGTAGTGTAGGGTGTGGATTTATTCTTGGGATGTGATTGGTTGATGTAAGGAAAATGTGGTGCCGCTGACAAAGTGGTTGGATATAAATTAAATGAGAGTGGTGCTGTTATTGTTATTCCTACTGGTTTACAGGGCTGGCTGTTCACAGGGAGCTTGACTGGACTGCTAGATGAAGCAGCAAGCAGCTGTCTCCCACTGGCTCAGTTAGCATTATGAGAGTGGTGCACAAGACAACCACACAACAAAAAGTGGAAGCACTTATCCTATGGTTGGACTCGTCAACATATGAAAGCACAGCTTGGTGGATTAAAAAAATAAACTTTTTTCTTTAAATAGTTTACAGAATATTTTCTTTTCAGCTGCCACTGCCAGCCAGCATGTAGGACAGTATGCAATGATTTTCAGTATTGTTGAATTTCAAAATCTAGTCACTACTATCAAGAAACAGGAAATAATTAAACTAGTATGTGTGTAAAAGAGTATGGTGTGTCTCAAAAATATTTTAAACTTTTAATTTGCCAACATTTTCTGTGCTTTTAGATGAAGTATTTGTGGAGAAGGTGGGGAGATGGGGGTTGTTGAGTACACCCTACACCTTAGTAGTATGACAAATATACATTTACGTGGGGGTCCATGAATGTGTGTGCATGTTTTACAACTTAGTCTATGACTGGACAGTAAATGGAGTATCCTTCAGAAAATCGTGGCTTGGATGGTATGGCCTTAGAGTCACACCTAGTTTATTTATTTTATTTTATTTATTTAACATTTGTTTACCGGGAAAGTCCAACTTTGAACGAGCCAATTTTCAGCAGAGGCCCAGGGAGAAATGCTCCAGACGCATGTCTTTGTAACGTGGGAGGAAACCAGAGCGCCCAGAGGAAACCCACACGAATGGAGGGAGGTCACAAAGACTCCTAGTTGCTGGAATAGATGAGGTTAATTCCTTCCACAAGCTAAGGCAGGGTAAGTACAGTTAGAGAATGCCGCTGAAGTAACAGGGAAATTTAAAAATCTTCCACTTGGGAAGCAGACAGTGACTTTGAAAAAGCGGTACTTACGTATTATCGCAACCACATTTTTGCGGTAATGCTAGTTGCTTCTGTTTAGGTGAAGAAATTGTAATAAACTTTTATAAAGTTTAAGAACATGTTTTCTGTAATGTTTTTAAGTTTTAGGAATGTTTGCCATTCAAACCGCTGAGAAAATAAGTGTTGAAAATAGGTTTCCCATTTTATCACTAGCAACTCTTGTCAGTTAAGCATGTCCCATACTACTTCATATGCATTCCTTTTCTCGTGCTATCAGATGTTGTCAAAGCAATCCACATCTTCTCTGCTTTGTATGCAGAAAAGCATTACAACACCAACTAAGCAATCCATATCTCTAGAGCCGTAATACATACTAAAATCAATGCAATTAAAACAGACATTGCACTAAATATAGAAGCATCAGTACATAAAAGCAAAGCAGTACTGTCTACTTATAACAACGTTTACTAAGTATGTTTTATTTTTCCTAACAACCTTTCATTATATTGTTTGTAAAAGTTTAACCATTAAATACTTTACCTACATTAAATTGCATGTGTCCCACTTACTATATACTGTTTGAAAAACTTAAACCGTTAAATGCTTTACCTACATTAAATTGCATGTGTCCCACTTACTCTATAGTGTTTTAAAAACTTAAACCATTAAATACTTTACCTACATTACTTTGTATGTGCCCTGTTTTTTTTTCTTTTCAACTAAAAACATTCAGTTAAAATAAGGTAAACGTGAAGAATAATCCTTCTGGCTTGTGTCCCATTTCTTCTTTTAAGTAATAAGTAGTAAGTTTCTGATTATAATGACTTATGTCCTCTTTACTCAATGTTATATACTTTAATCTGTATGTTCCTTATGTTAAAAATAATATCTTATGAGTATGTATTAAATTTTATAAGTGGAGCTTTTCTCCCCGGGCCTCCGCTGAAAATGGACATGTATCCAGTCGGATTATCCCAGTCAACAAATGTAAAATAAAAATAAAATAAATAAGTCCAAAAATAACAAGGTAAAGCTGAAAAATAAATCTCCGGAAAGCTCCTCACATCGTACGTTAAGTCCAACAGTCCTTTCAGGTCACCATATGTATACATACAACCACTGTTATCGCTGAATTAAATGCTCAACATCTTTACACCATGCTACCCACAACTCTTAAAATTGTACGTGCTAATCGTTTATAAAAAGCACCATCAATATCCCAGCACACTTTATAACAGTTTACCTTTCCCTCTTACACTTCATTTTTGGTATTAAAGTAAACGTCAGAAGCATATACCGTATCGCAAAATGTGGTTGCGATAATACGCAAGTACCGAAAAAGCAATCATTTCCTTCTATAGAAAATAAAAAAAAAAAATTAAGTCTAATAGATTTTCCTTAGAAATGAGTGACAGATTTTTATCCTACAAGTCAGGAATGTTACTTTATGGAAAAACATCTCAATGTAAGATTGTCTGGAGTATGTCTTTTGAGGCACTGGTGACTTCTGTAGTCTGCTACTTATGGGCTTGAAAAGAAAAGGGGCCTCTATTTGCTGGTAAGCGGGAACTTGAATATTATTTCTACAGTTTATGTTTAAACCCATCATTGTCATCGTCATCATCACAAGTCCATAGGTGAATACTAGGCTAACTGCCCTTGAGGGCCATTTTAAGTACAGCCAATTATCCCATCAGTTGAAATTATCTTTACCAATTCCAAGATTGTTTTTTTTTTTTTTTTTTTACAAACTACACATAAGGTAGTCATTAGTTCTGACTGAGATAGTTATTAGTTCTGTGGTAATACCACTGAGTACTAACAAAGGTCATATTGTAGGAAAGAGCACTTAAGTGCTGCCTCTGCCCATTAGTAGTACAGGGGGCAATACTAGGGGTAGTACTGGGGTAAAATCTCCTCATTACCATCGACAGATCCAGGTTACACTTGAATCGGGACAGTGATGAACTCTGCTTTATGTGGATGGAGAGTCTGCTCTTGATTACTGGTAAAAATCCCAAAGATGTTCCTGTCTCCAAAGCATTTTGTTTATGTTGCAGAAGTGGTTTAGATTCCAGGAATGAGTATTTCTTATACAATTTGACTTGCGGATATGCAACAAGTCCATCAGTATTTGGTTAGAATATGCCTTATAAGCCAGACACGGGTCTCTTTTCAGCAGGTGCACGACAACGTGTAGAGTGACAGAGCTCTGAAGCAGTCAGTGTACGACTTATGTTTTAGGCCATTTCTCTTTGTCAGGAACCTTTGTGGCTGTTCGAGGTGCTGTATATGCCTTGTCAGATACATGCCAAAGGGGGCATTATACTCAATGATTGGCCTGATGAGATTAAAGGGGAGCAATTACATCCCTGGACCTAGAAGCTATCCCTTTGCTTATAAGCTGTGCAATATAGAATGGCTTTCTTACCACTGCGGACAAATGTTGGTTGAATGTTAAGTCACTGCCCACATATGTTCCCAAATCCTGAACTACACAGTCAACTCTTAGGGACAAACTGTCAATGTGGCAATTTTCCAGGGTAGTGAGTTTCTCAAAGGATATAATAATGCACTTTTAGGGATCTAGTTTTACTTCATGGCTCTGGCACCAGTTATTTGTTTGGAACAAGACTTTCTGCAGAATAGCTAAGTCATTTGAAGATTCAATGCTTGCTCCTAACTTGCAATCATCTGCAAACTTTGCCAACTAGAGGCCCTTGGTACTTGCCTTCACTTCAGAAAAGTAGATGCGAAACAGGAGAGGTCCCAGCACCGAACTATTTAGGACTCCACTAGAGACTGGCCTTTTTGTGGAGGCAGCTTCCCTTTTCTTCACCTCCCAGGTCCTGCCTATGAGCCAGATGTTAATCCAATGGGTGATGCAGGGGTTTGTGCCTAGCTGGGTATACTTATCCACTATGCTGCACTGAGAAAGGGTGTCAAAAGCTTTGGCCAGGTCTAGGTAAGTCATGTGCACTATCTTGCCTTCATCTATTGCTTTGATGATTCTTCTGAATAAGTCAACAAGGCTGAGAAAGCAAGACCTGCATTTGATGAACCCAAATCAGGATGGGTCCAGTATTATCTTAGGTTCCATGTTCTTATTGATTAATTCCATGACTGGTCTTTCCATCGCCTTAGAAATGATGCTGGGACATTGCTGTCCTCTATTTGCTTGGTACAAAGCCTGTGTGGAGGCTGAGGTTGAACAGCATTATTAGAGACAGATAAAGCATGCTTCGTGCTATCCTAAACACACCCTATGATACTGTCAGGACCCACTGATACAGTATTCCTCACTTTTGACAGCGCTTTAAGGACTTGGTCCTGCTTGAAAGCTGGGGACTATCAACTATTGGAATTTCTTGTAAGATAATAGGGGGGTAAAGTGGCATGAAATTGGAACTGAATTTATCAGCTAGTAGGTTTGCTATGTCTTCACAATTTGGTGTAAGTGGCGCCATTCACAATCAGCTCAGTACATTGCTGAGTAGAGCTCTTGACAGGATGGAAATAAAGCTAAAGAAGGCTTTATGGTTGCCCTTTGCTTAGGTGGCTTGGTAGTTATAAACTGAATTTTTTATTTTAATGATGGTGGTTCCAGCCCACTGTGAGTTCATCTGATTTTAGGCTACATTACTCTTTCTTTTACTGTAAAGCTAGTTACCACTGTGGTTCTACAAGGGATGTTTATTTTCGGGATTAACCCTATGTTCATTCTTACAGGGTACAGCTGCTTACAGCAGCTGCTGACATTTACGTATAAGTTAGTAGTGTACACATACTCAGCAGGGTTTACTAGGTTTTGGGAGATTTCAAACTTCCATAGGTGTCACTTAGAAGTAGAAAGTTTACCTTGCAAAAATATTTAAAGATGTTAGAGGCTGCTGGGATCTCAGGACTCTATTTTATTTCAAGGGAAACAGTTTTATGGTCTGGCCTGATGAATGAAGATGATACAAAAGGGGTGGAGCATGACTCACCAATATTAGCAAGGATAATGTCGAGCATGTTGAGTCCCCTAGTGGGCACTCTTACTGGTTATTTCAGAGCATTTTATTACAGTCCAAGAATTCCTGCTCTTGCACACTAGTGGTGGTGTGGGTTCCCAGTTAATAGCTGGATAGCTATGTCACCCAAGAACATGGTACTGGGTTTAATGGTAAGTGACTCCAGTTCTGATTGCAAGTCGGTGTTGTACCTACCTTGGATCATGACAAGCTCTATAGCCACATACAATATGGTAAGGACATTAATGATGGTGAGTTGGACATGAAGTTCTAAAGTATCATGCTGTTTAACCTGCCAGATGTAAGACTCTTTCAGATAAACGCTGAGACCTCTCCACCTTTTTCCCTTCACACAGTAGCTGTTCTAGCTGCGTGGAAGGCATTATTACCCTGTACAGAGTACCCTCCCCCAAAACCATGCCTCACTCATTAAACAATGTCTACATCCTCCAAGCTGAGAATGTCTTGTAGGGAGTGAAGTTTTTTGTTTAGGATCCTAACATTCATCAGTAATACAGTCATATTATTCATTGTTCATAGTGTTACATTGGTAGGCACATCTGGTTGGCACTGCCAAAAAAGGCATTATAGGGTAGAGCATGTCTTAGATAACTGGAAGAATGTCTGCTTATCTCTGTCTCCTGAAGGACAACACTGTTAAATACTTTTTTTTCATACTGAGCTCTGTTATCAAAAACAGTTGCTTAAAAACCTTTCTAAACTTGTGTTTTTTCCTATGCTCCCTTATTTTCCTTTAGGCACTCTGCAAGTATTCTTGTTTCTACTGCAAGATTCCCCCTCTCATGCAATACTTTTGACAAGCCTACTAAATAATTCATATTACTTCTATTTCTCCTATGTTTTCTAACTCAATTTTTATTTTATCCGACTCACTAGCTAGCCTTTCTAAAGTAATTTCTATGTTCTCTAAAAACTCTTGAATTGTAGCCTCTACCCACTCCCTACCTTCCTCTATTTTCCACATGAGAATACTAAATATCTGTTTACAATAAACACCAGAGTTTCAAGCACAGGAAATATTAAAATAACACAGATGAATAGATTCACACATTTACAAAAAATAAATAAACAACAGCACTTAACTAATCTCATTATGTATTTCCTGACTGATCTAAAGAACTACTATTCCCCAGTTACTTACTAAAAAGCAAGGCAATATGAAGTGGGTGTGTGGTCTTATCAGTTCCAAAAACACACTGCTCTGAGACTTCTGTTTCATGTAGTATTAAACCATAATTTCAGTGCTGGATACAGAATACATCACATACATCTGATTCCAATATTACCACCCTATACTAGAAACTGAACCAGAATCTCGCACATATGTGTATACACACAGACAAATCCTTGCTAATATGTGGTATAACATCTGGAAGGCATAAAACCATTTCAACACTTGCATCCTTCCAGGGTAGCAATTAGTTCACTGCTACGGACAATACAGCAGGATTCCTAGACCCTGTTTTTACAAACATGTCATCTCTGGCTGCAATCAGAATGTAGGATACAATATTTATGGCCTACCATGTAATGTAATTTCAGACTGTTTTTCAAAGTTAGCTGGATTGAGATTAACCTCTTCTCTTCCAGTATCCTCTGTTACAATATTCATTTCAACAGTTATAATACAGCCTGACAAACAGATGTATTTCTTTTTTGTCCATCAGGACACACTGTTGGTAAATTTTTAACACAAGCAGTTTTACAAATACATTTTCAACACAAGCACCTGCACAAATCAGTTTGATATACAAATGACATATAATTCTTTAGAAAACTCCAGCTAGCTATGCAAGCATATGTTACATACCCACTGCCCTACCTCTCCTGACATAGCACATATATGAAAATAAGTGCTTAACTCAGCAATATAATCACACACACTTTCATCTGCCTTGCATCTTTGCTCACAAAAGTGTTTCTGTAAGCTTCAGGTGTTGACTTAAAACATTCTAGTAAACATTGCTTTACTTTATCATAGTTTAAACAATCAATATCAGACAATTTAGAAACAGCAATTACAGTTTTATCATGGAGCAAGGGGCTCAGGAAAGTACAGTTGTGTACACTTACCATAAATGTAGATGTTCGGGTGTATTCACTGTTGCAGTCCTAACAAATAGGTTATCTGGCTCCCGGTAGCCCTCGATCGGCCAGAATACCAAAGGTAAGTAAAAATTACGTTGGCTGCCATAGCTTGTAAAGGATGTCAGGGTGTCAGATACAAAATGAGGCGGCCAACGTCACTTCCTCAGTCTTTCTTGCCATAATAATCAGAAGCCCCCAGAAACAAGGCTGAAGCCAAAAGCAACATTGGCAAATAATATCCAAATTAGCCTGTACCTCAGGAAAAGAGAATAGGAGAGGACCAAAAAGGGGAAAAGAGGGAGGGAAACCAGGATTGCAACAGTGAATAAACTCACACATCTACATTTACCGTAAATGTACACAACTGTACTATGTTCATCGTGTTTCACTGTAACAAATGGGTTGATTACCAAAGCCCAGACAGAAGGGAGGAGGAGCCAACAGAATCAAGGGTTGGAGATAATACCCTGCAACACAGCAGTGGAAAACCCTGTCCTAGCTCTGGAAAACACAGGCAAATAGTAATGCTTAGTGAAAGTGTGAACAGAAGACCATGTGGCAGCCTCCAAAATATCTTTAGTAGGGACACCCCTTAAAAAGGCTGCAGAAGTGGAAGCTGCTCTAGCTGAGTGGGTCCTAACCCCTTGAGGAGGAACCTTGCCATGAAAGGAATAACAAAAAGTGATACAATGTGCAATCCACTTGAAAATGGTTTGCTTAGAAGTAGCCTTGCCCTGAGCTCCAGGGAAAACACTGACCAATAACTGTGCTGATTTCCAAAGGTCTTTAGTCCTGTCCAGGTAAAACCTGAGCTCTTCTGTGCACATCAAGAGAATGTAGGATCCTTTCACCTCTATTTCGAAGATTAGGAAAGAAGGTAGGAAGGTGTATGGACTGATTAAGAGTCAGGCTAGAAACCACCTTAGGCATGTAGGAGGGATTAGTTCTCAGAGAGACCCTATCTGCATGGAAAATAAGAAAAGGCTCCATGGCCATCAAAGCTTGCAGCTCCAAAACCCTCCTTGCTGAAGTTATAGCCAAGAGGAGGGCAGTCTTCCAAGAGAGAAACTTTAAATCTGAAGATGTAGCTGGCTCAAAAGGAAGAAGAGTGAGTTTCTCTAGAACAAAATTAAGATCCCAAGCTGGAGTATGTGCCCTACTGGGAGGTTTTAAGTTGCAAGCACCTCTGAAAAACATTTCATTGGGGGATGAGAGAAAATGGGTTGTTCAAGAGAACAATGAGCAGAAATGGCTGAAGCATGGATCTTGATAGAGGAAAAAGAAAGACCATCCTGAAGTAAATCAGCCTGGTCTTCCAGGATCAGAGGAAGGATAGGCTGAGAAGAAGATTCCCCTCTAGCCTGCATCCAATAAGAGAACTTTTCCCATTTGCTAGCGTAGGACTTCCTAGTGCTAGGCCTCCTGGCCTCCCTCAGCACGTCAACCACCTGCTAGGAAAGGGAAGAAGAAAAAGAAAGAGTCATACAATGAGCTATGCTGACAAGTGGAGAGACTGAAGGAAGAAGAAAAGGATGGAGTCATACAATGAGACATGCTGCCAAATGGAGAGACTGAAGGAAGAAGAAAAGGACTGAGTCATACAATGAGCCAAGCTGCCAAATGGAGAGACTGAAGGAAGAAGAAAAGGATGGAGTCATACAATGAGCCAAGCTGCCAAATGGAGAGACTGAAGATGAGGATGGGATGGAGTCATACAATGAGCCAAGCTGCCAAATGGAAAGACTGAAGGAAGAAGAAAAGGAAGGAGTCATACAATGAGCCATGTTGCCAAACGGAGAGACTGAAGATGAGGATGGAGAATGTTTACAATGAGCCATGCTGCCAAATGGAGAGACTGAAGATGAGGATGTAGAATGTTTCTCCTTTCCTGAACCAAAAGATCTGGCTTCAGAGGAAGATGCCAACGAGGAAAATGGGAGAGACTGTGAAGCAGTGGATAACAATACTGTCTGGGCCAGTCCG
Organism: Protopterus annectens; assembly: GCF_019279795.1. Taxonomy (NCBI): domain Eukaryota; kingdom Metazoa; phylum Chordata; order Ceratodontiformes; family Protopteridae; genus Protopterus; species Protopterus annectens. Next base: position 148,728,330 of record NC_056739.1, read on the forward strand.
GAGCTATGAGAATAGTCCTTGGTCATTTGTCCCTGATCTTCACTAATACTCTGGGAAGAAGAGGAAGAGGAGGGAAGGAGTACACTGATAGCAACGTCCAATGGAAGGACAGAGCATCCACTCTCCAGGCTCTGCTGAGATGCTGTCTGGTGCAAAAGAGAGGTAGAAGATGGTTGTCTGAGGAGAAGAAAAGATCTACCTGAGGTATGCCCCAATGCTGAATGATGCTGTAAAAGACTGCCCTGTTCAGCTGCCACTCGTGAGGATCCAGGGTTTGCCTGCTCAACTGGTCTGCCAAAACACTGAGCCTTCCTGGAAGAAACTGAGCTAGGAGGTGCAGGTCCAGGGATGCTGCCATGGGCCAAAGTTTCATGCTTTGTCTGCATTGGGGGTAAGAGGAGTCCCTCCCTGCTTGTTGATGTACCACATGACTGTGGTGCTGTCTGTTCTGACAAGCAGGGTCCCTAGAGAAAGAAGATGCTTGAAAGCTAGTAAGGCCTGCTGAACTGCAATCAACTCTTTTAGATTTATGTGCAGGTGCATCTGCTGGGTGTTCCAACATCCCTGTATGCATCTGCCATCCAGGTGTGCTCCCCAGGCACAGTCCGATGCGTCTGTGGTCAGAACTTGAGTAGCAGGAGGTGGTTGAAAAGGCATGTCTTGTTTTGTAGACAGGCTGTTGCCCACCATAGAAACTCCGTATGCAGAGATGGAAGCAGAGGAATCATCATATCCAGGTCCTGTGTGTGTTGACACCAAAGTTCTTGAAGTACCATTGCAATTTCCTCATGTGCAGTCTTGCATATAGAATCATGAGAATACAAGATGCCATGAATCCCAGAGCTTGCAGGTAATTCCTTGCAGGGAGCTGGGACAGGCTTGCCAAGTCCTTGAAGTAAACTGAAAGAGTTGTCTGCTTCTCCTGGGTGAGATATATCATCTGGGTGGCTGTGTACAGACTCGCTCCCAGGAATGTTATCTCCTTGGATGGCACCATTTTTGATTTTTCCTCGTTGAGAGTGTAACCCAGGGAAGAGAGAAGAGTCTTTATGAATTCCAGATCCTTTAACAGCTGTTCCTTAGAACTTGCTTCAATCAGACAGTCGTCCAGTTATGAATAAATCTGAATTTTCTTCTGCCTGCAAAAAGCAATGACAGGATCCAGGCATTTTGTGAAGACTCTGGGAGCAGCAGATAAGCCAAAGGGCAGCACAGAGAATTAATAATGTTGCTTGCCCACTCTGAAACAAAGATGCTGCCTGCAAATTTCCCTGATAGGGATGTGCAGATAAGCCTCTTTGAGATCCAAGGTTACCATTCAGGAATCCTTTTCTAGCATTGGTAGCAACTGATTCAGAGTGAGCATTTTGAACTTTGGAATTACTAGAAAAGAGTTCAGAATGGAAGGATCTAGGATAGGACGCCAGGTGCCTTCTTTTTTTTGTAACTAGGAAAAGCCTGGAATAAAAGCCCTGGCCTACCTGCTGAGCAGGAACTGATTCTATTGCTCCCAAATGAGACAAAGACAAAATTTGTTTTTCTACTTCTGCCCTTTGGTTTGGAGGAACATCCGGTAATCCCTTGGGAACTGGAAAGGTGCGGAAAGAAAACTTGTGCCCTAGGGACACTGTTCTGAGCACCCATTTGTTGTCCGTGATAGTGGCCCAGACATCTGCAAAAAGGGCCAACCTTTCTCCTAAAGGACTCTCTAGGCAAGCAAGAACAGGCAGAAGTTGGAAAAAGTCATTGAGAGTGTTTTGATTGAGATGCAGGCATGGAACTTCCCACCTTAGAAGTGGAAGCCTTCCAACACTTAGATCTTTGAAGGGTAGCCACCTGTCCCCTACAAAATTTGTAACCTCTAGTCCTGGAACGGTTCTGTCTGCTGGTATCAGGAAAGGTCCAACTCTTGGAAGGGTAATTCCTGTTAAAGTGAGGGGGTTGAACATGCATAAAATCCTTAACAGTTTGCATGGACTTGGCTTATTCCTCTATTTTCTTAAGTACCTCCTCTGCTTTGCTGCCAAAAAGACTGTCTTTATGCAAAGGTACATCCAAAAGCTTAGCCTTGACAGGTTCTGGAAGAGGCTGCTCTCCGAGCCAAGTGTGCCTTCTAATAACAGATCCAGTAGCCATAGCCCTGCTGGAGGCTTCAAGAATGTCAAAACCACAATGTAAAGAATGCTTATTGACAAGACTGGCTGAATTCAGTAAATCCTGTATGTCTATACTCTCTGCTAAAAGAAGTACACTTGCTATCCTAGACTTAACAGCCTCCAAGGTGTGCTGCTGGTACTTCAGCATATGAAAAAGATAATTGTTAGTCTTAACAGCTAGGGTGGCAGAGATATAAACTTTCTTGCCCCACCTATCTAGGTTCCTAGATTCCCTGTCAGAGGGAACAGGATTTCTTGTAACAGTATTCTTAACCCTTTTAGGGCCTTGAGAAATAACCTCTGGATCCGCCAACGGGTTCCTGAAAAGAAAGAGATGAGAATCAGGGACTCTGTAGTACCTATCAGGTTTCCTGGGAGCAGGAGGAACTGAATTTGGTGTCAAGGAATTTTCCAGAAAAACATTATCAACAACTTCCAACACAGGGGGAATAGTAAGAGGCTTATGCTGAGGTAAATCCAGAAACTCCCTAATCCATTTCTTAGCTTGGGAATAATCCTGACTTTTCCATTTAAAATGTTCTCTGAGGGTATTTAAAGTATCACCAAAAGAGAAATCCTCTGGAGGAGAGGCCGACGGGATGGACTCCTCTGCATCTGAATCCTCAAAAGGAGAAAAAGCCTGAGAAAATTCCTTTTCATCAGCAGAAATGCTGGAAGAATCAGAACCTGAACAGAACAAAACCTCAGGAGAAACATCCCTACTCCTTTTAGGGGGAGGAGGCTGACTACCCCTAATAAGAGTCAACAGGTCATTAGCCATTTTAACCATTTGGGATTGAGGGTAATGAGAAGAAACTGAAGCCTGCCTTTTCACAGGCTTACGAATAGAAGATTTACCTGCAAGCCTGAAGGACTTGGAAGGCCTGGCAACTGCCGAAGTTGCAGCAGAAGCCGAAGAAAGAAGTTTGCTTTCGGAACGCAAAATGGAGGCCTCGGACACCGGTGTCAGCTTAGCGGTTCCGGCTCCAGCAGAAGAGGCGACCAGCGACAGGTCGGAAGGCAAAATGGAGGCCGAAGGTCTAAGGGACTCAGAAATGGACTCAGTCACGGCCTGCGGTTGTACATATGTGGGCTGCAGGGACTGCAAAGGCGTCTCATTGGCTACCGCCTGACTGACGACCAACTTAACATCATCCGAGGACTTAGCTTTCTGAGACCTGTCGCGGTCCTTATCCTTACTTTTCCTAGGAATATCCGAAGCCTGAAGACCGGCGGATGCCATACCGATGAACTTAGGCCAAACTCCAAAATGCCTAGCCAAAAGCTTAGCCCGATGATGGATAGTACATGGATTAAAGGAGGCACAGAGATCACAATTGGGAACGTCATGGTCAAGGCCTAAACAAATAATACAACAGGAATGAAAATCTCTACAGGGAATCTGTTTTACACAGGTAAGGCAATTATTAACTTTTTCTGACATTTGTTAAGGCAAAAAAAGAGGATCCCCAACGGGGAATTTAGCTGTAGTAGACTTCAACTTTGTAGTCAGAAGCCAACAAAGGTAAACTGCCGACCGGCACTTGTGCATGAAAAGCTTCTGCTTCGGGCTCCACGGCAAGGAACACTGAGGAAGTGACATCGGCTGCCTCCTTTTGTATCGGATGCCCTGATGTCCTTTACAACCGACAACAGCCGACATCATTTTTACTTACCTTTGATATTCTGGCCAATCGAGGGCTACCGGGAGCCGGATAACCCATTTGTTAGGACTGCAACAGTGAAACACGATGAACATCTGTACCCAAACCCCTCGGTCAACATTATACTGTTTACATAATCTTTCAAATATATGAGTAAAACTATCAAAATGATCACCCTCTGTAAACTGTGGAACAAATTTACTGACCCTCACTGCTTCTGGAGTCCGGTTACTCATTTACCCATTACGTCCATGTTCTTATCAAAGAGTCAGCATCTCCCTCTCATTTGATACTGCTTTTCATTTTCTTCGGCCTCCAAATACCACAGTCTCTCTGCTAATTCTAATTCCATCTGTTTCTCCTTTTCTTTGGCCCCCAAACATCGCAGTCTGTCTGCTGATTCTAATTCCAAAGGTTTGACCTCCAGTTCAAGTCTCTTTAACTCCAGACGGATTTTTAAGTCCTCTGAGGAAAAGGTGAACTGTCACCAGACTGGTTATCCTCCTAGTTGCTGGTCTGAGCTGTGACTAAGGCTGAAATCATTTCCCTTTAGTCAGGTTGGCAAGCAACAGTCCTTTGGCTTCGCATACCTTGGCTAACTGGTTCTTTGTTACCTTGCCATAATCCTCTGCTGACATCTTTGCCTGCTTTCCCTGACTAAAATAAACAAACAAAAAATAAATAAAACTGTTGTGAAATTGAAACTGTATTTTTACCTTGTGGCTGGGCTGCTGAGAGTACACACATCTTTAGTGACAACTGCCTACAGTCTACATAAGTTCAATTAATATCCACCCCCTCTAGGCCAGTAATCAAGGAGCCCGAATCTTCACCACTGTCAACGGTGAGGGATGTTCACTTGGAACAAAGACAGGTATACACAGTATTTCCAGATGCAGCTCTTGGCACCAAGCAAAATTTCCCTTAAAAGCACACAGGGAACACACACAGTCCGGGGACTGGGTTTCCCTCTCTCCCTTTCCAGACCCCAATAAGACTCCCCACTGGCACAGCTATAGAGTTGAGTCCTCAGCAGTATGTCCTAGGCCAAGTCTTCCACCACTCTCTTTGTGAAACAAATACTCTTTGCTCCTGCTCCAAGTAGCTGATACACAAATTGTTTGAGATTTGATTTTCACACACACACACACACACACACACACACACACACACACACACACACACACACACACACACACACATGGGAAAGTCTGGCACAGATTTACTAGCTACTCTGCCCAGACTATAAGGCAGTTACTGCCACCATGACATTCCAAAACCAGCTACTCTAAGGTTCTTACAAGGGTACCCAATTATACAGAGCTAATACAAATGGTTGTGTTTGACCAATGCAGTAAGGCTTTCAGGAGAGGCCACAGTGTCACCAAATAAATATATGTACTCTCAAAGTTTAAAATATTCTCTAAAAGACCAGACACAATGAAAAGTTTAAATATATTTAATAATAAAAAATAAAATATCTATTTACAATAATAATTAATCCTTTGTTCCTACCAATCTGTCTTAACCTTATATCTTGACATATGTCATACCTACAAATAGTACTAGCTATGTTCAAAGCCTAGGTTTTGTTGTCAAGATGTAACAAATTTGTATGTTCTTATGTGTACTACATTTTGTTTACTTTACTGATTATTGTAATGTGTGCATGAAAATTTACTGTTCTCATTGAGCTTTTCTCCCCAGGCCTTCGCTGAAAAAAGACCTGTGTCCAGTCGGACTTTCCCGGTAAACAAATGTTAAATAAAGAAATAAATAAAAATAAGCAGCAGAGTTTCAGTCACAAGAAATATTAAAATAACAAAGATGAATAGATTCACACAAATACAGAAAAACAGTACTTAACTAATCTCACTATATTTTTCCTGACTGATCTAAATAATTACTATTTCATGGTACTTACTAAAGCAAGTCTAGATGAAGTGGGTGAGTGGTCTTATCAGTTCCAAAAACAGACTGCTCTGAGACTTCTGTCTCATCTAGTATCAAATAACCTTTAGGAGCTGGATTACAGACTGACATCACATACATCTGGTTCTGAAACTACCCCCATTACTAGAAACTGAACCAGAATCTTGCACATATGTGTTACCATACACACAGAGCTTTGCTAAGATGTGTTACAGTATCTGGAAGCCATAAAACCATTTCAACACTTCCACCCTTCCAGGGTAGCAATATTGGGACAATACAGCAGGATTCCTAGTTCTTGTTCTTACAGACATTTCATCTCTGGTTACAATCAGAACTGTGAGATACAATCTTTATGGCATACCAGGTAATTTAATTTCAGACTACCTTTCAAAGTTAGCTGAACTGAGATTAACCTCTTCTCTTCCAGTATCCGGTGTTACAATATTAATTTCAACAGGTCTGTCATACAGGTGTACTTCTTTTCTGTTCAGCAGGACACACTGTTAGTACATTTTTAACACAATCAGCTTTACAAATACATTTTTCAACACAAACACCTGTACAAATCAGTTTGATATACAATGACACATACTTCCTTGCAAAACTCCTTGCTAGCTATGCTGGCATATGTTACAAATCCACTGCCCTAGTTCTCTTGGCATAGCTGGCAATGCACCTCATCTCATCACATCGAGTATAACAAAAGGTAATAGCCACAGACAACCATCTGTAAATGATCTGTTTTGACACAGGCTTCCCCTTATTACCTTCACAAGAAATGAACACTTCTGTGGACCTGAAAGATTAGGTTCTGTCATGATAGTGCCAAAGTTGTCTGTGGAAATCCAAGATGTGGAGTATCCTCTACTTCATTTTAGGTTCAAGACAGAACCTTACTGGACTGTCCTTGATTTTGAGGGTTCTTGAATTACTTTTAGAACCCCTTTGCCACTTCTTAAACAGCTAATTATCCATATTTTGTTGAGAATGTTTATTTTGTTTTTTTGCCAAAACTGGATGAGGAGGTAGACAATCCCTTAGAAATTTTGGAAAAGGAGTGCTGAAAAATCTTAAGGGATTCCCTTTATTAACTTATCCCTTTCATCACCCTTCCTGATAACCTTTCCAGCACAGAAACCAAACACTAAATTGGTATCCAAAGGAAAATTCAAACTCGAATATCTATTTTTATATCATCCGGGAGGTTCTGAGAACGCAGCCAGGCAAACCACATCAAAACAGTATAAGTTGCAGCAACCCTAATAGTAAGTGTAAACAATGAGTCGTGACGTACAATAGGAGAAGCTAAATTATTTAAAGCAGATTTTTCAGCATGTGTATCTGCAGACAAAACATTCTTGATACTTGCAGACAAAACATTCTTCAGACTTTCAGAATCAGAATAAATTTTAACAGTAACACCTGACAATTCAAAATTCTGAAAATCAAAGTTGCATAAGCATACATTTTCTTCCCATGCTCATCAGTAATCTTCCATCCTCTCTGAAAACACAACTCTCCTCTTGGGATTAACTAAATTGCCAAGTTTAGGAGCAGTAGGATTAAATAAAGCTATGGCTGCTCTCTCAAATACATTGGCTAGAACTACCCAAGCATCTCACCTATACTTTAAAACTCTTGCACACAGGCTAATCTTCATACATTCTGCCTTTTCAGGGTCAGCAGGCTGACTATCAGGAAAACTGCAGGCAGTGACACACAACCTATTAGACCTGACAAAACAATGGGTGAGGGTTCTGAAAATTCCTCCTGTAAATGCTCATTATATTTTCTAGGGACTGAGAAACAACAATGTTCTTCCACAGAAAATCCTTCATTCATATCTAGTACATTCTGGAAATTTTGCTGTATTGTTTTTCCTCTATACTATGTAATTGTTTGCTTTGAATCTCTTACTCTTGTATAATATATCATGATTAACGATTGTAGCTTTTGATTGTTGGAGAGGACTCCATTGAAAACGGGTTCTTCTTGGCCCAATGGACTATCCTGGTAAACCAACAGAAAATAAATAAATAAATAAATAAATAAGCATACATTTTCTTCCCATGCTCATCAGTAATCTTCCATCCTTGTGATAAAGAGTAAGATTGGGATTAACTAAATGTTTAGGAGCAGTAGGATTAAATAAAGCTATGGCTGCTGGGTCAAATCTGGGAAGAGTGTATAAAAGTTTAAAAAATTTGAGGAACTTTATACATTCTGCCTTTTCAGGGTCAGCAGGCTGACTATCAGGAAAACTGCAGGCAGTGACACACAACCTTTAGACCTGACAAAACTGGGGGAATGGGTGAGGGTTCTGAAAATTCCTCCTGTAAATGCTCATTATATTTTCTAGGGGACTGAGAAACAACAATGTTCTTCCACAGAAAACACTAGTACATTCTGGAAATAGTCTCAGAGAAAGAGAACCCCCCCCCACACACACACACACAGATATTATCAGAAACTGAGTTGTCCTCTGAGTCTGAATCAGAAAACTGAGAAGAAAACCCTGAATATGTGCCTTCATCTGCCTGTCCAGATTTAGAATAAGTCATCTCTTCAGGAAAAGAGGTATCCGTCTTACTTCTACCAGAAACTAGCTTATAATAAGGATCAACATCCTGAATTAAACCCTGAGCCAGACTCAGTAATCTATTCCTGTCTAAGGAAATGTGAGGAAGAAAAGATAACATGTTTTTGACAGGAAAATGGGAAACAATGTTATTAATGGTAACGGCAGCTTCCCCAGGGATGGGTATGTCATTCTGACAAAACAGGGACATCTTCCCTATTCCCACTCCCAGGATGACAAGAGTGGCTCCCCCTTGCCGACTGAGGGCACCTTAACAGCTGCAGAGGACATGGCTAACCCCCCAGTCCATAGTGGGTGCAGATGCTACACTAGAGGGATCTGTAGTAAAAGATGAGTGGTCTGAGGAACAAGCCATGGCCACAAAGTACAGCTGTGTACCCTTACCATAAATGTAGATGTTCGAGTGTATTCACTGTCGCAGTATACATAAAGTACAGCTGTGTAACCTTACTATAAATGTAGATGTTCGAGTGTATTCACTGTCGCAGTATACATAAAGTACAGCTGTGTACACTTACCATAAATGTAGATGTTCGAGTGTATTCACTGTTGCAGTATACATAAAGTACAGCTGTGTACACTTACCATAAATGTAGATGTTCGAGTGTATTCACTGTCGCAGTATACATAAAGTACAGCTGTGTACACTTATCATAAATGTAGATGTTTGAGTATACATAAAGTACAGCTGTGTACACTTATCATAAATGTAGATGTTTGAGTGTATTCACTGTCGCAGTATACATAACGTACAGCTGTGTACACTTATCATAAATGTAGATGTTCGAGTGTATTCACTGTCGCAGTATACATACAGTACAGCTGTGTACACTTACCATAAATGTAGATGTTCGAGTGTATTCACTGTCGCAGTACACATACAGTACAGCTGTGTACACTTACCATAAATGTAGATGTTCGAGTGTATTCACTGTCGCAGTATACATAAAGTACAGCTGTGTACACTTACCATAAATGTAGATGTTCGAGTGTATTCACTGTCGCAGTATACATACAGTACAGCTGTGTACACTTACCATAAATGTAGATGTTCAAGTGTACTCACTGTCGCAGTACAAAGTACAGTCATGTACACTTATCATAAATGTAGATGTTTGAGTGTATTCACTGTCGCAGTATACATAAAGTACAGCTGTGTACACTTACCATAAATGTAGATGTTCGAGTGTATTCACTGTCGCAGTATACATAAAGTACAGCTGTGTACACTTACCATAAATGTAGATGTTCGAGTGTACTCACTGTCGCAGTATACATAAAGTACAGCTGTGTACACTTACCATAAATGTAGATGTTCGAGTGTATTCACTGTCGCAGTATACATAAAGTACAGCTGTGTACACTTACCATAAATGTAGATGTTCGAGTGTATTCACTGTCCCAGTATACATAAAGTACAGCTGTGTACACTTACCATAAATGTAGATGTTCAAGTCTATTCACTGTTGCAGTCATCACATTTGGGTTATCTGCTTGCAGTAGCCCTCAGTCGACCTGATTAACAAAGTCTTGGGTCCTGCGTCAGTTGCTGTCTCATCTTCCATGACGTCAGTTAGTCAGGGGTATAAAGCATGCAGCCGACGGCATTACATCAGTTTTTCTTGCCCCAGATGCCAGGTGGCACCCTAATGGGAAGCAATATATATATGCAAGGTTATACCTCCAACAAAAAAGCAAATACACCAAAAAGCTTTTAAGCATAGTAAATGAGAATAGAGGTATAACCAAAAGTCAGGGGGCTGGAGGGAGGGTAACCAGGACTGCAACCTTGAATATCTACATTTATGGTAAGTGTACACAAATGTACTATGTTCTTCGTGTTCCACTCCTGCAGTCATCACATTTGGGTAGATTCCCAAAGCTAAGGATGGGAGGAGGAATTTAGATAGCATTAGGACCAGCTATAAGGCCTTGCAAGACTGCAGTGGCAAAGTCCTCTCTGGATTTACAGAAAATTCTCAAATGTAATGCTTGGTGAAAGTATGTACAGAACTCCAGGTAGCAGCTTCTAAATACCTCTGAGGAAGGCTGTAGAGGCAGATGCAGCCCTGGTTGAATGTGGTCTGATCCCCTGTGGGATAGGTTTTCCATTATGCTTATAGCAGAAAAGAATGCAAAGGCCTATCCATTTAGAAATTGTTTGCTTTGAAATAGCCTTCCCCTCTGCCCCTGCAGCAAATGCCACCAGCAGTTGTTCAGATTTCCTTCGAGGTTTAGTCCTGTTCAAGTAAAATCTAAGTTTTTAATGCACATCTAAGGAGTGCAGTATCTGTTCCCCTTTGTTCTGTGGATTAGAAAAGAAGGTTGGCAAATGAATGGACTGATTAAGAGCCACGGGCATGAAGGAGGGATTGGTCCTGAGGGACACCCTGTCGGCATGAAAGATGATGAAAGGCTCCACTGCCATAAGAGCCTGTAATTCAGATACCCTTCTTGCTGAAGTGACTGCTAAAAGGAAGGCTGTTTTCCAAGAAAGTAATTTAAACTCTGCACTTGCAGCTGGCTCAAAAGGAGGAAGAGTGAGTTTTTCCAATACAAAGTTAAGGTCCCAGGCTGGAGTTGGGGCTCTCCTCAGTTGTCTTAAGTTTTTGGCCCCTCTGAGGAACTGCTTGAGCAGTGTATGAGAGAAGAGGGTTGGTTCTGTGTTGTAATGAGCTGAAATGGTTGAGGCATAAATTTTGATGGAGGAAAAAGAAAGGCCCTTGTGAACATTCTCAGTTAAGTATTGAAGAATCTGAGGTAAATTGGGCACTGCTGTGCCCATCCCCTGAGTTTGGTTCCAGGCACAGAATCTTTTCCACTTTTCAGCATAAGATTTTCTAGTACTAGGTCTCCTTGCCTCCAAAAGTACATCAAACACTTGTTTACTGAGGGATGGTAACGCAGAGATTAGGTAATCAGCCAGGCTGCCAGGTTCAGGGTTTGAAGCTGAAGATACAGAATCTAGCTCTCCTGCTGTGACAGCAGGGTAGGGGTCTGAGGCAGGTGCCATGGAGCCAGCAGTGACACACTGTGCAAGAGCGGGTATCAGTGTTGGTGTGGCCAGTCTGGTGCAATCAGTATTGTCCTTGGTTTGTCCTGTTTGATCTTTAGTAGTACTTTGGAGAGGAGAGGCAGAGGAGGAAAGGCATCAACTGATTTTTCCAGCTGAAGGACAGAGCATTCACTTTCCAAGCTTGTTTGTGGGGAGTCCTTGTGCAGAATTTGTCCAATTGGTAGTTCTGGTAGGAGGCAAAAAGGTCCATATCTGGGCTCCCCATTTGTTTATCAACATGTTGAAAGTCTTTGGTTCCAGTTTCCACTCATGTGGGTCCATGAGATTTCTGCTTAACTCGTCTGTCAGTGTATTTAGTGTTCCTGGCAGGACCTGAGCCTGTAGATGAACTTAGTAGCTCAAGGCTGTGTTCCACAGAGCCATGGCTAGTCTGCAGAGGGGGTATGAATGGGTACCCCCCTGTTATTTATGTACCACATAACAGTGGTGTTGTCCGTCTTTACCATTAATTGTTCTGGAAGAATGTGGTCCTTGAAGGCTGTCATTGCATTCTGTACAGCTAACATTTCTTTTTGATTGATATGCAGGTGCATTTGACTTGGGTTCCATTTGCCCTGAATGCACTTCCCTGCCAGGTGAGTCCCCCCCATGCATAGTCTGACGCATGTGTTGTTAGGGTTTGGGCAGCAGGGGTAGAGTGAATGGTAGTCCCTTGTTTTGGTGGCAGGCCTCTGCCCACCAAAGAAACTGTAACTGTAGGCAAGGTATGATAGGAATCATTGCTTCTAGATCCTGAGAATGTTGACACCATAGGCTTTTTAGATACCACTGTAGTTTCCTCATATGCAGTCTTGCCTATGGAATTAGTAGAATGCAGGAGGCCATGAACCCCAAGGCTTGCAGTATTTGCCTTGCAGATAGCAGGGTTTTTGTGGCCATTAGTTTGAAGTAAGTTGTCACATGACTTTGTTTCTCTGGCATGAGGAAAGCCATCTGGGAAGTTGTGTTCAAGTTTGCTCCCAGGAATATAATTTGTTGACAGGGTACAAGATGTGATTTCTTTTCATTTATGGTGTATCCCAGACAAGTTAGCACCTTTTGTACAAATGCCAGATGATTCAAAAGTATGTCCTGGCTTTCTGCCTGAATTAGACAATCGTCTAGGTATGGGTATATTTGAATATTTCTTTGCCTGCAAAATGCAATGACTGGAGCTAGGCACTTTGTGAATACCCTGGGTGCAGTAGATAAGCCAAAGGGCAATGCAGCGAACTAATAGTGCATATAGCCTGCTTTGAAGCATATGTATCTTCTGAAGATTCCCTGATTGGGATGTGCAGGTAGGCTTCTTTTAAATCCAGTGTTGCCAACCAGGCATCCTTGCCTAGCATAGGAAGCAACTGGTGAAGAGTTAGCATCTTGAAATTTGGAATCACCAAAAAGGTGTTTAGGATAGAAAGGTCCAGGATAGGACGCCATGAGTTGTCTTTTCTGGGTACCAGGAAAAGTCTTGAGTAGAAACCTTGTCCCTTTTCCTCTTCTGGTACAGTTTGAACAGCCTTTACGCTTAGGAGAGAGACTACTTGCTTTTTAGCCTCTGCCCACTGATTTGGGGGTAGATCTGGCCAACCGTTTGGGGTTGGTAATGTGTGGAAGTGAAATCTGTATCCTTGGGAAACCATATTTAAAACCCATTTGTCCTGGGAAATGAGTCCCCATTTTTTTGCCTGCAGAGCAATATTTCCCCCTAAAGGAGCAGTACTTGGAAGTTTTAAAGTTAAGTCATTGAGACAGCTTACCATAGGGGGGAGTCTTACTACTCCCTGATTTGGAAGTGGGAGCCCCCCACTGCTTAGTCCTGTGCATACCATGGGACTGAAGCCTGGGTGTTCTGCTGGTTCTGGGTTTGGACTGAGAAGGCCTGGAAGAGGCAGGATAGGACTAATTCTTAGAGGGCCAATGCCTACTAAATCTTGGAGGCTGTACTTGTAGGAAATCTTTAACAGTTTGCATAGATTTAGCTTTTTCCTCCATCTTTTTAAGAACTTCTTCTGCTTTGTTGCCAAACAGGTGGTCCTGATTTAAGGGAGCATCCAACAATTTAGTTTTAACATGATCTGGCAAAGATTGCTCCTTAAGCCAAGCATGCCTTCTAAGTACAGACCCAATGACAGCAGCCCTGCAAGATGCCTCTAGTGAGTCAAAACCACATTGCAAAGTATGTTTTCCAACCTGTTCAGCAGAATGCATTAAATCCTGTAAATCCTTATTTTCAGCACAGTCAGGCATCAACATCATTTTCTGTTTAAGTAATCCAATAATATGCTGCTGATACTTTAACATATGAAACTGGCAGTTTACGGCCCTAATGGCCAAGGTTGCAGAAGTGTATACCTTCTTACCCCATCTATCCAGCACCCTGGAATCTCTATCAGAGATGGTAGGATTTTTGGCAGTAGTAGCCTTAATGCCCTTGGGTCCCTGTGAAATGGTCTCAGGATCCACGGTAGGATTTTTAGAAAGGAACTTGTGAGAGTCAGGAACCCTATAATATCTATCAGGTTTTCTGGGAGCAGGAGATAAAGAGTCAGGGGCCAAGCAAGATTCTGAAAAGGCATCAACAATGTCTAGTACAGGAGGGATAGCTAAAGGCTTGTGTTGGGGCAGGAGTAAGAAATCCTTAAGCCTCTTTTTAGAATCAGAGTAATCCTGGCTTTCCCAGCGAAAATGCTCCCAAAGAGTATGCAAAGTTTCACCAAAAGAGAAATCCTCTGGAGGGAAAGCAGAGGGAATAGAGTCCTCTACATCAGAATCCTCATAGGTAGATAAGGGTAAATCCTGGTCATCAGAGGAAACAGAAATTTCAGAATCCTGGTCAGAAGTATCATAAGCAAATTCTGTCCTAGGTCTCTTAGAGGGGGAAGGTTGGCTTCCCCTGATTAAAGTAATAAGGTATTCAGCCATTTTTATCATTTGTTTTTTTAGGCATAGAGGCCTGACCATGCGGTCTGGGCGTTGGTTTTCTAGGCATGGTTTGAGTTTTAGGCCTTGAAGAAGAAGATGGCATTGGTTTAATATACAAGTCAGTAGGCCTGAATACACCCTCAGAAGCTGGTGCTTGCACAGTGGTTCTAGACCCATCCAAGGTAGAGATATCTGCAGGTTCCACAGCTAAAGCATCTTGCGGCATATCGGACTCTGAATGGTTCTCAGTAGAGGCCTGCAAATCTGAATTAGCAGGTAGCAGGGGCTGCAAAAGCACCTCACTAAGTATCAGTGAACTGGTGACTAGCTTAGGAGAAGTGCCGTCGGCAGCTTTGGAACTAGGCGGCCTGTCTCTGTCTTTATCTTTGTGTTTTTTCGGAATGTCAGTAGTCGGGTGGCTTACCGAAGACATATCTGGATAGTTGAACCGAGTACCAAAATGTTTAGAAGCGTAAATATACTGACGATGAATAGTTTGTTGTTTAAATAAGGCACAAAACCAACAGCGAGGTAAGTTGTGGTCAGGGCCTAGGCAAGGAATACATGAATGAAAATCTTTATGAGATATTTGCTTTCTACAAGAAATACAATTATTGACTTTTACTGACATCGGTTTAGAGCAAGAAAAAGTTTTCCCAGTGGTGTACTTAGCTTTAGTTGAAGACTTTGGATCAGAAACTCGAAAACGAAAATTTCAGGAGTTGGCCGACCGGCACTTGCGAACTGCTTCTGCTTTGGGCACCGCACGGCAAGAAAGACTGATGTAATGGCATCGGCTGCATGCTTTATACCCCTGACGACCTGATGTCATGGAAGATGAGACAGCAATCAACGCAGGACCCAAGACTTTGTTAATCAGGCCGACTGAGGGCTATTGCATGCAGATAACCCAAATGTGATAACTGCAACAGTGAAACACGAAGAAGGTCAGAATCACCCACTTGCAGCTGAGGCAACCTGCTAGCCTGCTGTGGTGGCAAAGGCTGTTTGCTTAAATTTATCTTTTTGTGGCTAGAAGAAGAAGAACAGACCATGGGACATGTAGTTTATTCTGCGGTCAATCCAAAAATGATACCTGTTTCCAAGGGAAATCAAGCAGCAAAGGCCAGCAAAAATTTAGTCTTTACAAGTCATTGTTTTCACAAACAAAACAGTAAAATGCACTATAAAATACTTTCCTGGCCCCCAAAAGTACATTAAACACAAATTACCCACTTAATATATTTTTTTACTTACTTTATACAACCTCTGAACTGACAGGAAAAAGTGTGTTCCCATTTAAAAGTACAGTTAAGTCTTACGACAGTCCATTGAAACAAACTCCTAACTTAAAAATAACTTTCCTAAAAAAGAAGATACAACAAACTAACATTCAATTAATGTGGAAAGTTTTTCACCAAAGGGAGCTTATCTGCCCAGTAAAGGGGAGATGACCACCAGGGCCTTTATAAACCAAATTGTGCAATCCAACCCAAATGTTACCCTATGAATCATGGACGTTTATTAAGAGGGGATATGTTAGGAAGTTTCTAGAGGTTATATGGGGGGAAAGTTTGTTAGTTTGGGTATTACTGTCTGCCTCTGTCTATTCTTGAAAGCCTGCAAAAGAGTGTTCTCTTCAACTGCAGGAAAGCTCTAAAGGGTTTCATGTCCAAACTTGTCTTTTAGTCAGCTTAGCTCGAGTTGTCTGACAGTGTGGGTGCTTGGAAGGTGCCCTGAAGCTTTGGAAGCTGGACGGATGTTACAGCCTTGGCAGGATATAACTCATTGCTAAGGCAACTCCAGCAGTGATCAATATGGTGAACATCTGCTCTTCTGTGACCCTGAAGAGGATAAAGCTGGTACTGGAAAATGAATGAATGGCTAAAGCAACCCCACAGATACAATCCATGTTAATGGGTAGACAGCACATAACAGCCATTCTACAGCCTTGTCTGGGGCATGTTTTCATATGTTAAGAAGATGTTATGTAGATACTACTGCTTGAGTTGTTATGTATACTGGAAAATGATTTGAGTTGCATGTAAGCACCAACAGTGCAATGAAGTATTGGTGGGGGGGAGGGGGGCTGGACACAAGGTCAGTATATCAGATAATGATCAGCATTTAGGAACGTAGGAACATGTTAGGCAAGCAATCACTGGGACCACATGTTAGGCAAGCAATCACTGGGACCATAAGATTCCTAACCATATTATACCTTTAAGCAAATTCTTTTCAAGCACTTAATAGTGCTCTCCTCCCAAATCAAGCAGGGCCAAACATAACTGGTGTAAATTTGTGTCTACCCATCCTGTCATCAAGACAAGCCTTAAAGGTAGACAAAACAATACTTTGTTTGACCTGTAGTGGTAACTCATTCCACAGGCTAGGAATATGTTGCGTTAGGAACTTCTCTCTCCAACGAGTCTTGTTTGTTGGTGCAGATTTAGATCCTTACTGCAGTTGTTTATACAGCCACTTGTTTTGCAAAGAAACAGAAAATCAAATAGGACTGGGTTTCTCACAGCTCAAAAAGCAAAACACTAATCACATCTCAGCAACCTGTAGGCTAGTACGTATAAGGAAAGTCTTGATAATTTACTTATTTAACATTCGTTAAGGGGAAGGTCCGACTTGGAATGAGACAATTTTCAATAGAGACCCCAGAAGAAATGCTCCAAACGCATGTCTTTGTAATGTGGGAGGAAACCAGAGCACCCGGAGGAAACCCACACAAGCACAGGAAGAACATGCAGACTCCGCACAGAAGGCACCCAGCCAAGAATCGAACCAGAGAACCTCTTGCTGTGAAGAGACAATGCTACTGCTGCATCACTGTACCATCCAATCTAATCTATCAGAGTAGTTGAATTTTTTAAGACCTTTAATTTTCTTGGTTAAAAATGTTTGGGGCCTTTCCAACTGACCAATATATTTAGATTTGTACACACCAAATACCATGTATTCAGTAATGGGTCTGATAAAGGAAGAGTACAGTGGTAGCATAACTTCTTTGGATCTTAAAGATATTGCCCCAGAAATCAACTGAGCCAAATGGGATTTCCTGACCATGGTGGAAACCTGATGATCAAATGAGAGAGACAGTGTTATCCACACGAGTACCTAATTTTATTTTGACTGCATTGGTCGGAAGAGGAGTCGTATTTATAACATATGAGGTGTGAACAACTTTTTTGCCAGATACTACTATGCTACACTTTTTTATTTAGTTTGAGACTATTTTTGATACACCATGTATGTGGACATTCCAGCCCTTGCTGGAGCTATTTTGTGTCAGTGGATGAGCAGGTAACACTACCCATAGGTTCATAGGTAGGTATTAGGCTATCAGCCCAAGGGCCTACGTAAGCCTAGCCAACAAGGTTCCCTGGCTTACGCCACCCAAGAAAGTTATTTTCCTGTGCCACTGTCGAGCAGAGACACAGAAGTGATCCCCAGGGTGTATTTCCTATTTCCCATCCACTCATCAAGATTTTTCTTGAAGAGTGCTACTAAAGAACTTTGCTTGACATAGATGGGTAGCCTGTTCCAGAGTATGGGAAGCTCTGGGACAGGAATCTATCCCTCCTGCATGTCCTGTTTATTGTGGTGACAAGGTTTAGGTCCCTAGAGCATGTAGCTCAGAGGGATTGGGATTTCTTTAGGTGTAGCATGTCCAACAGCTCTGGGTTTGACATAGCTTTATATGTTGGGCAGAGATCACCTCGGAGTAGGAGATATGCTATGGAGTAAAGCTGGAGTTTTTTGAGGCGATCAGTGTAGGGCATTTGTTTGAGGCCAGTAATTCTCTTTGTGAGGTACTTCTGTGGCCTTTCCAGCTGCTGCAGATGTCTTGTGAGGTACATTCCAAAAGGGGCATTGTACTCTATAATGGTCTAATGAGTGTTGAGTAGAGGGGAACAATGACCTCTTTTTTCCTGGACGAGAACCCTTTTATGATGAGGTGTGCCACGTAGAAGGACTTCCTTACTACTGTGGAGATGTGACTATCAAAGGAGAGACTACTGTCCACCTGGGTCCCAAGGTCTCTTATTACGCATTCAATGTTAAGTAGATTGCTGCCTATGTGGTAGTTCATGGGTACAGAGTTTTTACCAAAGAGGATGACAATGCACTTTTTGGCATTGAGCTTGAGGTCATGGCTCTGACACCAGGCATCTGTCTCAGCGAGGCCCTTCTATAGGATGGCCACATCATTTGGGGACTTGACTATGGCTCCTAGTTTGCAGTCATCTGCGAATTTCGTTAGCCAGAGGCCTTCTATGTTAGCCTGTACTTCAGAGAAATACATACCAAACAGGACAGGTCCCAGGACGGAACCCTATGGTACTCCACTTGTCACTGCTTTGAGGTCAGATTTGGAGTCTGCAACTTTTACAGTGTGGGTTCTGTCAGTGAGCCAGATGGCAACCCGTCTTGTGACATAGGGATGTATACCTAGTTTAGTGAGTTTAGCTATAATTCCAGAATGTGGAATGGTGTCGAAAGCCTTGGCGAGGTCAAGATAGGCTGTGTGAACCACCTTACCCTCATCTATGGCTTTGGTGACTGCCTCAAAGACGTCCATCAGGTTCAGGAGGCATGATCTGCCTTTCACAAACCCGAACTGGGTGGGATCCAGAGTTTGGAAGTTACCAATGTCTTTGTTTATGAGTTCCATGATGATATGTTCCATGGCCTTGCAGACCAAGCTCGTCAGGCTAATAGGTCGATAATTCCTGGGATCAGTGGTGGCTCCCCTTTTGTGGAGTGAGATAACTGTTGCTGTGTGCCATTCAGTGAGCACAAAGCCTGATGCAAGGCTATTATAGAACATGGTGCTTAAGTGGGGTGCCAGTTCATTCTGAAGTTTGTGTAAACCGCAGCCTGGCATGTTATCCAGTCCCATGGATGCTGTGATTTTGGCTTTAGAGAGTGCAGCTTTTACCTGCACAGTTGTGATTACAGGGACTCTGCATTCTTCCTGTATAGATATGGGCCCTTTAGTGGGTGAGAGGGGGGGTAAAGTTAGCACTGAACCTATCTGCCAGGATGTTGGCAATATCAGTTGGTTCTGTAATTCTCTTGCCTTGTGCTGTAACTCAGAGCAGATCTGGGTGTGGCCATCGAGATTCTTGACATAGCTATCGAATGCTTTGTGGTTGTCCTTGGAATTAGTGGCAATTTTGTTTTCGTAACTAGCTTTGGAGGATCTTAGAAGGGATCTCAGCTTCTTACTGAGGCTGACCAGGGAGCTCTTCCACTCATGGGATTTTACTCTCTTTTGCAGCAGTTTCTTCCTTCTGTTGTACAGTTTATTTATGGCAGGGGACCAGCAGATTGGCTTCCTTTATTTGGAGGATAGCGTCTTGGTTCTGTTTGGGATAGCACGATCCATGCACTCGTGTAAGTGCTTATAGAGTGCATCTGTGTAGGATTCAGCAGTTGTACCTGTATTGTCCATCTGCATGGGTGTCATGAAGTTCACCACTTCTGTCTTAAGAGGCATGAAGTTGGCTTTGGAGAATTTTTTTACTGTGGTTTCCTTAATGGGGGGTGGGGACGGGATGTGGATATCAAGGGTGATTAGCTTATGGTCGGATTAGACCAACGAGGAGTTGACTTCAGGTGTGGAACACCGGTCACTCATGTTGGTAAAGACTAGGTCTAGGATATTGTTGCCTCTGGTGGGGGTGTTGATAAGTTGATCCAGGGCACTGGAGTTTATGAATTCCAGAAAGCGTTGAGCTAAAGTGTTTGTTTGAACCCTAATATTTTCCAGTACATCATGAAAAGAGGAGTGGGAATCCTGGGGCATGGTGGGGAATCTGTAGCAAGCTACAATTTGGATTGCAGTTTTGCCCAGAGATAGTTGCACTTGGATAACCTCGGATGCATTATGCTGAGCAACTAGCCTGGAGGTGTGGATATCCTTAATGAATATGAACACACCTCCGTCTCTGGTGTTTCGGTCCAGGTTACATGGCCGAAAAGTGTGGTATGAGTTATAGCCTAGTAGTGCAGGGGTGCTCTCTGGAGCCTTGAACCAGGTCTCAGTCACTGCACAGATATCGATGTTCTCCATTTTAAGGAGTGCCTTGAGTGAGTGCATTTTGAGATTTAGACTTGTAGCACTGCCTTCAGTTTTTGCTTGCCTGTTCCAGTTATGGTGGTGAATTTGTTATTTGAACCTTGCCTAAAAAAGACACTATAGGGGCAGCAAGAGCCTTAGCCAGTATCCGGAATCCCAGGGGTGAAAGGTGCAGGCCATCTGTGGCAAAGCATCATGGTCTGTCGACCATGTCATCCCAAGCAGGCAGATATTGAATCTCCTTAGAATGACACCAGAAGCTTAGCCAATTGTTGAAGTCAATCATTTTGTCCTTGTACTGCAGTATAATTTGGGGCGATGGCAGAATGCTACTCAGGGCTAGGGTCATACCTGCCTGGGCTACAAGATCGGAGAGCTCTTCCATGTCTCTTTTCATGTAGTCCAGGGAGGTACATCTCAGGTCATTCACACCAACATGGACAATGACAGAGTTATATTTGTACTTGCTGTGGAGTGACGTGAGTGCGTGGGTTATGTGGCGGATCATGGCACCCAACAGGCAGTTGACAGTAACCTTCTCCTTGTTTAGCCTGATGAGTGGGACAGTTTGCAATCATCAGCAAACTAGGTCAACCACTCTTCTGAGATACTGGGTTGGGTGCTTGCAAAATAAAAGCCAAACACCCACTAGTTATAATTTTACATTCAGAAAGGGAACCAGCAACATTCACAACCTGAGATTTGCTGGATAGCCAATTTGCAATCCAGAGGACAATGTAGGGATTTACATTAAGCTTGTCTAATTTTTCCATGATACTAACATGGGGGATAGTGTCAAAAGCCTTGGCCAGGTTATGATAAGCAATATGCACAGAATGACCACTGCCCATAAACCCAGTAACCTTTTCAAAGAAGCTTAATGGGCTCAGGAGACAAGATCTGCCCTTCACAAAACCAAACTGACAGGGATCAAGATCATTTAGGTTGCCCATGTCTGCATAAATGAGTTTGGCTATGATACATTCCATGGCTTTGTATATAAGGTTGGTGAGACTGATGGGTATAGACTTACCCAGATATGTAAAAGGACCATCCTAGTATAACAGACTCACAGTGGCTTTTGTCCATGCATCAGGAATTAATTCTCTAGATAGGATGAGATTCAACAATTTAAGTAGAGGCTTAGACAGCACATGTGTGGTACTGATGAGAATGCATCATGAGAATGTATTATTCTTAGCCTTTGACAGGGATTATAAGAATTGTTCCAAACTGATTTCTGGGGAAACTAAATTCTCAGGGGCAATGTTAGAAGGTGGGGTGAATTTATCATTAAATGTGTCTGCTAAAATATTAGCGAAATCCTTGGATTCAGAATGGGTGATAATATGTATGAGCTCAGTGCATTCTTGGACAATATTCCTTCACTTGCTGACACAAATGAAGAAAGTTTTGCAGTTTCCTTTGGAATCTGTAGCAACGTTAAATTCATAGTCTGCTTCCCATTTTCTAACAGTGTTTTAAATTGCTTGCTGGCATATTTCAGTCTAGTCTTGAGGTAGAAGAAGGGGATTTCTTACAACTTTTGATTCTTTTCCTACTTTTGTCTTACAGTTTATTAGTACGGGAGTTCCACTAGAGAGGCTTACTCCTGAATGTGCCATTATATTTAGGGAAAATACGTACTGACTTTTCTATGAAACTGTTCAGGTGCTGGTAGAAGGCAGATGAGTGCAGCAGCCCTCTCAGTGGGGTCCACCTGCAAGGGATTGTGGGGAATTTTACATAGGTCTTCTACAAGCTGAAGCAGATTTGCCTTGGAAAGTCCAAAAAGATGATTTCTTACTTGGTACTGGGTGGTACCACTAGGCCTGACAGAAGATGACTGAATTGTCAGATTTAACCAGAGATTGGGTTGGGTGGGGGGCTAGGTTGGGAAGGACAAGGTGAAAGATATTAGAACCTCTAGTGGATAGTTTTACAATTTGCTCTAATATGTTGCTATTAATGAAGTCTAGAAAATGCTGGGGATGACTATTTTTAGAGGTATAAGTGTGCCAATCAATGCTTTGGTAATGGAAGTAACCTAGTAAGAAAGTGTTTGTTTTGATATTTCATGTCTCAGTGGTACTGAGGTAATTTCTGTGATCTCTGGGTGACATTAATGGGGATGCGTAGCTAGCAACGAAGTAATAGCTGGATTTCTTATGGGTGATTTGGATCTCCAGGAGCTTCAAGTTAGGCCTGTGGGTATTTTGATTTGAAGTAATAGTGTTCCAAGAAACAAACAGAGTCTGAAAGCATAAGCACTAAACCCTGGTACACACGGAGTGCTGTCACTGCATTGAAACCATGTCTCAGGAACTACACAAATAGAAATGTGAGGGCCTAAAAGTCCTGGCATGCTTTCTATTTAGACTCTTAGCATTGAGTAGTGCCACCTTGATGTTGTCCAAATTTGAGTCTTCCACGTCAGAATGTCCGGTACAAGGAATCTGCCTACTGGACATTACTAGTGTATGGCAAGACTGTTTTACTTGGGTGGGATTATAATAGTTAAGAAATTCTAAGCAGGTAAGCCTGTTAAAGGCTTCCCAATGGTGAAGCAATAAAACATAGTCTTTTTACAGGCTAATTCAGGTTTTGTGAATTCTATTCAGACATAAAATCAACTGGCATTTACTGAGTGAGCAACTGCCTTCAGTGCATAAGTTCACACTTCACATTACTTCAGAAGCATCAGGGTAAAAAATATCAAGACTCATTTTTTAGATTGTTAATAACTAATACAATTCATACCTTCAAGACCCCTCGATCCTTTTTTGGAGTGATATCTTCTCCCTCATCAGCAGCAGCTGCAGGCTGTGCTTCCCCACTTATCTTCAAATCCTGATCGGTAGTCATTCTGCCTTCAAATTATACATGCTGGAACTCACTGAAATGTAATTAAAAGTACATTTATGAACTGCTGTGTAGTTCTTGTACACTAAGTTTCTCAATATAAACAAATCTATAAACTGTACCTCGACTTTATAAACAAAAATTTAAAAGAATAGTACAGCTGTGGAAGTAAACTTACCATAACAGCAGATCCAAGAGCAGACATGCAGAAATGGCTGATAGATGAATTCTAACAGAGGAGTAAGAAAGGCCAGAGGGCAATAACTTGAACAAATAATCAACAGCCAAGGGCAAACAGGCCTTAAAATGGCTCTAATTCTAAGGGTGGCATCAACTAGCAAATATTCTCCTATTACAAATACAGTAAACTCTCAGTTAACTGGAACTCAAGCAATTGGCACTACCAAGCAACCGACAAAAAATATTGAAGAAATACAGAAACATACCTTATGTTTTTTAGAGTTTTAGAGTTTTAATAAGGAAGGCAGTAATAAATTCCCTCTCTCCCCAACCTGAAAACAAGTCAAATCAAACAAATAGTATAGGGTATAGTATTAGTCAGACCTATTTTTAACAGAAACTCTCAAGCAACTAGAAACTTTTAGTTATGTACTTAGCATAACTTTAGATGTTTGGGATCCATCTCGCCTACATTCTGTACTGATGGGTTCGGAGCCAATCCTCGGCTCCGACTCGGCACGCTATACTATAGAGCGAAGTCTCTTTTTGGCTGAGCTATTCTACATCCCAGGATGCACCACCACCAATTCCCCAGATCTTGTTTGTCCGCACACATGCACACACATAGACTGTTGATATAATATTGCCAGGTGTTTCAAGATGAAACAGCTAAACTTGAACCGTCCAGTCTCTTCTGATCTCCAAGGTAGGAGGAAGGAGGATGGGTTATTAGGAATGTAGGCGAGATGGATCCCAAACATCTAAAGTTATGGTAAGTACATAACTAAAAGATGTTATGTGATCCTATCTCGCCTACATTCTGTACTGATGGGACAGCGTCCCTAGCACCTGATTCCTGGGTGGCTCACTGGAAAACACTCCTGAGAACTGTGGAGCCGAAGGAAGCTCACCCCCGAGATGCCACGTCCAATTTGTAATGAGAAATAAATGTGTGAGGAGAGGACCAGGTAGCCGCAGCACAAATGTCACTAATGGCAAGCTTAGAATGAAAGGCTGCCGAAGTAGCCATAGCCCTGGTAGAATGAGCTTTCACTGAGGTTGTAAGCTCTCTATTAGAAAGAAAGTAAGTATGACTGATACAGTCTCTGATCCACTTGGCAATAGTGACCTTCGTGACGGCTTTGCCCAATTTATTGTCCGAAAAGGACACAAACAACTGATCTGTTTTCCGTGTTTGGTGCGTCCTATCTAAATAGAAACGCAATTGCCTGTGAACATCCAATGAGTGGAAGATGTATTCCGCTCTGTCTGAGTAGTTTGGGAAGAAAACTGGAAGTTCCAATGACTGTTGAAGACAAAAACTAGAACAAACCTTGAGAACAAAGGATGGATTAGGCCTGAGGGATACTCTATCCTTGTGAAAAACCAGGTACGGTGGTTTGACATATAGGGCTTGAAGTTCCGAAACTCTTCTGGCTGATGTAATTGCCACCAAAAAAGCAGTCTTCCAAGAAAGAAATTTCAAGTCACAAGTTGCTGCCAGTGCGAAGGGGGAAGAGGTCAAAGCACCTAATACAAAATTAAGATCCCACGGTGGAGCGGGATGAGAAATCGGAGGTCGTAGCAGCCCAGCACCTTTCATGAAGGCTTTACACAACTTATTGCTCATCAAAGGTGGGTCTATACTTTCATGAAAATTAGAAATAGCTGCCAATTGAACCTTGATGGTAGAGACCGAAGAACCTTGATTGAATAAAGAAGCTAAAAACTTCAAAACTTCTGACACCGGGGCAGTAATGGGATCTAATCCCCGGAGTTGGGCCCAAATAGCGAATCTCTTCCATTTGCTGTTATACATTTTTTTAGTCGAAGTCTTGTGGGTCGAGGACAAGATATGTATGACTTCCGAGTCCAAAACATGGTTCCTGACTATGGTCGGAAGAGGAGGAGCCAAGCTGTTAACCTCAACGAGTGAAGGGACTGATGAAGTTGTCCCGACTGGTAGATCAAGAGGTCTGGAACCTGGTCCAGGAACCATGGACCGTCCAGTGCATATTTCCAAAGAAAGGGCAACCAGACTTGACGAGGTCAATATGGGGCAACTAAAATCATCTTGCTCTGCAAGTGAATCGCCTTCTGGATCACCCTGGGAAGAAGGGGAACCGGTGGAAAGGCGTACAGTAGGCCGGTGGGCCAAGCTTGGACTAGGGCGTCCTTGGGAAACTCCCCCGGAACTGGGGTGAGAGAGAAGAACTGTTGGCATTTCGTATTGAGAGGAGTTGCAAAGAGGTCACAACAAGGAGTTCCCCATCTTCTGAAAATCTGAGTTGCCACTCTGTCGTTCAGAGACCACTCATGAGGGGAGAGAATAGTTCTGCTCAGTCTGTCGGCTATCACATTGGATCTCCCCGGAATGTGTGTTGCTACCAGAAAACGTTTGGTTGCAATCACCCAATCCCATACTTTCATGGCCTCTCTGCAAAGGGGGTAGGACCTGGTCCCTCCCTGCTTGTTCAGGTACCAGACTACTGACATGTTGTCGGACTGAATGGCAATCATGCCCTGGGGGAGGTAACTGTGTAGTGCTTGTAGCGATAGAAGCACCGCCCTCATTTCCAGTATGTTGATGTGGAGGAAACTCTCGGAGTGCCACTTGCCTTGGACTGACCTGCCCAGGTAATGTCCCCCCCACCCCGTCTGGGAGGCGTCCGTAGTCAATGTGGCCACTGGAGGTGGAGGAACGAAGGGTCGCCCCTGATCCAGGTTGGAAGAAAGAAGCCACCAACGGAGGTCCTGTTTGCACGTCTCCGTGATCAGAATGAGGTGACTGAGAGGGAGATCCTGATAAGACCACTGGACTGACAGGAGCCACTGGAGAATCCTCATATGCAATCTTGCCAAGGGAACTAGGAGAATGGTGGCCGACATGGAACCTAACAGTTGTAGGACCATCCTGGTTGGGGCTCGGCGTTTGAGGAGCAATGCTCAAACTTGAGACTGTAATATTTCTATCCTCTCTGTAGGAAGATAGACCCGCATTTGCTTTGAATCTATCTCTACTCCGATAAACCATATGCGCTGAGATGGCAGCAACACAGACTTTGCCCAATTGAAGGTGATTCCTAGGGAGTTGCCTAGAGATATAGTGGCTGCTAGGTTCTGTAAGAGTAGACGCCTGGAGGTGGCAGTTAGGAGCCAGTCGTCTAGGTATGGAAACACCTGGAATCCTAGACTTCTCAGGTGAGCAGTCACCACCGCCAAACATTTGGTGAACACCCTGGGGGCTGTGGTGAGACCAAAGGGCAGTGCACGGAACTGGAAATGACTGTCTCCCAGGCTGAAGCGCAAGTGTCTCCTGGATGCCTGATCTATCAGGATGTGATAATAGGCATCCTTGAGTTCTATGGAGCACATCCAAACACCTTCTCCAGCAGCGGGAGAATGGATTGTAAGGTGACCATCCGGAACTTGGACTTCTTGACAGAACGGTTGAGTTTGCTGAGATCCAAAATGGGCCTCACGTCCCCGGTCTTTTTTGGCACCAAAAAGAATCTTGAGTAAGTCCCTAATCCGGTCTGGTCTTCGGGAACCGTTTGGATGACTCCTTTTTGAAGCAGCTTTGAGATTTCGATGGCTGCGAGATCCCGTTGACTGGGTGGTGGGTCCGGGATTTTTCGGGATGGTGGGGGGTGGCTGAGAAACAGGGATGGTGTAACCTCCGGCAATGATTCGGAGCACCCATCGGTCCTGAGTGATATTCTCCCAGGCCTTTAGGTGCCTCGAAAAACGACCCCCGACTGGCTCCGGAGCGGCGCAGTCGGGCAATCCTTCAGGGATGCTGGAAGGTTGAGGAGCCACGAAAGGACTCGCGGTCTCCAGTGTTGCCGGGGGCCTCTGCCACCTCTGGGACGGCATCTTCCTGAAAAATTTCCCCCTCCTCTGCCTCTAGAAGGGGAATCATCCTGCTGTGAGGGGTAAGTCTTTTGAGATTTACGGAACCACATTTTCCCCCCTCTTCTAGCCTTGGGATAAGGCCGGAAGGGAGTGGAAAAGCATGCCCCTACGGCAGTCAATGTCTTCCCCTCTTGTTCACAGCGGGTCAAGGTGTCCTTTACCTTGGGTCCAAACAAAGAGGACCCATCAAAGGGAGCGTCGGCAAAGGAAGACTTGAAGGCTTCCGCAAAGTGACACAGGCGGAGCCAGGCTTGTCTCCTTAGAGCAACACCTGTTCCCACCGCTCTACTCGCCCCCTCGGCTGCATACGAAATGAGCCTCATGGACGAGTTCGATAATGATGATAAGGTAGCCAGCTGAGAGCTAACCGTCTGGG
Organism: Protopterus annectens; assembly: GCF_019279795.1. NCBI lineage: Eukaryota > Metazoa > Chordata > Ceratodontiformes > Protopteridae > Protopterus > Protopterus annectens. The sequence goes on from NC_056739.1 coordinate 148,756,091, forward strand.
CCAACTGCTCATGCAGGTTACCAGAGAGGGTATCTGAAAGTTCCTTGACCAGATCCCTCTGAAGTCTGGTGAAGTGCGTCAGATAATTCAGAGACCTTAAAGTAAAGGCTGCTGAAGTAAGGGTGTGCTTCCCGTACCGATCCATGCTCCTAGACTCTTTATTAGGAGGATGGACGGACGTAGACGCCTCTGCCACATCTTGTTGGGTAGCAGATGCCACCACCAGGGCATCTACAGCCACACCTTTAGAGAGGAATTCCTTTTCGGGGGGGGGCTGAAAGAAATTTATTGGGGCGAGCTGGCACCGGTTCCACAGAATCTGGGTGCTCCCACGCGGTTCGAGAGATCAAATCTACAAGGTCATCGAAGGGCGGAGATACCCAGGAAGCGGAGGGCTGAGCCCCGAAGGCCTTGAGGAATACCGACTCCTCAGCAGAAGGGGGCTTGGACTGCCAGTCGCCTCGTTGCTTCAGGATTTCTAAGATGTCCGCAAAGGAGACATCATCCGAGGATGACTTGGGGGACCCCTCCGCATCATCGAGGTCGGTGTCCGAGGTGAGAGACTCGTCCGGGGAGTCGACGTGCTTCCTCTTGCACTGTCTCTTCCTGGGAGGTTCCTCCGAAGAAGCCTCGGAAGGACCTCCAGGAAGGGGGGAACCCCCAATGGGGGTGACCTCAGGCCCCAGGGCTCCGCTGTCTTGAGACAGTGGGACTACAAAGGAACCAGTCTCCGTGCCAAGGGAAGGTGCCGGTGAGACGGTGGAGGTGGCCAAAGAAGATTTGGCCAAAGCACTCCTCATGGCCCTGAAGGCGGGACCCCCAGAGTCCTGGGAAGGTCCGACCCCCAAGGCCACAACAGTAGACGGCACTCCCGTAGCCGACGCACCGAGAGGGAGGCTCAGAACCGAAAACATCGGTCCCGAAACGTCATCCCCGGGGCCGACCGAGGAGGTCCGTGTACCGAACTCCGACCCGAAGGGTGGGGTTGGAGTAAGGGTCGGAGCCGACCCGAAAACCTCCACCGGCTCCACCAGCACCGACTCCAACGGTGCCGAGGCTGTTGGAGGAGGAACCAAGACAACAGGGTGGGCAACCGGCTCCGGAGCCGACTGGGCTGGAGCCGAGACCAACTTTTGGAAGACTGGAGACTGAAACAGCCTTTGAAGTACCCTGTCTATGTCCGAATCCGACATTCTCGAAGACCGAGAAGAGATCGAACGAGTTCGAGTCGACTTCTCCACCAGTTCCGAAGGACTGGGGGACCGGCTCCGAATCGTCTCAATGAATATCGGTGCCGAGGGAGACTCCACAACCATAGTAATTTCCCTCGGAGCCGAAGTGGACTTCGGCGCCGAAGGGGAAGAGTCTGAGTGGGCAACTCTCATTGGCTCCGAAGTCAGTGGAGCCGATGAAGGTGACCCACCTCTCGAAGCCCCAGCTGTCGGCTCTGAAGCCAGAGGAGTCGAGGCTAGAGGCATCGAGGCAGACCATTCCGCCCACGGCTCCGAAGTCCGTGGAGCTGATGGAGAAGCCTGCCGAGATTTCTTTGTGGCCGTTTCCGACGGGCTGGTCGGAGCCGACAATTTCTTTTTCTTCGATGGAGAAGAGGAAGAAGATAAAGCCTCCTCAAAAGTAGGTTTAATAAGCCCTTTTAATATCAATTTGTTTTTCCTCTCTTGGAGGACCCGGGAGGAAAAAGCGTGACAAACGCTGCATGACTCCTGAAGGTGTATAGGGCCTAAACAATACACGCATAGAGAGTGATCGTCCGTTATGGACATTTTGTAGCTGCATTTAGAGCACTTCTTGAACCCAGAAGGTCTGTGCTCTTTCGACATATTCAGTTCTAAACAGTACACCAAAAAGGTAAAACTTTCTAAACTGTCAAAGAAGAACAAACAAGGACAAGATCCCTCTAATAGAAAAACGGGATTACTGTCCAACTATAACACTCAACAATACTCACTAACAAAAAATATATATCTCACGCGCGAGGGCAAGGCCCCTCTAACTAAAACGGGAACCTTTCCCTCAAATAAAAGATCAATTTACCACAAAACTTTGTTCAAAACCAGTCACACAACAACGATAGCTGTTAAAACAGCTTTTGGGTATGTTAATCAAAAATTTCTGACAGAAATTTGTGAAGAAAATAGACACTTAGCTCAGCCAAGTCCGAGACTACGTCTTTTGCTGTAAAGCGGCAAACGAGATCTGGGGAAGCTGTGGTGGTGCATCTTGGGATGTAGAATAGCTCAGCCAATAAGAGACTTCGCTCTATAGTATAGCGTGCCGAGTCGGAGCCGATCCCATCAGTACAGAATGTAGGCGAGATAGGATCACATAACATCTACAGTTATTCAGCATCTACCAATCCCCATGGGTGTCAGTTAAAGGACCACTACGGGCAAATGATGAAGAAAACATATATTTTTTATCTTGCCATGATTTACTACACCTCCCAAAGCTGCCTGCAGCAAAATAAGTACTCATTCCTAATTTTATTTTGTTTTTACACTTGTCTGCCCTCATGGGGGCAGACATCGTGATTCCTTAGGAAAGCTAAATCTGTCCCATAATGCACAGACTGAGAACAAATAGCCCTACCATTTGTTGTCAGACTAGACTTCCATTCACTTAGAATGGAACACCTGAAAAAAAATGCCAAGTTTGAGAGTCTGCAGCTCATGTGTCATTGACTGGTATGCGGTGAGTTTTACAAATGTTGTTCCTATTGATGTACTACACATTCTCTGAAAGAAACTTGCAAAAGTGTCAACAAATTACTGAGATAAAAAATACTTTTCACAAGGAGCAGTTTTGCAAGTTTCAGTTCCTGGCCAGGTTACTCCTCCCATCTCCCCTCCTTCAGTGGGCTACAGTCTCACATTTCCAGCTTGAGTAGATTCAACTATTTTGTCAGCTTTGCATGACAATAGGCATAAAAAATCACAGCCTGGTGTGCCACTAAAGCTGTTCCCTTATGTTTCTTCACTTCTGAATAGCATTTCCCACGAATAAAAAAAAAAGCAAACGCATCAGTCCAGAGTTTAGGCCAGTCTATCCATTTAAAATGTGCACAGTAAAATATTCAACCTGTAATGCATTTTGGCTGCTGACATGGTTATCTTTACATAGTTATTCTCTTATAGTATAACCTGAATGTATTGTATTTAATGATAAATTTTACAACAGTTCTCGGTTTCTTAACAATGACCTCCCAAGCCTCTGATGTGACCTAGTACTTGTTCTTACTATTGCTTTATCTAGTTTGTCTTAGATGTATACCTGTAGCATGTCTCTCATCCTCTCAGCAACAGACTCCTGGAGAAAACTTCCAAAGCAGATACTTGTATTGAAAGAGTAGCAGGAGCTGTAGCAGTGATGCCACACTCCAAAACAATGCACTCAAACATAGTACTGACAAACACAGGGTAATGTATATGTCTGAATCAAGAAGTGATGAAATTGCTAGGGAATTCACTGATCACAATTTTACTCTTAATCTCTCCATTTCATAATCCATAACATTCGCACCACACCTACAAAGGCACACCTCCACCTTCCACAAACACAGCTACCCACACCCACACAACATACCAGTCAAATTTAAGGGTTTTACCACCTTTCTGCAAAACACTGCTGTAATAGCTTTGGCAAACAAATGAAAATGATTGATGGGTGTTGGTTCGGGGCTCCCATCCATATCTCTCAATAGTACAGATTTTTGCGGAAAGTCCAGACTTTTTGTCTGTTTTGCATAAAATTGCAGTTTTCTGTCAAATCACTGGCAAGTCATTGAACACTGAAGTCAGAAAGTTGACAGTCATTTGATTTTCAGACTTCATATCCTTAAGAAAATTCACTCTAATGCAAAACATGTTTATCAACTTTCTAAGTTTGTAAGTGCAATATTTACAAAATGTCAAAATTTTTGGGCTTTTGTCCCTATTATTTATGGCCCTGTCCAGATTTATTGTTCTATGATGTTGAGAGGTATGCTGCCATCCCTTCCTACTGGAGCCAGTCCACTGCACTTGCACAAGTGTCCCCCGCAGCAAGTATCAGTGCAGATTTGCTTTATAGTTCTTTTACACCACACACACACACACACACACACACACACACACACACACACACACACAGTAAATCTTGTTGTCCATGTTATTTATTCTTTTCTTTCGTTTCGTTTCTCTTACTTGTAATGTTATTTTTACTCATTTTTTCTCCTGCCTCCCATATCTACCCTAATTATTACTTCTAACAAATACTTTTTCTCACTCTTTCTTCTCTTCCCCTCCTCCTGCTTTCCACTATTTGAACTTTTCCACTCTGACATTTGCTTTATGAGTAAATAATGAACTGTCACCCTTATAATGTCAGCACATTTCAATGCTACATAATATTGTATTTAGTCTAATAATAGGTTCATAGGTAGGCATAGCCGGCTTTAGGCACCAGCGAACCCTGCGGTCGCTGGGTGCCCCTTGTTCCTGGGGGGCCCCAACCACAGCAAGTGCTTACCTTGACATTTTGTAACATGTCTGTCAAACCAACAAAAGCTACTACATCAATCTTGTACACAATAAACCAGGTGGTTAATAATGCTTATTTATATCTCCTTTAAAATTCAAAAATGTCTTTGGTTATAGTAAATGTTTTATCAATCAAGAGCCTTCACAATTCCATTAAATATATTAACACAAATATAGTGTCCATGGCTTAGTTAAACCCTGCTGGTGGAAATTCTCTACACTAAAACTAACAACATAGCCAGCTTTAGGTACCTGCAATACATGTGGCTGCAAGGGCCCCCCTTAATCATACTTCACTGTGGGGGGGGGGGGGTCACAAAAGCTACTGCTGGTTGGGAAAAATGAGGAGAAAAAAATGTATTCATTTCCTGATTATTCTCTTTAACCTGAACAGGTCTGTGATATGAACCTGTTGGGATAAAGCTGTTAATGAACATGAGCAAGGTAAGCAATAGAGCGATCAGTAGCCCAGTGTGACCAGTGTCCATGCATGCCTTGGATTTTAAAAAGAGCTAATACTTCTGGATCTTCAGGAATGGTTTTCTCTTTTTATTGAGTTTTATAAATACTTGCAGAATACCAGATACCATAACTCTCAACTTCTTCACTGAAGAAATCAGTGCAATACCAATAATAGCAGAATAAAGGCTCAAAATCAGGAACACATTTTAAATATTACTCTGATTCGATGAAAAAGATAATAGAACAACACCTTTTATATCAACATTAAGTATAAAACTCTAATGTCTGGATTTATTGATGGTTTGTAATCCTGAATGATTTACAAGCAAATCAAATGTGTTACAAAGGACAAAACAAAATTATGTGCAAAATCAGGGAAGGTCTGCGAAATTAGGGACAGTGAGAGGTTTGCATTATTCCTCACTAAGGTAAATAAAAGTGACCTATACCTGCCTCTGTCTGATGACTACTTAACAGCAGTCACTAATTTGGTTTGCTGGTACCAGTGTTGTACAATGTTGTTGTTGCGTCTTTCGGCTTTTCCCGGTTAGGGGTCGCCACAGCGGACTCCGGTCCGCTAATAATTGGTAGTTGATTTTTACCTGCCGAGTTACCAGCCCTGATGCACAATCTTCAACGAAGGTACGCCCATTCACACATGTCTCCACGCAGAAGTGTGTGTGTGTGTGTGTGTGTGTGTGTGTGTGTGTGTGTGTGTGTGTGTGTGTGTGTGTGTGTGTAACAATGTCAGTGAATTTTATCTCTGCACACACACAATAATGCCAGGATACATACATTATTCTTCTGAGTGTCACTACAGAATGTAGCTAACAAGAAATTATATTTCAGAAGTAAGGCATAACATATATCCCAGAACATTCAGACACTTAGATCTTCTAAGACACTGGGGACCCCTACTCCCCAGTCTGTATGAATGGATACAAACGGCTCCCTTAATCATCATTGACTGTATGGGGGCCCCACAAATGCTGTTTGAGGAAAAATGAGGAGAAAAATATATATTTATTTTCTGATTATGTTCTTTAACCTCAACAGAGCTGTGATATGACCCTGTTAGCATAATGTTTATAATGGCCTCTGCTCTCAACTGCACCCATCCTAAAACCAGCCCCGCTCGAATGACTGTGTACAGAATGGTGCTGTAGGTTATATGGGGGGGGGGGACTGTGGTGTTATTCCTCACAGTCAAATCTTAGAAGTGTGCACATGAGGTCATTAAAGCTTGCGTTTGCGCTAAGGACAGTGTGGTCATTGATTCTTTTAGTTTTCTTACATACCTCAGAGGTGTACAAAGAAGGTTACTACAACTTGTGTAGGAACAACAAAGTAGAATTTGTTACTTTAATCATTATTTTTTCACTTTCCTCACAGTCACACGTAGGACACATACACAGGTAGCTGCCTCTGACAGCTTGGACTGAAGAGTGAGGAGGCATACTATGTATATGTATATCAGCAGTCCCTTGAAATAATGACTGTGGTAATTTGAACCTCTGCCTTCATCCCAGTCTAACACCAGAGGGATGCAAAAGCTGTCTTTTTGGGGGGATTGGGAGGCAGGCAATTCATAGATAGGGCCTGTGTATCCAGACAACAAAGGGTTGTTAGTTTATTGTGAGCTACTGTTTTGTCATCTTTGAACATTAAGCCTTCAGTACAACTTATGTCTTTCTTGAAAGAAAAAAATAAAACTGAAATTCTTTTCTTATTTCCTAAATGGTTATTACTGTACTGTCTTGCTCAGGAAATGTGTGTTGAAAGGATGCAATAAAAACTAAAGCTGAACAGCAACACGATGTCTTCACTAAATCATAATTTCTGTTCAAGCCTTTATTGGATGATAAAAAGAAAAAAATTAAAATGGGCTTCAGCGCATATAGAAAGTTATAGCTTCTTGAAAAAGCTGAAAAGTAGGTAAAATATGAGGAAAGGAAGAAAAAAGTAATGTGCATGGTATGGGGAGCCCAAGATGGGGAGGGGACACAGGGGAAGACTGGAGGCTGCTGTGTATGGGGGTGGGATCTGAAACAGTAGGCCTAGGGTGCCATTTCACCTAAGTTTAGACCTGTACATAAAGTTGCTGCAGTATATCATTGCTGTAACTAAATGCCAATAACTGTAAATGTCCCTTTGTGAGTTGGGCCAACACAATGTACTACACAAGTCTTGTAGTGTAAGAATATTGTAGCAAAGGATCAGTCTGTGCATACTACTCCTAAACGTTTGTAGCATGAACTAAAAGGTTGCTTAGGAAGGGTGGCAGTGACAGAGTGATACATAGACTGGAAGTGCCTAGGGGGCCCCCAGCTTGACATCTGCTGGGGGCCCCCAAAATGCTAACACCGGACCTGTAGGTAGGTAGTAAGCCTAGCCAACAAGGTTCCCTGGCTTATGCCACCCAATTAAGTTATTTTCCTGTACCACTGTCGAACAGAGCCATAGAAGTGATTCCCAGGGTATATTTCCTATTTCCCATCCACTCAAAGATTTTGCTTGAAGAGTGCTAATGAGGAACTTTGCTTGACATAGATGGGTAGCTTGTTCCAGAGTATCGGAAGTCTCTGGTACAGGACTCTATGCCTCCTGTATGTCCTGTTTATTGTGTCCCTAGAGTGTGTAGCTCGGAGGGATTGGGATTTCTTTAGGTGCAGCATGTCCAACAGCTCTGGGTTTGACATAGCTTTATATGTTAGGCAGAAATCCCCTCAGAGTAAGCGATATGCTATGGAGTAAAGCTGGAGTTTTTTGAGATGGTCAGTGTAGGACATCTGTTTGAGGCTAGTAATCCTCTTTGTGAGGTATTTCTGTGGCCTTTCCAGCTGCTGCAAATGTCTTGTAAGGTACATTCCAAAAGGGGCATTGTACTCTATAATGGGTCTAATGAGTGTCGATTAGAGGGGAACAATGACCTCTTTTGTCCTGGATGAGAACCCTTTTGTCATGATGTGTACCACATAGAAGGACTTCCTTACTACTGTGGCGATGTGATTATCAAGGGAGCGACTACTGTCCACCTGGGTCCCAAGGTTTCTTATCACACATTTAGTGTTAAGTAGACTGCTGCCTATGTGATAGTTCATGGGTACAGAGTTTTTACCAAAGGGGATGACAATGCATTTTTTGGCACTGAGCTTGAGGCCATGGCTCTGACACCAGGCATCTGTCTCAGTGAGGCCCTTCTGTAGGATCCCCACATCATTTGGGGACTTGACTATGGCCCCTAGTTTGCAGTCATCTGTGAACTTCGTTAGGCAGAGGCCTTCTGTGTTAGCCTGTACTTCAGTGAAGTAGATACCAAACAGGAGAGGTCCCAGGACTGAGCCCTGTGGTACTCCACTTGTCATTGCTTTGATGTCAGATTTGGAGTCTGCAACTTTTACAGTGTGGGTGCTGTTAGTGAGCCAGTTGGCAACCCATCTTGTAACTTAGGGATTTATACCTAATTTAGTAAGTTTAGCTATAATTCCAGAATGGGGGATGGTGTCAAAAGCCTTGGCGAGGTCAAGCTAGGCTGTGTGAACCACCTTAGCCTCATCTACGGCTTTGGTGACTTCCTCAAAGAAGTTGAATAGGTTCAGGATGCATGATCTGCCTTTCACAAACCCGAACTTGGTGGGTTCTATAGTTTAGAGGTTGCCAATGTCTTTGTTTATGAGTTCCATAATGATACGTTCAATGGCCTTGCAGACCAGGCTCGTCAGGCTAATAGGGTGATAGTTCCCAGGATCACTGGTGGCTCCCCCTTTGTGGAGTGGATAACTGTTGCTATTTGCCACTCAGTGGTCACAAAGCCTGATGTGAGGCTAGGATTGAACATGGTGCTTAGGTGGGGAGTCAGTTCATTCTGAAGTTTGTGTGAAATGCAGCCTGGGATGTTGTCCAGTCCCATGGATGCTGTGTTTATGGCTTTAGAGAGTGCAGCTTTTACCTGTGTAGTTGTGATTACAGGTACTCTGCATTCTTCCTGTATAGATATGGGCCCTTTAGGGTGTGAGAGGGTGGTAAAGTTAGCACTGAACCTATCTGCCAGGATGTTGGCAATATCAGTTGGTTCTGTAATTTTCATGCCGTTGTGCTGTAACTCAGAGGAGATCTGGGTTTTGGTATTGAGATTCTTGACATAGCTATAGAATGCTTTGTGGTTGTCCTTAGAATCAGTGGTGATTTTATTTTCAAAGCTAGCTTTGAAGGCTCTTATAAGGGATCTTAGCTTCTTACTGAGGCTGACCAGGGAGCTCCACCACTCATGGGATTTTACTCTCTTTTGCAACAGTTTCTTCCTTCTATTGTACAGTTTGTTTATGGCAGGCGACCACCAGATTGGCTTCCTTTTTTTGGAGGATAGCTTCTTGGTTCTGTTTGGGATAGCACGATCCATGCACTCATGTAAGTGCTATAGAGTGCATTTGTGTAGGATTCAGCTGTCGTAACTGTATTGTCCATGTGCATGGGTGTTATGAAGTTTGCCACTTCTGTCTTAAGAAGCATGAAGTTAGCTTTGGAGAAATTTTTTACCGTGGTTTTCTTAATGGGGGTTGGGGGCGGGATGTGGATATCTAGGGTGATTAGCTTATGGTCGGATCTGACCAACGAGGAGTTGACTTCGGGTGTGGAACACCAGTCACTCATGTTGGTAATGACTAAGTCTAAGATACTGTTGCCCTTGTTGGGGGTGTGGATAAGTTGATCCAGAGCACCGGAATTTATGAATTCCAGAAAGTGTTGAGCGAAAGAGGTGGTACATGAGTAGTTTTCCCAGTTAATGGTGGGATAGTTGAAATCGCCCATTATTTAGGGTGTTTGAACCCTAATATTTTCCAGTATATCAAGAAAAGAGGAGTGGGAATCCTGGGGCATGATGGGGGATCTGTAGCAAGCTACAATTTGGATTGCAGTTTTGCCCAGAGTTAGTTGCACTTGGATAACCTCGGATGCATTATGCTGAGCAACTAGCCTGGAGGCATGGATATCCTTAATGAATATGGACACACCTCCACCTTTGGTGTTCTGGTCCAGGTTACATGGCCGGAAAGTGTGGTACGATTGTAGCCTGGCAGTTCAGGGGTGCTCTTTGGAGCCTTGAACCAGGTCTCAGTCACTGCACAGATGTCGATGTGCTCCATTTTAAGGAGTGCCTTAAGTGAGTGTATTTTGAGATTTAGACTTCTAGCATTGAGTAGCATTACCCTCAGTTTTTGCTTGCCTGTTCCTGTTACAGAGGTTTATTTGTCATGTGAACCTTGTCTAAAAAAGGCACTATAGGGTCGGCAAAAGCCTTAGCCAGTATCCGGAATCCCATGGGTGACAGGTGCTCTGGCAAAGCATCGTGGTCTGTCGACCATGTCGTCCCAGGTGGACAGATACTGGATCCCCTTAGAATGACACCAGAGGCTTAGCCAATTATTGAAATCAATCATTTTGTCCTTGTACTGCAGTATCATTCTGGGCGATGGCAGAATGCTACTCAGGGCTAGGGTCATACCTCCCTGGGCTACAAGATCGGAGAGCTGTTCCATGTCTCTTTTCATGTAGTCCAGGGAGGTACGTCTCAGGTCATTCACACCAACATGGACATTGACAGAGTCATATTTATACTTGTTGTGGAGAGACCTGAGTGCATGGGTTATGTGGCGGATCCTGGCATTGGACAGGCGGCTGACAATAACCTTCTCCTTGTTTAGCCTGGTGAGTGGGACATCAGTGTGCCTGACGAGTCACCTATGACTAGTGTGTTGGGTACGTTGTTTTGCCTAATATATTACATATGTTATAATATATATATATATATATATATATATATATATATATATATATATATATATATATTTGCCCATAATATCTGAATAAGTGAGTAGGATTTTCATGACAGCATCAAGGAAACATTTTCCTTCCTTCTGTGTTTTTTCTTAAGTTTTGGATTTTTCTTAGTATATTGATTTCATTTTCTTACAATATTTTATTTTATTTTCCATTTGTTTACCAGGTTAGTCCGACTGGACACAAGGTGACTGTTTTCAGCGGAGGCTCGGGGAGAAAAGCTCCGGATACATAGTAAACAATTATAAAAAAATAATAAAAATAAATTATACAAACATAGCTATTTTGTTCAAAGAGCATAGAAAATATAAAAGGAGTAAAATCAGAGTTTTACAATTGATGCAGCATGATGGTTAGAATATTGAGAAACAATTAAACAAGATAATATACAACAAATATACAATTGCTTGAACATAAATTCAAAAAGAAGTTTCCATAGACAGGGTCATAAACTAGAAATCATAACTATATTGATATGATTTATGTTGCATTTATCTTTTTAATGATGGTATATGTGTATTACTGTACATGTCATATGTGCACAAATAGTTGTATTAATCTATGTATTTAGAGTATATTGACAAAGCACTGGGTCACATCAGAGGCTTGGGAAGTCATTGTTAAGAAACTGTGAACTGTTGTAAAGCTTGGCATTGAATACCATAAGTTCAGGTTATGCTATAAGAGAATAACTATGTAAAGATAACCATGTCAGCAGCCAGAACGTATTATAAACTGAATGTTTTACTGTGCTCATTAAGAAATGGATAGATTGGCCCAAACTCTGGGCTGATGTGTGTGCGTTGTTTTTTTTTTTTATTCCTGGGGAAATGCTATTCATAAGTGAAGAGACATATAAGGGAACAGTTTTAGTGACACACCAGGCTGTGATTTTTTTATGTCTATTGTCATGCAAAGCCGACAAAATAGTTGAATCTACCCAAGCTGGAAATGTGAGACTGTAGCCCACTGAAGGAGGGGAGATGGGAGGAGTAACTTGGCCAGGAACTGAAACTTGCAAAACTGCTCCATGTGAAAAGTCTTTTTTATCTCAGTAATTTGTTGAAACTTTTGCAAGTTTCTTTCAGAGAATGTGTAGTACATCAATAGGAACAACATTTGTAAAACTCAGCGCATACCAGTCAATGACACATAAGCTGCAGACTCTCAAACTTGGCATTTTTTTTCAGGTGGTCCATTCTAAGTGAATGGAAGTCTAGTCTGACAACAAATGGTAGGGCTATTTGTTCTCACAGTCTGTGCATTAAGACAGATTTAGCTTTCCAAAGGAATCACAATATCTGCCCCCATGAGGGTAGAGAAGAGTAAAAAAAAATAAAATTAGGAATGACTACTTATTTTGCTGTAGGCAGCTTTAGGAGGTGCAGTAAATCATGGCAAGATAAAAAATATATGTTTTTTCATTGTTTGCCCGTAGTGGTCCTGTATATGATTTCCGAGTAGGACTTTTTTAATAACTAAATCTAGGTTAAAGTCACAGGTGAGGCAGCTAATAGAACAGTAAATATATTACAAAAATGTGCAGATTAAAAATCCCATTCTTGGGATATGTATCCTTTAAGACAGGAAAATGATCACTCAGACAGCCAGAATTATCCAACGACTGACCTCTGTTACCTTCTGCACCCCCTTCACCTTATGACCTACCCGTGCCTCAAGAAGCTGACACGTCTCCATTTCCGAGAGGGCAGGTGGAGGTGAGTTTTGCAGAAACAACTAGCACTTACTCAGATATAGCCAAAGCTACTTCCAGTGTCACCTCTGGGTCGGGATATCATACTTAAGTCCATCAATGTCACTCAATAACTTAGCTGCATCAATGTCACTAAATAACTTAACTCCATCAATGTCACTCAATAACTTAACTCCATCAATGTCACTCAATAACTTAACTCCATCAATGTCACTTAATAACTTAACTCCATCAATGTCACTTAATAACTTAACTCCATTGATGTCACTCAATAACAACTCTATCAATGTCACTCAATAACTTAACTCCATCAATGTCACTCAATAACTTAACTCCATCAATGTCACTTAATAACTTAATTCCATCAATGTCACTCAATAACTTAACTCCATCAATGTCACTCAATAACTTAACTCCATCAATGTCACTGAATAACTTAACTCCATCAATGTCACTCAATAACTTAACTCCATCAGTGTCACTCAATAACTTAACTCCATCAATGCCACTTAATAACTTAACTCCATCAATGTCACTCAATAACTTAACTCCATCAATGTCACTTAATAACTTAACTCCATCAATGTCACTCAATAACTTAACTCCATCAATGTCACTCAATATTCTCAGACCATGTGTTAACGCTTATAGCTAATAAAGGGAAACTGTGCCACAAACACAAATATGGGGGATAATTAAATTTCCTAATAACAGCTGGTCATCAAAAACTCGCACTTTAGGTAAAATTAAGTACTTTATTACTCAAGTTCCAATTATTATCGTTGGGGAAGCATATCAGTGGATACCTCCCTGCAAGCCAACCTGCAGAAGGCGAGACAGATTCTGATTCTTCTACTGATTCTGGTATACCTTCCATACAGATGTACTCTTTGTGAGAAGTACCAAACCCCACAGCAGCTAGAAATAGCAAGGCTGAACCTACTGTAAGAGTAGTACGACCATGGACTGCAGTGGGTTTTAAAACCATTGTAGATTCTCCCCCTCCCACTGGAGCACACTCAGTAAAATATGCAAAAATCGTAGGACAAGTACAACTGCAAAATCCTACCATTAAAGGCCTGAGAGCTGTACTAAAAGCCACCACACCTCCTCACATTTTCAGGAAGTTATGGGACAAATATAACATAGGCAACAACATACTTAAACGTACAAATGATGGATTTGTAGCTGCCAGAAATAACATCCAAACAGTCATTACCAAGGCATGCCCTCTCTGCCCCTAACTGGGAAGAATACAAGCTATTGTACAGAAAGAGAGAATTGATTTATTGATGCATATTTGCAGCACATGACAGATGCATTTGAAGCCTTTCCTGGACATCTAGAGCCTGCAGAAGGTTTGTCAGCCAGCCAGTTGTCAGCAGCTTTTTGTAGGTTTGTTATCACCAATACAAGAAGAGATTAAAAAGGTCTGCTTGAATTACCCAAACTTAGGTATATATAAAATTGTAAATCAGACACAGTATGTGGCAGGTAATATACAGAGGGAAGAAAAGGAACAAAAGAAAAACTTTACTAGAAATGCCGCTCAAACTATTTGATACTGACTGCAGAGGATGGGGACAGGAAAGTAGAAATTGTAGAGGGACATGCTTAGCACAATTCTTTCTGTAACCCCCAGAACAGTTTTGGCAAAATCATTATCCCGCTGATTCACTACAGTCACCACAAGATGCACCATGTCTCAATACTTGTTTTAATTGTGGTCAAACAGGGAACAGCAAAATAAATGTCCATTAGCTGGACAGCAAGCAAGTTGACCAAATGCTCAAATACCACAGCAACATGAGAGAAAACCTCCTGTATGGTACAGCGCTTAGCAGCCACCAGTATGGCAGCTAACTCATTAGGCCAGCTATGAGAAGGAACTCGTTATTCCCCTTGGTACCAGGTGATCAAGTTTACAGTGCAAAATATCTATCTCATGTTCTATAGAAACAGGAGCTACTAGATCTAGGATTACATTGGCAAATGCCAAACAGAATAGTTGTGTAAAATCTTACCATAACCATAGATGTCCTTCTATGTTGTAGTATTCTTTACATATGGGTTGTATTCCATCATACAACCCGACGTCTGACCAGTATACAAAAGCTTTTAGCTACTGCCACTACATGGGACATCACACATCTGCTCTGACAATGTCAGCCATAAAAGGACGTCCGCACGTACCATCCTCAGAACAAGGTGCCCATGAGGAACAAGAGTCCTAAGGAAAACAATAAATCATTCAGAGAAGTGACAAGATGCAGGGGAAGGCAGGAGGGACAGAATACTGCAACACAGAAGAGAAGGACATCTATGGTTATGGCAAGATTTTAAACAACTATTCTATGTCCTTCTATTCAATGCTGCAGTATTCTTTACATATGGGAGAATGCCATAGCTTAACTGGAACCTTGGGAGGTGGAAGAAACAGAGGAAAGCTGCAAGGAAGAATTCTTCACAAACCCATGGAGAACAGCCCAAGCAGACCCTACTCTGGACCTAGAAATAGAGTCCAACTTGTAATGTTTGGTAAAGGTGTGCACAGAGGACCACATAGCAGCCTCCAAAATGGAATTAGTATCTAGACCCTTAAAGAAAGCCCCAGAAGATGCCACAGATCTAGTAGAATGAGCTCCTGACAGAAGTTGACAGGGACTTACCATGGAAATCATAACAAAACACAATAGCCTTCGAAATCCAAGAAGAAATAGTTTCTTTAGAAATAGGTAAACCCAGAGCCCTGGGATGAAAGGACACAAAAAGCTGATCTGACTTTTTGACAGTTTTAGTCTTGTCCAAGTAAAATCTAAGTTGCCTATGTACATCTAGAGTATGCAAATTTTTTCCACTCAAGGACTGAAGAGAAGGAAAAAAAGGTAGGCAGTTGGATAGATTGATTAAGAGACAAGTCATTCACCACTTTAGGCATAAAGGAAGGGCCAGTTCTAAAGGAAACTGTTCTTGTGGAAAACCAAGAAAGGTGGAGATGTCAAAGCCTGAATCTCAGAGACCCTGCTAGCAGAAGTCAATGAAACGAAAAACAGTTTTCCAAGTGCAAAACTTCAGAGAAGCAGAACCTGTGGGCTCAAAGGTAGGCAGAGTTAGCTTTTCAAAGCATAATTAAGGTCCCAAGGAGGAGGACCTGTTTCCTTGGGGACTTAATATATAGGATGCCTTTAAGAAAAAGTTTAACCTCCAATCTGGAAGCTAAAGGAGGTGATAATGGCAGCGAAGCAGAAAGAATAGAGCAATGGACTTTCACTGAGGAATATGATATGCCACTTTTAATTAGTTCACACAGGTAAGAGAGTACTACTGGAATATCCACAGAAAGTGGATCTAGACTTCTATTAAAGCAACATATAGAAAATCTTTTTCCATTTGGAAATACAGGATTTTCTAGTATTGGGTTTTCTGGCCTCCTGCAAAACCCCAAGCACATCCTGTGAGTGAAGGTGCCTGAAAGGGATCAGAAGTTGATCAGCCACAAGGTCAGTTATAATGATGACAGATGTGTATGAAGCAGGGATCCCTTGCCTGTGTGAGCAGATCTAACCGGTGAGGCAACTTGTAGTGATGCCCCTTGGCTAGTTGCAGAAAGGGGGTCACCAAAAATATTTTTGGTTTGTCCTGCTGAATCTTCAGCACGACTTTCTGTATTAAAGGGAAGGGGGGAATGCATAAAGAAGCATTCCCTTCCATGAGAAAGAAAGGGCATCCGCCTTCCAAGCCAGAGAATGTGAGACCCTAGCACAAGAGAGAGGAAGCTGTCTGTTTTGAGGGGAAGCAAACAGGTTCAGACGTGGAGTACCCCACCGGTGAACCAAGTCTTAGAACACATCCCTGTGAAGCATCCATTTGTGGAGTGTGTCCTGGACCTGGTTAATGCATCTGCCATAGAATTTTGAGCAGAGGGTAGGTAAACAGCATGAAGAGTGACCTTGTACTGAATTGCTAATTCCCATGCCTTGATAACTAACCTGCATAGAAGTTGAGATCTGGTGCTCCCCTGCTTGTTTATGTACCAGAGGACAGTGGTGTTGTCTGTAAAGACCTTCAGAGGACCTGGTTGGAAGAGAGGATGGAAATTCTGCAAAGCTAAAAGCAGAGCCCTCATCTCTCTGATGTTGATGTGGTCCCTCTTCTGAGATGGACACCAAAGACCCTGAACTTTCCTGGAAGCAAAGGTTGACCCCACCCTGTGTCTGAAGCGTCTGTAAAAAGCTGTTGAGAAGGCAGAGGCAAAAGAAGAGGATGGCCTGGAATCAGAGAAAGCTGATGAATCCACCACAGTAGCTCTGTCTTCTGGCAGGGAAAATAGAGAAATCCTAACCTCTAGTGGGTGAGCATGCTGGGACCAGGTTGTCTTTAGAAACCACTGAAATGTTCTCATGTGCAGCTTTGCAAAGGGCAACATGAGAATTATGGAAGCCATGAATCCTGGAAGTCTTAGAAATTCCCTGGCTGAGATGGAAGGAAGAGTCAGAAAGGTCTCCATGAAACACGTGAGAGATTGAACCTTGTCTGGCGGGAGAAACACCATCATCAAGTCTGTCCTGAACCTGCACCCCAAGGAGATGTGATCCTGTGATGGAGTCAAACTGGATTTTTTTAAATTTATTGTGAAACCAAGGCTCTGAAGGAGATGAATGGTCTTCAATAGAATTTGAAACAAGTGATCTGAATAGTCTGCCAGGAAGAGAAGATCGTCCAGATAGGGATAAACCTGAACACCCTGGAGCCTCAAGAAGGCAATAACAGAGGCCAATCACTTTGTGAATACCCTTGTAGCAGTGGAAAGACAAAAAGGCAAGGCAGGAAATTGATACTGCAAAGAACCCACCAAGAAATGTAAAAATGTCCTGCACTGAGGATGGATGAGCATATGCAGATAAGCATCTTTGGTACCAAAGGAAGCCATGAAAGACTGAGGTGAAATCAGGGGAAAGAGTGTCTGCAGTAATAGCATCCAGAAAGAAGGCACTTGCATGAAAGTGTTTAAGTAGGAGACATCTAGAATTGGTCTGCAAGGGCCACCATTTCTTGGAATCAAAAATATACATGAGTAGAAACTCTTGCCTCTCTGACCCAAAGGTACAGGCTGAAAGGTGCATTGAGACATCAGCTGAGAAAGGAGTTCTGGAAACAGTAGCAACTCACTGGAGGGGGTCTGTGGAATTCCCAGGAAAGGAGGGAGATTCTTCCAAGTCATAAAACAGCCTTTTAGAACAATGGTTAGGACCCAGGTGTCCTGACTGATCCTTGCCCAGGCTGGAAAAGAAAGAGATAGGCAAAGAGAAAGAGGTGTATGACTTGAAAGGTAAGCTGGTAGTCACAGAGAACTGGGCCTGACCTGAAAGGACTGCTATGACTAGGGGACTGCAGAAGATGTTTTCGACTGAGGAGGTCACCTAGTAGACTTCTTAGACCTAGGAGCAGACGAGGAAGCACAGGAGGAATGAGCAGGTCTCCAAACAAATGAGGTTTCAACAGGAATGTTTCTATGAAATTAAGGGACTGGTGAAACCAACAGGTGTTTTAGGTCTTGAAGCTCCTTCCCTTTTTCTTGCAGAGCCTTAAAAAAATCTGCAGCTGCCAAGCCAAAAAGGGCAGACTTGTCCAAAGAGCATCTAGCAATTCTGCCTTAATATCCCCTGGTAATGACTGCATTCTCAGCCATGAATGCTTCCTAAGCACAGAGGCAGAAGCAGCAGCTCTAGATGATGCCTCAACAGCATCATTGATGCACTTAAAGGAATGTCTAGCTACTTGAGAGGATGCAGCCAAAAGTGACAGGACCTGTGTTTTAATCTCAAAGTCTGACAAAGAACTTAAAAGGCCTGTGAAGCTTGAAAAAGCAAAATTAAGGAATACCTAGGCATGTGAGTCTGGTAGTTAATAGCTGTGACAGCTCAAGTGGAAGCGGTATATACATTTTTAGCCAGTCTCTTGAGAATCTTGCTTTCTTTCTCAGATAGAAGCTTGGCAGAAGGAAATAAATGGGAAGACTTATCAGAGGCTATGGAGACCACAGCTGGATCTGCAGAGGGACACTTATAGAGAAACCTGCAGTCATCTGGTACCTTATAAAATCTGGCAGGCCTCTTTCTGAGCAGGGGCCTGAGAGTCTGGAGATTTACAGGAGGAAACAGATGCGTGTAGGAAAGCTGGAAGGACTAGAGGAACTGCAGAGAGAGAGAGGGAACCTCCATCTGAAGGAGGTCATAATACCTTTTCTGTTCTTCAGAAATCTTGGAACAATCCCATTTGAAGAACTCAGTCATTTTATTAATAATTTCTCCAAAAGATATTTCTTCATGAGGGTAATCCCCTCCACTGGATTCCTCCTCAGAGAACGCATATTCCAGAAGTGAAGTAATACGGGTGGAATATGCCAGAGAATCCTCATCAGAGGAAGAATCCTCAGAATCAAAGTCAAGAACCTGAGATCCAGCAGCCTGTACAAGAGAAGAAGACAACAAAGGCAGAGAAAGAGAGGAAGTAGGCTTCAAGGCCATCAAACCCTTAATCAGACCCTGAGAAAAGGCATCCCAATCCAACTGAGGAGAAGAAGGAATGTTGGGATTTTTTGTCTTTTGTTTCTTCTTCATGTGTCTTTTTGTGAGAGAGGACAAGGAAGAAGAACCCGATGTAGGCCTAATGCCCGGCGTACTCAAGGCAGGATCCCTTGTCACAGCAGCAGGGACGTCACCAGAGTCCGCCAGCACAATAAGCCATGGTTCCCCCATGTCGCCTGAAACTGATGTCTGCAAAGCCTCAGACAAGCTGGGATCCAATCCCTTAGCAGCTTCCACAGAGGTACCCACTGAAGAAGTGGACACAATCTCCGACCGTACCATTGGGTCTTTGCCAACCTAAAGGGGTACATTCAAGGTAGAAGGTGCAGCAGAAGAGGATTCAGGTTTTTTCTTACTCACCTTCCTCTTCAAATTCAACCAAAGGACCCCCGGAACCCTCCATAATGTCTTTAGCCAGACATTTAAGCTGCTGATTTTCAAGATAAAGATTTACAGCCGAAAGCTAGCTATGCAAGGTCTTAAGCACAAAGGCCTGACAGATGGAATAGGATCGCTAGTCATGACTAGGCCCTAAACAGAAAAGACAGAGGTCATGGCGATCTTTTTGTCGAATCTACCTTCTACACCTTCACTTGCCCTTCCTGGATGACATGAACAAAAACAAATGGCAGTAGCAAGAAAATAAATCCCCAATGGGGTACTTACCTGAAGTTTGTAGTGACACACACGAAATTCGACTGCAGACCATACATAGGAGTCAACCTTCTGAATGGCAGTAGAAAAGTTATAAGGATGGTATGTGTGGACGTCCTTTTATGGCTGACGTCAGAGCAGATGTGTGACATCCCATGTACTGGCAGTGGTTAAAAGCTTTTGTATATTGGCCGTACATTGTATAATAGGGTGGAATACAGCTCATACGTAAAGAATACTGCAACACTGAATAGAAGGACATTCTCCATTTTCTAAATATATAATTTGGGGTGTAGGTGTGTCCAGAGCTCCTTTAGATTATCTAGAAACTAAAGCTGTTCCTATTCAAATTAGTCTGCTAAAAGATCAGCATGCTTTTACTGTACAGTATTAACATCTTTAAATATGTTAAGTACAGATTTACTGTGTACACTTAGATGTACTGTTTACTGCACACCTGATGGTATATTTTCAAATATTTGAAATGAATCTTACGATAATATTCACAAACTATTTGTTCAGATGAAGATGGCCTTTTTCCTTTCATAACAGCAGAACAGAAAGAAGAAAATGCAGGTACAGCAGAATTGTTATCCTTTGCAACTCTGGACTACCCATAACAAGGTAGGGCTCATAAAAGGCACAGAACCTGTCCATATAACACTAAAACCTTGCAAGCACCTACCAATGGTAGTTCAGTATCCTTTGTTGGTAGAAGCAGAGAAAGAAATCTAACCTGTTATTTCTGTCTTTTTACAACAAGGTATCATTGTCCTAACTTGCACTTCCTGTAACACTCCTATTTTACCAATTAAGAAACCAGGAAAAAAAAACACACGTAAGTTTGTACAAGAATTATGTGCAATCAGTGCTGTAGTAGTAATAACATTTCCAGTTGTTCCTAACCCTGCAACAATAGTAAGTTCTATCCCTTCAAATACCACCACTTTCTCAGTAATAGGTATCTGTCTTCTCTATACATACAGATAGCCAATACCACTGCATTTACTTATAAAGGATAGCAGTACACTTGGACTAGATTACCACAACAGTATGCAGCATCTACTACCCTTTTCTCTAGATAAAAGACAAAACAATTAGACAAGATTAAATTTCCTTGTGGGTCAACTTTAATTAAATACATAAATCATTTGCGTTTAGCTTCAAGAACAGTACACGACTGTAAACAAGACACTATTTTCTATTTTTCCTTTGAACCAGTGAGCAGAATTAGGATTTAAGGTTAAAACAAATTGCAGTTGTGGAAGTCGCAGGTTCAATACTTGGGACATCTTATTTCTGACGACACCAGACAGACTTCATGTATCACTGCAATCCAAACTGCAACACGCTCTACTACATTCGAACAGCTGCGAACTTTTCTGCGTTTAACAGGTTACTGTTACCAATGGATTTCTAACTATCCAGAATGGTAAAACACATCTGCAGCATGATTGTCTAACTATGAACTGTCTTTACTTAATAACACTTCTTTACAGACTGTTCAATGCCCACCATGTAACCCTCCTTCTTTAATCCCTACAGCAGATGGAGAACCCCATGATTGTGTAGTTATTAACATCATGCTTCCTCCTGATTTAGATTTGAAAGACATTCCTTTGCAGAATCCAGATACAAATCTTTTTGTAGATGGCTCCATTGTTCGAAGAGTAGATGGTGAACTCAGAGTAGCCTTTTCCTTTTGCACGCAAGACAACATTTTAGTAACTGGACAATTAAATGGAAATGTGTCTGGTAGTTATAACCAAAGCATGTAAAACTGACAAACCTCGGCAACAATCTTCATTGACTCTCACTATGCCTATGGTGTTGTCTACGATTCTGGTACACTTTGGAAAGACAGAGGTTATTTAACATTAGCAGCGACAGTTATTGCTGTGTTTGTTAATGAATTGTTAGACGTTTTGTTATTACCTAGGAAGACAGCTATAGTGAAACATGGCACACATAAATCTGATGAATCTTTTGTTAGCAAAGGTGACATGGCGACAAGATAGGCTGCATTATCTTATCCTGTTCAGGCTGTATTTTTTGCAGCAATTAAATGAAAATAACTTTACAGGAGTTACTCTCCTTTCAAGATCAGAAAGATGACTCAGAGAAGGAGGTGGATAAGTGATGTTGTAGCCACTCTCCAGACCTTTGGTGGCACCATCTGGATGGCTGACTAGTACCCCCAGTAAATTTTATAAGTCAAATGGTAAAAACCTATCACTTACCTTTTCATTTGGGCAAAAATGCATTAATAAAACAAATTTCCAGTGACTGGTATGCCCCTCACCTCCAAAGTCGCTCAACATTTTGCAAATACTTATGTAATTTGTTTAGAATATAATGTGTCTAAATCAGTAACCACACCTGTTCCATCACTAAAAAAGCCTTAGGGACTCTTCTGTTCCCTTCAATCGGAATTTATTGAACTTTAAATGCTAAAATTGCAATGCATTTTAAAACTTGTTGACATTTTTTCTGAATGAGTAGAAGCATATCTGTTAAGAATGACTCACACGGTAGCATACAAGCTACTGTCAGAACTTATGCCTGTAGCAACCAGTGTGAGCAAGGATCCCATTTTACTAGTCAGGTAATACAGCAGCTTTGTGCACATTAAATATTAGATTACAGTTTCACGATTCCTACAGACCACAGGCTTCTGGGATAGTGGAGAAAGCTAATCAGACAATCAAACTTAGATTAGCTAGTGTGCCAAGAAAATAGAAGTTATGTTCTTACCATAACGTTCCATGTTAGTTGTCTTCTTCTCGCCTTCTTCTTGCTGGATGGGTTCGGAGCCGACCTCGGCTCTGACTCGGCCACTCTAAAAGCTCGAGAGTTGGTTCCACCGGCTCGAGGCTCCCCTTATATCCCACAATGCTAGGCGAGAGTTACCTCAGATCTCGTTTGTAAGCTAACCCCAGCTTATAACAATGACAGTATAACTGTAAAACAGAATCCACCTCTAACAACAGGAAGAAAGAAGGGTGACCTACATCCTGAACCAAGAAATATGCATAATAGCATATGACTAAGAAAGAGGTGGTAGAAAGAGAGGTCACGATCACAACTCCTCTAGGTCTGTCCAGGCCAGGGGAAGGAGGGTGGGTTAGAAGAAGAAGGCGAGAAGAAGACAACTAACATGGAACGTTATGGTAAGAACATAACTTCTATATGTTAAGTTGTCTATCTCCTTCATTCTTGCTGGATGGGACCGCCCCTAGCACCTTGTCCCAGGTGGCCTAACGGAACAGACTCCTGAGAACAGTGGAACCAAAGTTAGCTCTATGCCTAGAAGCTAAATCCAACTTATAATGAGAAATAAAAGTGTGAGGAGTAGCCCAAGTAGCCGCTGCACAAATGGTGTCAATAGGCAGTCTGTCTTGGAAGGCTAAAGAAGTAGCCAAAGCTCTGGTGGAATGGGCTTTAGGTTTATTAGGCAATTTCTGTTGTCTAATTTCATATACCAGGGAAATCAAAGATGTTAGCCATCTGGATAATGATACCTTTGAAACTGAAAGTCCCTTTCTGCTTTCCGCATAGGAGACAAACAGCTGATCCATCAGATTTTCTGAATTGTTTTGTTCTATCCAAGTAGTACCTTAATTGACGATGAAAATCCAGGCAGTGTAACTTTTGTTCAGACCTATTGGAATACTCTGGAAAAAAGACAGGGAGGTCAATGCTTTGGTTTAGATTTGATGTTGAAACCACCTTAGGCAAAAAGGACGGGTTAGTTCGTAAGGATACTCTGTCCTTATGGAACAAAAGATAAGGAGGACGACAAGTGAGTGCTTGAAGTTCTGAAACTCTTCTGGCTGATGTAATAGCCACCAGAAAGAGAGTTTTCCATGATAATAATTTCAAGGAACATGAAGCTGCAGGTTCGAAAGGGGAAAGAATCAAAGAAGCAAGAACTAAATTTAGGTCCCAAGGAGAAGGAGGATTTCTTATAGGAGGTCTGAGAAGAAAAACTCCTTTCAAAAAAGCTTTGCAAAGTTTGTGGGACATTAGGGCAGATTCAGAAATACCCACATGGAAGTTAGAAATAGCTGCCAATTGAACCTTAAGAGTAGATGGAGATGAACCTGCATGGAAGAGTTCAGCTAAAAATCAAGGACTAGTTGGATGGAAGCGGTGAAAGGATCTATGTCCTTTCCTTGTGCCCAATATGAGAAGCGTTTCCACTTACTCAAATAAATCTTTCGAGTGGAAGATTTATGGGAAGCTATCAATATATCTCTAACAGAGTGAGATAATTGAGGAAGCCTGGCTACGGTTGGAATTGGATGAACCAAGCAGTGAGGTTCAGAGAGGGGAGGGAGCGATGAAACTGACCCGACTGGTGGATCAAAAGATCTGGAACTAGGTCCAGATTCCACGGTCGCTCCAAAAGAAATTGATGTAGAAAGGGGAACCACACTTGTCGAGGCCAGTAAGGAGCAATGAGGATCAATGAGGCCTTCTGAGTGATAGCTTTCTGTATTACTTGAGAGATCAGTGGGAAAGGAGGAAATGCATACAGAAGTGCCCGGGGCCAAACTTGGACTAGAGCGTCCCTGCTGGGTTGGCCTGGTAAAGGGAATAGAGTGAAATATTCTCTGCACTTGCTGTTTTGGGGAGTAGCAAAAAGATCGCAGCAAGGCTGACCCCACTTGAGAAAGATTTCTCTCACTACAGAGTCTTTCAGAGACCACTCGTGAGGCATGAGTATAGCTCTGCTCAACTTGTCCGCAATGTGATTGGACTTCCGGGATGTGCGTTGCTATCAGAAAACGCTGAGAAGAAATCGCCCATTGCCACCGCCTGAGTGCTTCTCGACACAGGGGTATGATCTGGTTCCGCCTTGTTTGTTGATGTACCACACTACAGACATATTGTCTGTCTGGATTGCAATCGCTCCCAAGGGAAGAGAGTCTTGAAGGGCTTGCAACGCTAAAAGCACTGCTCTCATCTCCAGAACATTTATGTGCAAGTGGCATTCGTTTGGTTGCCATGTGCCCTGGACTGTCCTGCCCTGATAATGCCCCCCCACCCGATCAGGGAGGCATCCGTTGTCAGAGTAGCAACCGGAGGAGGTGGAACAAATGGTCTTCCCGACAGGAGCTGGGGGGAAGACATCCACCACATGAGATGCTTTTTGCACGCTTGCGTGATTATAATGGTGTGAGACATTGGAAGTTCCTGGTATGACCATTGAGTAAAAGGCATCCACTGAAGGATCCGCATGTGGTATCTGGCCAATGGAAGGAGAGGTATGGCCGCTGCCATGATTCCCAACACCTTTAGAACTAACCTGGCTTTGACTCTGTTGTTGTTGAGAAGAAGTGACACCAATTTGTGAATGTCTGATATCCTTTGGTTCGTTAGCCTTGCAGACATGTTTATAGTATCTAAATTTGCGCCTATGTAGGTAATAGTACGACAAAGCGACAAAACAGACTTTTCGCAATTTATTGAAATACCCAGTTTTTGACAAACGCGAAAAGTATAATCTCTGGCCATCAGAAGGAGATGCTTGGTGGGAGCTGTGAGAAGCCAGTCGTCCAAATATGGAAACACCTGGAATCCTTGTCGTCTCAGGTGAGAAGCTACCACTGCCATGCATTTGGTAAACACCCGGGGGGCGGTGGTGAGACCAAAGGGCAGGGCCCTGAACTGAAAATAACTGGTTCCCAGCCTGAAGCGGAGGAATCTTCTGGCGCGACTGTTCATTTTGATATGATAGTACGCATCCCGAAGGTCTATAGAGCACAACCAGTTTCCTCTGCCCAAAAGGGAAGAATGGATTGCAGCGTGACCATCCGAAATCTTGTTTTCTTGACTGATTTGTTCAAGACACTGAGATCCAAAATCGGTCTCCAGTCCCCTGTTTTCTTTGGAACTAAAAAGAACCTTGAGTAGATTCCGGATCCTTGTTGGTCTGCTGGCACTGGCTGAATTGCTCTTTTGCAAGCAGTTTTGAAATTTCCAAAGCTGCTATATCCCTTTGAGCGGTGGAACATCTGGAAGGGATTTTTGACTGATTTGGAAAACGAAGAAAGGGGATAGAATAGCCTTCGAAATGATGGACTGTACCCATTTGTCTTGAGTCAGGGATAGCCAGGCTTCTGGGCACAGTGACAATCTTCCCCGACTGCCTCCGAAGATGGGCAGTCGGGCAACACCTCAGGGATGCTGAAAGGGCTTGTCAGGAAAGGCTTCCCGATTGCCCTGGTTCTGGACCCCCTGCCCCTAGGGCGGCGTCTACCATTGTTATTCCCACCTCTGCCTTTGGTAGGAAGCGACTCTGTCGTCAGGCGAAGTCCCTTGAGATTGTTTACGGAACCACATCTTCCCACCCTTCTGGCCTTTGGGGTAAGGCCTAGAAGGAGTCGAAAACGGACTCCGACGGCAGAAAGGGTCTTGCCATCAGTCTCGCACCTAGTCAGGGTTTCTTTCACTTGAGGACCAAAGAGATGATCCATCAAAGGGAGTTCGTGAAAGACGCCTTGAAAGGGTCCGCAAAATTGCATAGCCGCATCCAGGCGTGCCTCACGTAAGGCTACACCTGTCCCTGCGGCTCTGCTCGCTCCATCGGCCGCATAAGAGAGGAGGCGCATGGAGGAGTTGGATATGGAATTATGGGTAGCCAGCTGCGTGTTCATCTTTCTTGAAACCCGCAGCTGTAGGATCCTTTAACATTTCACTCGCTTCCTTGATCAAGTCCCTTTGAAGACGAGTGAAATGGCACAGGTAGTTCAGCGAACGCATGGTAAATGTCGCTGAGGAGAACATCCGCTTCCCGCACCTATCCATGGACCTAGATTCCTTGTTAGGTGGATGGACAGGCACTGAAGGATCAGCCAGTTCCTTCTTTGTGGCAGCAGCTACCACCATAGCATCCACAGAAACTCCTTTTGATAAAAATTGCTTGTCTGATGGAGCTGTGATGAACTTAGAGGGTCTCCTGGGAGTGGGGTCCACTGAATCAGGAGCCGTCCATGCCTTCTTAGCAACCACCTGCATGAAGGGGTCAAGGGAGGGACACCCAGGAGGTGGAAGGACGAGAGCCAAACGCCTCAAGATACACAGATTCTGCCTCCGAAGGGTTGAGGGCTGGCCAATTTCCCCTCTGTTTCAGGATCTCCAGAATGTCTGCAAATGAGACATCTTCAGAAGGGGAACGGGGGAACCCTCAGAATCATCCAAATCTGTGTCTGACGTGATAGACTCAGGTGAGTCAATGTGTTTCCTCTTACACTTCCTCTTCCGAGGGGCTCTTCTGCCAAATCAGGAGAGGCCTCGGAAGAGGATGAAATCCCACAGGGGCTCCTGAGGAGCTGGCTCTCTGCGGTCCGGGATGAGGGAGTGAGTCGACTTACCCTGAGGCAGCATAGAGGGAGGGGCGGACGGAGCCGACTGTGGAGTAGAGCCAGGCTCTAACACACCCGCATGACCTCGAATGCACCCCTGTCAGGCAGAGCCAGAGGTCCCGCCCGAGGAGCTAAGAACCCTCTCGGCACCGACAGTGATGGCTCGAGGCCGATGTCGGAGCCGAACTCACCAGCGCCAAGCCCCGAGAGGGAGAGGGGGCGGACAAGGGTCCGATGCCACTCACCCCTCGGTGCCGACGAGGGAAGTCCGGCGCCGAGATTCTTCCAAAGAAGAAACGGAGCCGACGGAGCCGAAGACAATTGTCTCGGCTCCGGCAATCACAGTCTCGGTTCCGACGCGACCCGGCTCCGAACTCAAGAGAGTCAAGGAGGAAAAGTTGATGGACGGGGCAGGAATGAGACCTCTAGCAGAACAGAAAGAAGAAAATGCAGGTACAGCGGAATTGTTATCCTTTGCAACTCTGGACTACCCATAACAAGGTAGGGCTCATAAAAGGCACAGAACCTGTCCATATAACACTAAAACCTTGCAAGCACCTACCAATGGTAGTTCAGTATCCTTTGTTGGTAGAAGCAGAGAAAGAAATCTAACCTGTTATTTCTGTCTTTTTACAACAAGGTATCATTGTCCTAACTTGCACTTCCTGTAACACTCCTATTTTACCAATTAAGAAACCAGAAAAAAAACACACGTAAGTTTGTACAAGAATTATGTGCAATCAGTGCTGTAGTAGTAATAACATTTCCAGTTGTTCCTAACCCTGCAACAATACTAAGTTCTATCCCTTCAAATACTACCACTTTCTCAGTAATAGGTATCTGTCTTCTCTATACATACAGATAGCCAATACCACTGCATTTACTTATAAAGGATAGCAGTACACTTGGACTAGATTACCACAACAGTATGCAGCATCTACTACCCTTTTCTCTAGATAAAAGACAAAACAATTAGACAAGATTAAATTTCCTTGTGGGTCAACTTTAATTAAATACATAAATCATTTGCGTTTAGCTTCAAGAACAGTACACGACTGTAAACAAGACACTATTTTCTATTTTTCCTTTGAACCAGTGAGCAGAATTAGGATTTAAGGTTAAAACAAATTGCAGTTGTGGAAGTCGCAGGTTCAATACTTGGGACATCTTATTTCTGTGACACCAGACAGACTTCATGTATCACTGCAATCCAAACTGCAACACGCTCTACTACATTCGAACAGCTGCGAACTTTTCTGCTTAACAGGTTACTGTTACCAATGGATTTCTAACTATCCAGAATGGTAAAACACATCTGCAGCATGATTGTCTAACTATGAACTGTCTTTACTTAATAACACTTCTTTACAGACTGTTCAATGCCCACCATGTAACCCTCCTTCTTTAATCCCTACAGCAGATGGAGAACCCCATGATTGTGTAGTTATTAACATCATGCTTCCTCCTGATTTAGATTTGAAAGACATTCCTTTGCAGAATCCAGATACAAATCTTTTTGTAGATGGCTCCATTGTTCGAAGAGTAGATGGTGAACTCAGAGTAGCCTTTTCCTTTTGCACAAGACAACATTTTAGTAACTGGACAATTAAATGGAAATGTGTCTGGTAGTTATAACCAAAGCATGTAAAACTGACAAACCTCGGCAACAATCTTCATTGACTCTCACTATGCCTATGGTGTTGTCTACGATTCTGGTACACTTTGGAAAGACAGAGGTTATTTAACATTAGCAGCGACAGTTATTGCTGTGTTTGTTAATGAATTGTTAGACGTTTTGTTATTACCTAGGAAGACAGCTATAGTGAAACATGGCACACATAAATCTGATGAATCTTTTGTTAGCAAAGGTGACATGGCGACAAGATAGGCTGCATTATCTTATCCTGTTCAGGCTGTATTTTTTGCAGCAATTAAATGAAAATAACTTTACAGGAGTTACTCTCCTTTCAAGATCAGAAAGATGACTCAGAGAAGGAGGTGGATAAGTGATGTTGTAGCCACTCTCCAGACCTTTGGTGGCACCATCTGGATGGCTGACTAGTACCCCCAGTAAATTTTATAAGTCAAATGGTAAGAACCTATCACTTACCTTTTCATTTGGGCAAAAATGCATTAATAAAACAAATTTCCAGTGACTGGTATGCCCCTCACCTCTCCAAAGTCGCTCAACATTTTGCAAATACTTATGTAATTTGTTTAGAATATAATGTGTCTAAATCAGTAACCACACCTGTTCCATCACTAAAAAAGCCTTAGGGACTCTTCTGTTCCCTTCAATCGGAATTTATTGAACTTTAAATGCTAAAATTGCAATGCATTTTAAAACTTGTTGACATTTTTTCTGAATGAGTAGAAGCATATCTGTTAAGAATGACTCACACGGTAGCATACAAGCTACTGTCAGAACTTATGCCTGTAGCAACCAGTGTGAGCAAGGATCCCATTTTACTAGTCAGGTAATACAGCAGCTTTGTGCACATTAAATATTAGATTACAGTTTCACGATTCCTACAGACCACAGGCTTCTGGGATAGTGGAGAAAGCTAATCAGACAATCAAACTTAGATTAGCTAGTGTGCCAAGAAACTGGTCTTAACTCATTTCCTCCAGTGCAGCGGTCAGTTTGCACTGTAACTACCAATGGGCAGAGCCTACGCTTTTTGACAAAATCACATTATATTTTCATATTTCAAACAAATGTTCACATCTGTGGCACCACAGTGGTTACTGAACAAGTGTAAATGGCAAAATATTCAGAGCAAAGTATTTTTATAGTGGAAGCATTCTTTAGGTTCTATGTCTTAAACCAGATTTTATAAGTCACAGTAAACATAGTAACTACTATGCTTGCAATATTTTGTAAATAACATAATATCTCAGCAATCAGTCCAGTTACACACATACTGACAGCAGCGTTTTGTTTATCCAGCTGGCAGCTTTCATATGAGGCTAAGACATTTTGTCTGTGCTACTTGGTTGTTGCGATATTTACAGAACTATGAAATTTATGATATAACAGATATTACAAGACCAACAAGTAATATCTTTTTATCTGCACTAAAGGGATGTCAAATATCAATACAGTTGTGTTTGTCATTGTGTAAGTTTTAAGAAGAAATCTTATAATAACTTGTATGTAGCATGGTTCTAGAATTAAAAACAAAAATACCACTCTGGAGCCGATGTTCTACAACCCACTACGACAGTTTATTAATAATAGGACAATCCAAATGGCATAAAAAACAATCCAATACGTGTAGGTCAAGCGCTTTCGTAATCAAAACTTCATCAGAACAGTTAAACATCAATTGCAAACAAGCTTTTATACAAAGTTCATTCAATTAATCAATAATTAATGCTTATTTGAAAATAAAGTGACAGTGCTTAAATAACAATGTAAAGTATTTAAGTATATGTTCAAACCCCCCCCCATTTTTGGTTTGAGAAAACAAATAAATAAAAAAACACTGAAATATAAAAAGAGATGTAAAATCAGAATCAGAAGTTAAAAATTTAAACTTTCAAAGTTTTAATGCCCTGAACTTTAGTTCAGGTTTAATGCTGATATGTTCATTAATACCAGGAAGTTCAGTAGCATTTAGTTTAAGTTGCAACCTAACTTCTGTCCTAAACAACTTGTTAGTCCAGTCACTACCTCTAAAATTCTTACCAACTACTTCTAGAATACCAAATTTAAAAGAATGTGTGGGATTCATGTAAATATGTTTAAAAAGTGTATTTTTTTCATCCTTTTTAAAAATGCTGTAACAGTGTTCGTAGATCCTTCTACTCAATCTTCTCTCTGTCTTGCCCACATAAAAATGTCCATAATCTATGCATATAGCCAGGTAAACCATACCTGCTGTTGTGCAGGAACCTGCAGCAAAAATAACCTCTATATTATACCATGACCCCCCATTAATATTCCAAAATGTGCACGCTGATTGGCCAGCGTGCGTTATCATCGACTTATACTAATGGAAAAAGGTCCGGTCGCCCGGACTTTTTCCATTAGTATAAGTCTCTTTTAAAACACTGTCTCACTATGTTAAAAGAGTTTAACATAGCGACACAGGTTTAAAAAAAGCAACGGAGATCTCCGAAGCTTATTTTAAAGCTGTCTCGCTATGTTAAACCCATTTAACATAGCGAGACAGGTTTAAAAAAAAAGCAAGATCTCCGTTGCTTTTTACTGTTTTGCTATGCTAAATGGGTTTAACATAGCGAGACAGCTTTAAAATAAGCAACGGAAGCAGTAAAAAGCAACAGAGATCTTGCTTTCTCCGTTGCTTTTGGCCACAGCTGTGATGTACTGCGTAGGCATGCGCAGTACATCAGAACTGCCGCGGATACCAGACAGCTGCGGAAGGGCAGCAAAGAGGCATTATACAATGCCATTATTTAAGAAAAGTAATTATTTCTTTTCTTAAATAATGTCATTGTATAATAGCAATAACCCACTTCTGGGTGTGGGTAATGCGGGATTTACCCACGGTTGGCTTTGTTTGGTCCCGAGGGCGAAGGGTAAATCCCGCATTACCCACACCCAGGCGTGGGTTATTGCTATATTGTAGGGTCCTAGATGAATCTTAGGGGTATCAAAAGTATATCTACAACATTCAAATGAACCACACTTTGTGGTCCCTTTCAATTTTCTTTTGTTATTTAGGTGTGGATTTTCAAGTAAAGATTTTAGGTTGCTGTTAATCCTGTATGTAAACAAAGGTTGGTCTCCTAATATACTTAATAAATCTCTATTTCCTTTTAACATAATCCAGTTATTTTTAATAATATTCTTAACATAACTTGAGGTTTCACCATGTGTTAATACCATTGCTTGAGAAAATTTTTTTCCAGTTTCTCGGGTTTGGTAAGATGTATCTTCAATCACCCCTAATAAAGGTTTGTATCTGAAACCCCATTCCCTAATAACCTGTTCTCGAATCTGGGAAACAAAGTCGAATGGATAGCCTCTAGCTAAAAACATGTCAAATAATAATTGGGTTTCACATTCCACAAGTGAAAAATTAGAGCACATTCTAGTAACATGCATTACTGAACATTTAATGAACATATCAGCATTAAACCTGAACTAAAGTTCAGGGCATTAAAACTTTGAAAGTTTAAATTTTTAACTTCTGATTCTGCATTTTCATCTCTTTTTATATTTCAGTGTTTTTTTATTTATTTGTTTTCTCAAACCAAAAACCGGGGGGGGGGGGTTGAACCTATACTTAAATACTTTACATTGTTATTTAAGCACTGTCACTTTATTTTCAAATAAGCATTAATTATTGATTAATTGAATGAACTTTGTATAAAAGCTTGTTTGCAATTGATATTTAACTGAACTGATGAAGTTTTGATTACAAAAGCACTTGACCTACACGTATTGGATTGTTTTTTATGCCATTTGGATTGTCCTATTATTAATAAACTGTCGTACTGGGTTGTAGAACATCGGCTCCAGAGTGATATTTTTGTTTTTACTTATTGTGCCTTGCCACTCTAACACCCTGTTGTGTTTAATGGTTCTAGAATTATTAATGCAAATATGAAAGCAACATCTAACTCCTAGAAACATCAGTAAGATGTAACTGCAGAAACACCTGCAGGTGTCACTCAGATGTAAGGAGTTAAATGACCAGACTCACTGCCTTTAATTGTATTTAGTATTAGAAGTGCAGTTAGTGCCCCTAGAAAATTGTCCCCTCATGAAATCCTCATGGGCAGACCCCCCTCCCTAATAATTTAGGATTACATGCTATTAATGAAACCATTCATATTGTGAATCCCTGTGTTCTCTTTTGCATAAATACCACAGTGTCATTCTGCATGCAGCCCAATGACCAACAGAGCAGGATCACAATGACCTGCATCCCAGAGACTTTGTATACATCAAAGTGCACTCCTGAAGAAACTTAACCACAGCTGGAATGGACAATACTTAGTTTTGCTCATAACTGGTACTGCCATCCTTAGTGAGGGTCTCCCCACCTGGATTCATGTGTTGCATGTCAAAAAGCCCCCCCCCCCCCGTGACAAGTACAACAGAGACACCACTGATGTCAGACCACATGAACCAGCAGAAACTATTGCCAAACAAACCAGAGAAAAAAAGAGGGACATCACTGCAAATGAAGTAACAGCCCATTTTGCCATCCAAACCAAATGCAGAACAAACTGTACATGTGCCATCCAGAGTGCATCCAGAACTGAATGCAGTTAAATTACCCTTATTACTTGACTAGGAAGTTAAAAAACATGATTCAGCTTGGTCTGATTCAACTTGCAGTGATTCTTCTTCAAGTCCGGCAACATTTGTCCTTACTTCTAACTCCAACGTTACAGATTCATCATGCCTTTTGAACACCAATTTGGATATTCCCTTATCTAGAAACACAAAATATCCAACAGCTGAGGCTGAACACTATTATGGTTAACCTGTTTAATGAAAGAATAAAGCCCTTTTCGTTGTCGTAAAAACGG
The DNA here is from genome assembly GCF_019279795.1 of Protopterus annectens. Classification (NCBI taxonomy): domain Eukaryota; kingdom Metazoa; phylum Chordata; order Ceratodontiformes; family Protopteridae; genus Protopterus; species Protopterus annectens. Next base: position 148,789,761 of record NC_056739.1, read on the forward strand.
CAACTTCATCAGATTCAAACAAGTAAATTAATTATAAGTTTGAATAGGTAGAAACCCATATCACATGACTACCATCAGCTGACATGCTATACCATCAAAAAAGCAATGAAAACCGATATCTCTGTAACTTCATTGAGCAACTAACAAAGAATCATAAAACATAACATACAATCTCTTCACCAGCTGGACCCTCCAATAAAATAAAAATAAAAATAGTCCGATGTATGCATGCACAAACAATACATTCTTACATAGAACATAAAATAAAATAAAATAATAAAATGTGCAACCACTTGGTGCACTGTTTTCGTATCAACTAATTACTCAAAAATGGAATAAAGTACATTAAAATACATAACAATATCAATTTGTCAACTCTCCTTCAATTCTATATGTAAATATAATAAAAATAATACTATTAAGTGAAAAATATTTATATATTTTCACATTTGCTAGTACTCAACCATCTCGGATACATTTCTGACAAGTATAGATATATAATAAATGTACAATACCCCCCCCCCCACAGAGCACGTATATACTATACACGTATACTTGTTTGAATCTGATGAAGTTGCCGTTTTTACGACAATGAAAAGCGCTTTATTCTTTCATTAAACAGGTTAACCGTAATTGTGTTCAGCCTCAACTGTTGGATATTTTGTCTTTTTAGTTTCACTAGTTTGGCGTGGTCCTTGTTTGTTTCTTATTCCCTTATCTAGACAACATTCCTTTCCAAAATCATATGCAATTAAGGCCTTGGTTGATGACTTTTGGTGATTGATTTTTTTTGACAATGAACAGCCCAACACACATCCTTGTTTACAACCCCTCCAGCCCCCAACATGCTAATTTTACTTGGGGTCCATCATTACTACAGTTACTATGTTTATGCCATCCCGAACCATAAGTGACCACTGGAACTCTGAGTACTGAATCATTTCTTAATAGACATACACGCTTTGCTAAAAAGTAGAGACAGGTGTTTGGTCAGAATTGAACCAAGAGCACCTGAATGTCATCCTACATTTAATACTTTTTCTGCTGCCTTGCATACTTAACGTATAAACCCTCAATGTTAGTGACTGCTGGGTTTGTGTACATATTCCTACTGCACATTATAGGGTTATTCCACTGACTCTTACACCAGTGACTGATTCTGAGCTTCATACTGCATTGTGTCTTATTTTACTTGTTAAAAATCAAAACGAATAAACATGTTTCTACCCACTTTAACAGTCATTAATAGTTGATGCAGCATTGTGGTAAAGAATATGTTTGCCATTGTAAAAATAGAGTACTTTTTGTCGGAATTAGTGCTTACAATTTTGCTTGGAAAGTTTATAATGGGGCTGAAGGGCATGGCATTGCAACATTACATGATTACTACATTTGTGGAAATCAAGCTTATCCATGGTAACCTACAGACTGGTCTGGTTGTTATATTGGCTGTGTTATTCCAGCTAGTCAATACACAGCTGCTTTAATTAAATGGCTCTTAATTTTTGTCAGAAGATAGACACTAAAGATATTCCTAACTCAGTTGGTAAAATAGATGCATCCTGGGTATATCATAGTATTATACAACAAAAAAGAACAACATAACATTCCATCTGTGTTGTCCATTTTCATTCTTCCTCAACTGATGGGTTTGGATTTGATCTCTCAGATCTGACTCGCCCAGTACTAAAGCTCGTAGCAACCAAAAACTCTCAAGCTTCTCCATTACCCACAATGCACCAACCCTAATTACCTCAGACCTTGTTCGCTGCCTTAGTAGAAAGTAAAAGATGGAAATTATCATGGAGAAGCTATATCTGGAGCTTATGTAAAAAAATAAGGACATCACATACGTCCACTAAGCACTCATTCTTCCAGAAGCCTCAAGGATGGGGGTTGGTGGGAGGGGAGGTGAGGAAGAATGAAAATGGATAACACAGATGGAAAATCACGGTGAGTGCTTAACTTCTTTATCTGATGTTGTCAATTTTCATTCTGTCCTCAACTGATGGGACAGAGTCCCCAGCTACCTAATTCCCAGGGTGGACTGAAGGAAGGATACTTCTGAGCATCAGAGAACCAAAAGATGCTCTTCCTCTGGAGAACAGATCTAATTTGTAATGAGTAATAAAAATATGGGGAATAGTCCACATAGCTGCTGCACATACATCATCCATGGACACACTGGAATGAAAAACTGAGGAAGTTGCCATGGATCTGGTGGAGTGGGCTCAAAGAGGTTTTGTCAGAGCAATGTCCAATTTGTTATGCACATAGGAAATGCAATTTATTATTCATCTAGCTAGAATAACTTTAATAACTGGTTTAACCAGTGTTGACTCTGCATAGCAAACAAACAATTGGTTAGAATTTCTGATGTTTTCAGTCCTATGTAAGCAAAACGCAACTCTCTACGTATTACATTTATTAGAAGTTCATTCTCCTTTGCTAGAAAATTTGGGAAAGAATACTGTCAAATTGATTGATTGATTTATTTTGGATTCTGACACCACCTTTGGAAGAAATGATGGGTTGGTACGTAAAGTAATGAAAAGTTATGTACCTACCATAACGTTCCATGTTAGTTGTCTTCATCTCGCCTTCATTCTTGCTGTTTGGGATCGGAGCCAATCCTCGGCTCCGACTTGGCCACCTTCAATAGCTCGAGAGCTGTTTACTGGCTTGAGGCTACCCCTTATCCCATGATGCCTAGCGACAGCTACCCAGATCTTGTTTGAAATAGCTAATCCCAGACATAATATGAGAGAAACCAGTTAACAAAAAACTGGTTGTTCCATATATCCTAAAAACTAGAATAGGTTAGGAAGTCCTAGGCAGAAGAGTAACAATAAAGAATACTCAGCCAGTGAAGAAGGACTCCTCTCGATCCACTAGGATGGGGGGAACGGAGGGAGGGACGCAAGAAAGAAGGCGAGATGAAGACAACTAACATGGAAAGTTATGGTAGGTACATAAAGTACAGTTGTGTACCTACCGTAAATGTAGATGTTCGAGTGTATTCACTGTTGCAGTCATTACACTTGGGTTATCCGCCGGCAGGCTACCCGCAGTTGGCCGGAGTTCCAAAGTCTTGACCAGCGTCGGTTGCTGTTGCCTCTTCCCTGACATCAGTGCGCCAGGGGTATAAAAGATGCAACCAATGCCATTTTCTTCAGTTTTTCTTGCCCCAGATGTCAGGTTCCCCCAGATAGGAAGACTGGAAAAATAAAATTATGCCAAAAAGAATGCATGTACTAATATAAACATTTCCTTCATCTACAAGCAAATACACCCCATAGGTTGTATAGAATTGAGTAGTACACAAAAGTCCCAGCAATGTAAAGGGGGGTGGTGGTGGGTGGGTAACATGGACTGCAACAGTGAATACACTCAAACATCTACATTTATGGTAGGTACACAATTGTACTATATTCATCGTGTTTCACTGTTGCAGTCATTACACTTGGGTTGAATCCCAAAGCTGAGGTTGGGCGGCTGGGTCTAGATTGGATTTGGAGAGGCTACCAGGCCCTGCAGGACTGCAGAGGCAAAGCCTGCTCTGGATTTAGAGTAGAGAGGCAAGTGGTAGTGCTTGGTGAAAGTGCGCACTGAGCTCCAGGTTGCAGCTTCTAAAATGTCTTTGGTTGGTATTCCTCTGAGAAAGGCTGCTGAAGTGGCTGTTGCTCTGGTAGAATGTGGCCTAATGACCTTAGGCACTGATTTGTCATGTTGTGCATAACAGAAGCGGATGCAGTGTCCTATCCATTTTGAAACTGTCTGCTTTGTGATAGGTTTTCCTTGTGATCCTGCAGCATAGGCTACAAACAGTTGCTCTGTTTTTCTGAAAGCTTTTGTTTTGTCCAAGTAGAATCACAGCTGTCTGTGTATATCCAAAGCGTGCAGAAGTCTCTTCCCTTTATTCTGGGGATTTGGGTAGAAAGTTGGTAAATGAATGGTTTGGTTCAAGGCCACATTGGAAACTACTTTTAGCATGAATGTTGGGTTTGTCCTGAGAGAAACCCTGTCCTAGTAAAAAATGATGTAAGGTTCCACAGCCATTAATGCCTGTAACTCTGATACTCTTCTTGCTGAAGTTATTGCTAGGAGCAGAGCAGTTTTCCATGATAAGAATTTTATATCAGCTGTGCTGGCTGGTTCAAAAGGAGGCAGTGTGAGTTTTTCTAAAACAAAAGTGAGATCCCAAGTTGGTACTGGTGCTCTCCTTGGTGGTCTTATGTTTTTTGCCCCTCTGAGGTACTGTCTTAGTAGAGGATGTGAAAAAATAGGAGGTTCCGTATTGTAATGAGCTGAAATGGCAGAGGCATGGATTTTAATTGATGAGAAAGATAGGCCTTTGTCCAGCATCTCAGTTAGGTATTGTAAAATCTGAGGTATATTTGGAACAAGTGGGTCGAGCCCTTGTGCCTGGTTCCAAGCACAGAATCTCTTCCATTTTTCTGCATAAGATTTCCTAGTGTGGGGTCTCCTGGCTTCTAAAATGACATCCATAACAGCTTTAGAGAGAGGTGCAGTCTGAGTGGCTACATTATCTGCCATGCTGCCCGATTTAAGGTTGTGAGTTGAGTGTGCAGAATCTGATTGTTTTGTTGAGTCAGAAGATGAGGAATTTGAGGTAAAGGTCAAGCTGGGCCCTGAGACAAGCTCTTTAGGATTGGGTACCAGTGCTGGCGTGGCCAGTCTGGGGCAATCAAGATCATTTTTGGCCTTTCTTGTCTGACTTTTAGGAACACCTTGGTAAGAAGAGGCATTGGAGGGAAGGCATAGACTGTCAGATCTTTCCAGCTGAATGATAGAGCATCCACTTTCCATGCTTGAGAGTGATAAGTTCTTGTGCAGAATTTCTGTAGTTGGCAATTGTGAGGGGAGGCAAAAATATCTATGTCTGGGCGCCCCCATTTCCTTGTTATCCTGCTGAACACCTGTGGATTTAGTTTCCATTCGTGAGGGTCCATGAGATTTCTGCTTAGTTCGTCTGCCAGTGTATTTTTTTGTTCCTGGCAGGAATTGTGCCTGCAGATGTACCTGATAGGTTAGTGCTGTGTTCCACAAGATCATGGCTTGCCTGCATAGGGGGTAGGAATGTGTGCCGCCTTGCTTGTTTATGTACCACATAACTATGGTATTGTCCGTCTTATTAGTAGTTGTACTGGATGTAGTAGGTCCTTGAAAGCTGTCAGGGGATTCTGTACAGCTAGCATCTCTTTCTGATTGATGTGAAGATGCATTTGGGGCCACGTGCCCTGAATACATTTTCCTGCCATATGTGCCCCCAGGCATAATCTGATGCATCCGTTATTATTGTCTGCCTGGCTGTGGGTAAGGTGAAAGGCTGTCCTTTGTTGTGGTGACAGGCCTGGGACCACCATCGAAACTCCTGTTGGAGGCAGGGAATTAAAGTTATGAATGTCTCCAGGCTGTGACAATGTTGAGTCCAAATACTTTTTAGATACCACTGTAGTTTCCTCATATGCAGTCTTGCATATGGAATTAGTAGAATGCAGGACGCCATGAAGCCCAGGGCCTGCAGAATTTTTCTTGCAGGGAGCTGGGTCTTTGTTGCCATCAGTTGAAAGTATTGAGTTAGTTGCCTTTGTTTGTCTGGCGTGAGATAAGCCATCTGGGCAGTTGTATTTAAGCTTGCACCCAGGAATATTATCTCTTGAGAGGGCACTAGTTTTGATTTCTTTTCGTTTACTGTGTACCCTAGGCAAATTAGTAATCTTTTTACAAATGCCAGATGCTTTAGTAGAATGTCCTTGCTCTCTGCTTGAATAAGGCAGTCATCCAAGTAGGGATATATTTGAATTCCCTTTTGTCTGCAAAATGCAATTACTGGTGACAGGCATTTTGTGAAGACCCTGGCCGCAGTAGATAAGCCAAAGGGCAGTGCAGAGAATTGGTAATGCATTGAGCCTGCTATGAATCTGAGGTATCTTCTGCAAGTTTGTCTGATTGGGACATGCAGGTATGCCTCCTTGAGGTCCAAAGTAACTAGCCAAGCCTTCTTGTCCAGCATGGGTAGAATCTGCTGTAGTGTTAACATTTTGAATTTTGGAACATCCAGGAAAGTATTTAGGATTGACAGGTCCAGTATTGGTCTCCAGGCTTTGTCCTTTCCGGGTACTAAGAAAAGACTTGAGTAAAATCCTTGCCCCTGTTCTTAATGTGGTACTCTTTGAATAGCTCCCATGTCCATGAGAGCAGCAATTTGTTTTTGTGCCTCTGCCCATTGGTTTTGCGGCAGGTCCGGCATACCTCTTGATTTTGGAAGCATGTGAAAGTGGAACCTGTAACCCTGAGAAACAATATTCAGTACCCATTTGTCCTGGGTGATTATGTGCCAATTTTTTTGAGAAAAGTGCTAGCTTTCCCCCTAGGGGTGCTGCCAAAAGGTAAGTGCTTGCCATCTGTAGAGGGAAGTCATTGGGACTGTTTCCTTTAAGGTTGTGATTTGTCTTCCCCTCCTTTGGGGGCTGAAGCACCCCATTGTTTAGGTCTGTAGGAGCCTTGGGGCTGAGATCTGCCTCTTGGGCGTCTGTATCTGCCTCTTTGTGGCCTGTCTGACACCGGAAAGGACCAATATTTTGAAGGCCAGTTTCTGCTAAACCTAGGTGGTTGAACCTGTAAGAAATCCTTTACTGTCTGCATTGATTTTGCTTTATCCTCCATTTTCTTTAACACCACTTCCGCCTTAACACCAAACAAAGTATCATGCTGCAGTGGAGCATCCAATAGTTTTACTTTAACATGGTCAGGTAAACTTTGTTCTTTCAACCAAGCATGCCTTCGAATAACAGAGCCTGTAACTGCAGCTCTACAAGAAGCCTCTAATGAATCAAAACCACAATGTAAAGTATGTTTTCCCACTTGTTCAGTTGCATGCAATAAATCCTGCATTTCCTTACTGTCAGGACTGTCTGAGATTGAAACCATTTTCTGCTTTAACAATGACATGAGATACTGTTGATATTTAAGCATGTGAAACTGGCAATTTAAAGCCCTTAGAGCTAAAGTAGCAGAAGTGTACACTTTTTCCCCCATCTGTCCAGAGCTCTGGAATCTCTATCCGAGGGGACAGGATTTTTAGCAGTGGAAGCCTTAACCCCTTTAGGACCCTGAGAAATTGTTTCTGGATCTGCAGCAGGGTTTTTGTAAAGAAATTTTGATGAGAGTCAGGGACCCTGTAATACCTGTCTGGCTTGACTGGTGCAGGGGGTAAAGAATCAGGAGTTAGGCTGGATTCAGAGAAAACATCATCAACAATATCAAGCACAGGGGGGAATAGTCAGGGGCCTGTGCTGGGGCAATAAATGAAAGTCTCTGAGCCTTTTCTTGGATTCTGAATAATCCTGGCTCTCCCAATGGAAATGCTCCCTCATGGTGTGCAGGGTTTCCTCAAAGGAATAATCCTCAGGTGGAGAGGCTGAAGGTATAGACTCTTCCACATCAGAGTCCTCATAGGGAGGGAGAGAGTATCCCCGATCAGAAGAGGAATCAGAGGAAATAGAAACCTGGTCAGAGGAGTCATAGTCAGTGTCTTGCCTAGGCCTTTTATCAGGAGGGGGATGGGAACCCCTGATCAAAGTAATTAGGTCTTCGGACATTTTAAGCATCTGTTTCTTTGGCATGGATGACTGTTCTGGAGAATGCTGTACTTGTTTCCTTGTCTTTAATGGTGTTTTTGACTTTGCCTTGGCTGCTGTAGTGGGCTTAATTGTAAGCTGTGAAGGTCTGAAAACACCCTCAGAAACCGATGCCTGCTCAGTGGCTCTGGACCCATCTGAGGAAATAGTTTCCATAGGCCCAATACCTTGAGTTTCCACAGGCCTCGGTGTCTCCACGTGGCTGTCGGATACAGGTTGTGGCTCTGAGGTAGCGGGTGTCAGGGGCTGCGAAAGCGCCTCACTGAGAACCGACGAACCGGCAACTGGCCTAGAAGAGGCTTCATCATTGTTTTTGGACCTCGGATGCCTGTCCTTTTCTTTGTCTTTACGTTTTTTATAAATTCCGGTCATCGGTTGTTCCAACGGCATTATGTAATTAAACCTTCAGCCAAAATAATGTAAAGCAAAATCAAACCGACGTTTAATAGTGCGTTTGTTGAATCTAGCAGAAAACCGACAACTAGTAACGGCGTGGTCAGGGCCTAGGCAAGGAATACAGTAAGAGTGAAAGTCCTTATGAGGTATTTGCTTCCCACAAGAAATACAATTATTATCTTTTACTGACATCGGTCTGGAGCAAGAAAAAGTTTCCCCAACGGGGTACTTAGCTTTATTGAAGACTTCGGTTATGAAACTCAATTTCGAAAATCACAGGAGTCGGCCAACTGGCACTTGCGAACTGCTTTTGCTTCGGGCACCGCGTGGCAAGAAAGACTGAAGAAAATGGCTTCGGTTGCATCTTTTATACCCCTGGTGCACCGATGTCAGGGAAGAGGCGACAGCAACCGACGCCGGACCAAGACTTTGGAACTCGGGACGACTGCGGGTAGCCTGCTGGCAGATAACCCAAGTGTAATGACTGCAACAGTGAAACACAATGAACATCTTCTTAATGTTAAGTTGTCTATCTCGCCTTCATTCTTGCTGTTTGCGACAGCATCCCTAGCACCTAACATCCTGGGTGGCTCAGTGGAGCAGACTCTTCAGAACAGTGGAACCAAAGTCAGCTCTGCTCCGAGACACCATATCCACCTTGTAATGAGAAATAAAGGTATGAGGGTTTGCCCACGTGGTAGCTGCACAGATGGAATCCATGGGCAACCTTTAGACTGAAAAGCTACGGAGGTGGCTAATGCCTTAGTACAATGACCTTTCGGTTTAGTTGGTAACTCTTTATTCCTTAACTGGTAAATAAAAGTAATAGTGTGATCTCTCACTGGGGGCCTAGGAAGAGATGTTCCTCTCAAAAAAGGTTACAGAGCTTATGAGACATGATGTTAGAATTTGTCAAACCGATATGAAAATTAGAAATGGCCGCTAATTGTACCCTAATTGTAGTGGAAGCGGCCCCGGAGTGAAAAATTTGTGCTAGGAATTTCAGAATTTCATGGACTGGGGCTGAGAAGGGATCTACATTCCTAGACTCTGCCCAACAAGAAAAATGTTTCCATTTGCTAGCATAAGTTTTTCTCATTGTAGACTTATGAGAAGAAACGATAATCTTGCGGACTGCTGGGGAAATGCTGGGAAGCCTGGCTAAGGTTGGAAGTGGAGCAAACAAGCTGTGAGCTGGAGAGTTTGGAGGGATTGATGCAACCCGCCTGACTGATGAATCAGGAGATCTGGAATCGGGTCCAGAGTCCAGGGCTGATCGAGAAGGTAATAGTGCAGGAACGGGAACCATATCTGTCGGGGCCAGTAGGGGGCAATGAGGATCATTTTGCAACCCAACGATTTTGCTTTCTGTATGAGTTTCAGTATCAAGGGAAATGGAGGAAAGGCATAAAGAAGTCTCTGAGACCAATCGTGGACTAGAGCATCTCTGGGTATGTGACCTGGAAGCGGAAGAAGGGAGAAGTAGTTGCTGCATTTGCTGTTGAAAGGGGTGGCAAAAAGATCGCAGCAAGGCTGTCCCCATTTGCGGAAGATAAGATCTGCAACTTCCTTATTCAGAGACCACTCGTGAGGCACGGGGATAGCTCTGCTAAGCCTGTCCACTATGACGTTGGATCTCCCAGGGATGTGCGTTGCAATCAGAAAACATTGGGAGGAAATTGCCCACTGCCAAAGTCTGAGTCCTTCTCGACACATGGGGTAGGATCTAGTTCTGCCCTGCTTGTTGATGTACCACACTACTGACATATTGTCTGTTTGAATTGCAATGGTCCCGGAAGGAAGAGAGTCTTGAAGGGCTTGCAACGCCAGGAGCACGGCTCTCATTCTAGGACATTTATGTGCAGATGGTACTCGTGAGGTTGCCAAGTGCCTTGAACTGTCCTGCCCAGATAATGCCCCCCCACCCTATCCGGGAGGCATCTGTAGTCACTGTGGCTACTGGAGGGGGCTGTATGAAAAGTCTGCCCTGAGTCACTAGTGGGGAGACCATCCACCAAGAAAGGTGTCTTTTGCATGCCTCCGTGATCAGGATCATGTGAGTCATGGGTAGCTCCTGGAAAGACCACTGTGTGAAAAGAAGCCACTGAAGAATTCTCATGTGGAAACGCATTAATGGAAGTAGAAGAATAGCAGCTGCCATGGAGCCCAGAGTTTGAAGGACATACCTGACTTGGATCCTTTTGCTCTGCATTAGGATATGCACTTGTTGACAAATTGTGGACACTCTTTCCAGTGGTAACCTTGTGAACCTTTCCCTTGTGTTTAATTCTGCTCCAATGTAAGTGATAGATTGACAGGGCAACAAGGCAGATTTTTTGAAATTTATTGTAATACCTAGCTGGGTGCAAGATGCGATTGTATAATCCTGCGCTTGTAAGAGCTGATGCCTGGTGGTAGCAGTGAGGAGCCAGTCATCTAGATATGGAAACACCTGGAATCCTTGACGTCTCAGGTGGGCCGTGACCACTGTCATACATTTGGTGAACACCCTGGGGGCTGTGGTGAGACCAAAGGGCAGAGCTCTGAACTGGTAATGACTGGTCCCCACCCAAAAGCGAAGAAATCTCCTGGAGCATCTGTCCATCTTGATATGGTAGTATGCATCCTGAAGATCTATCAAACACATCCAATTGTCTTGACCCAGGAAGGGTAGAATGGACTGTAGCTTGACCATCCAAAACTTTGTTCTTTGTACAGATTTGTTTAGTCTGCTGAGATCCAGAATCGATCTCCAGTCCCGTCTTTTTTGGTACCAAAAAGAACCTTGAATAAGTTCCGGATCCGTGCTGGTCTGCAGGGACTTCCTGAATGGCTCTTTTTTCTAGCAGTTTTGAAACTTCTATTACTGCTTGCTCCTTCAGATTGGGTGGAACATCTGGAAGGGCCTTCTTTGACTGTAAGGGGGATTGATGGAAGGGAATTTTGTAACCTTCGGATATAATGGACAGTACCCATTTGTCTCGTTAAATTTTGCCAGGCTTTTGGGTACAGCAAAAGTCTTCACCTGACTGCCTCCAGAGGTGAGCAGCCAGGCACCCCTTCAGGGATGCTGGAAGGGCTTGTCAGAGAAGGATTCTCTGTTGCCCTGGCTCTGCGGACCCCCTCTTCCACAAGGACAGCGTCTATTATTGTTGTTTCCCCCTCTGCCTCTGGAGGAAAAATCACTACGTGTGTCAGGCAAGGCTCCCTGAGATTTGCGGAACCACATCTTTCCACTCTTCTGACCCGTGGGGTAAGGTCTAGAGGGAGTGGAAAAACGGACTCCCACAGCAGAGAGAGAGTCTTGCCTTCTTGCTCACACCTAGTCAACGTGTCTTCCAACTGTGGCCCAAAGAAAAAGGAGCCATCAAAGGGGGTATTGGTGAAGGACGCTCGAAAGGGTTCCGCAAAGTGACACAGCCGCATCCAAGCATACCTCCTGAGGGCCACACCTGTGCCTGCGGCTCTACTCGCTTCATCGGCTGCATAGGAAATCAGCCTCATGGAGGAGTTAACTACAGAATTAAGAGTCGCTAGCTGGGAAGCTACTTTGGCTTGTGCTCCCTCAGCTGTAGGATCTTGAAGGGTATCTCCAAGCTCTTTAACGAGATCCCTTTGAAGGCGAGTAAAATGACATAGATAGTTCAGACACCTCATGGAGAAGGTCGCTGAAGCAAACATTCGCTTTCTGTACCTGTTCATCGTCCTAGACTCCTTGTTAGGGAGATGAACAGATGAAGAGGTCTCCGCTAACTCTTTTTTGGTGGCTGCTGCTACCACCATGGCATCAACAGGCACACCTTTAGAAAGGAATTGCTTATCCTGGGGGGCTGTAATAAATTTACCAGGTCTCCTCAGAGTTGGTTTCACTGTGTCCGGAGCTGACCAAACCTTTCGAGCCACTACAGACATAAGTGGGTCGAAAGGAGGAGAAACCCAGTAGGTGGAAGGTCGGGAACCGAAAGCATCCAGGAATACAGACTCATCCTCGGTAGGGGCTAGGGGATTCCAGTTCCCCCTCTGCCTAAGAATTTCCAGGATGTCCGAAAAGGAAACATCTTCAGAGGGGGATCTGGGGGACGCTTCTGATTCATCTAAGTCTGTATCAGAAGTGACAGACTCAGGGGAGTCAATGTGCTTCCTCTTGCACTTTTTCTTCCGAGGGGGCTCCTCTGAGTGATCAGGGGAGGCCTCGGAAGAAGAGAAAACACCCAATGGGGTGTCCTGAGGCATCGGTTCCCTATGCTTGGGGTCTGGAGGAGGAGCAGAGGTTGGCACAGACACTACGGGGAATGGAGCCGGTGGGGCTGGTAGTGGAGCTGTCTCGGGGGACAGCACACTCCGCATGACCTCAAAGGCGTCTCTGCCTCGAGGCAGAGAAAGCTCCAGTTCCGAAGAAACAGGAATCTTTCTGCGCTGAGGGGGATGGCACTGAGGCCAGTGTTGGAGCCGAGCTCACCTGCGCCGATGCTCTCAGAGGGAGAATGGGGTCGGACAAGGGTCTGATGCTACTTGCCCCCTCGGAGCCGATGAGGGAGCCCTGGCATCCAGATTCTTCGATCGAAGGGACTATCGAGGTAATCGGAGACGAAGTCGGAACTGAAGGAGAGATGGTGATTGGAGCCGACGGTTCCACTACTCAAACCCCAACGAACTCCGGCTCCAAACTCAATGGAGTCAGAGGAGGAACAGAAGAGGAGGTGGATAGAGCCGATACCTGTTGAGAAGGGCTAGACAATAATTTTGCTAGTGCCTGTGATTTAAGCAACCTACTTACTACTCTCTCCACATCATGATCCGACAGCCTAGAGGATCGAGAGGAGTGTGATGAGTGGTGGCTACATTCACTTTGCAATAATGGAGACCGAGGAGCCGAATGAACTGACTCTAATGAAGGGGACCTCAGCCTCTTATGGCTCCAAGACGGCTCCAAAACATCCAATGGAGTCGACAGAGGGGTTGTCTTGTCGGTGCCAGCCGGAACCGACATACTCGGCAAATCCTGTACAGGAGTCGGCTCTGAAGGTGGAGCCGATGGTTTAGTGGATTTTGGGGATTTCACTGGCTGAGAACTCTTTGCCGGTGAATTCTGAGGCTTTAACGGACCCCTAAGGATCAATTTGTTCTTACGCTCCTGCAGGACCCTTGGACTAAAGGCATGGCAAATAGAACAAGAGTCTTGCAGGTGAACAGCGCCCAAACAATAAACGCAGCTAGTGTGCCCATCTGTCAGACACATTTTCTGACGGCATGAGTCACACTTTTTAAAACCAGATACTTTAGCTTCCTTAGACATGGCCCAACTACAAAAAAAAACTAAGTACCACAAGGTAAACACAGACAGACAAATAAATACTATTCTAAACAAGATACACCACCTTTTTTTTTTTTTTTTAAAGACAGCAAAACAGAAAAGGAAAGCCTCTAAGTTAAATGGCTATCCTAGGGAGAGGGGGAGGGGGGGAGAACTCTCTAACTTAAACGAGTTCTAAATAAAAGGGAAACTAAGAGGAACTAAGTATTTCAACAACATGTACATAATAAAACTAGAACAGTAAAATATCTATTAGTTTAAAGGGCCTAAGAGAATATTTTTACACAAAAAAATTGAAAAATACAAGCCTGAGCCAGAAAATGACACACCTCGCAGCTGAAGCGGCAAATGAGATCTGGGTAGCTGTTGCTAGGCATCATGGGATAAGGGGTAGCATCGAGCCAGTAATCAGCTCTCGAGCTATAGAAGATGGCCGAGTCTGAAGGCGTGACAGACAACTTAACATCTCTGTATTTACGGAAAATCAAGTATGGACATTTTGAGCACAATGCTTGAATCTCAGAAATTCTTCTGGCTGAGGTAATGGCTACTAAGAAAACGGTCTTACATGAAAGATGTTTGAGTTTGCATGTAGCTGAGGGTTCAAGAGAGATTGCACTAGAGACTGCAGCACAATGTTTAGATCCTAGGGTGGGCTAGGATCTTTAAAGGGGGTCTTAAGTGTACAGTGCCTTTCGAAAATGCTTTGTTCAACTTATCGGATGCTACAGAAGAACCATTTATTCCAACATGAAATTTGGAAATCGCTACTAACTGCACTTTAACAGTAGAAAAAAGTACAGTTTTGTACCTACCATAAATGTAGATGTTCGAGGATCCACATTGCTGCAGTCCTAACCATTGGGTAGTCCGCTGTCCAGTCGGCCCGAATACCAAAGTATATGGCTGACGTCGGTCAGGGCACATTAGACTGACGTCAGGATGTCAGGGTACTAATGCGCATGACCGACGTCATATCCTCAGTCTTTTCTTGCCCCAGATGTCAGAAGACCCTAAAAAGACAAGGCCAAAACCAAAAACACCAAACACTCCTACACCAAAAATATGTACAATATATACAAAATTACAAGAGTATAACCTCACCCACACAACCACCCCTAAACACAGAGGGGAAGGAGGGAGGGTAAATTGGACTGCAGCAATGTGGATCCTCGAACATCTACATTTATGGTAGGTACAAAACTGTACTATGTTCTTCATTCCACATTGCTGCAGTCCTAACCATTGGGTAGAATCCCAAAGCAGAGGTAAGGGAGGCTGGCAAATCATAAGGAAGCAGGAGCTGTCAACATGCCTTGCAAAATAGCTGTGGCAAAACCAGCCCTAGATTTAGAGTAGAGAGGAAGGTGGTAATGCTTAGAGAAAGTATGCACCGAACTCCAAGTAGCTGCCCCCAAAATATCCTTAGTTGCCACTCCTTAGAAATGCTGTTGAAGTGGCAGTAGCCCTAGTGGAATGAGGCCTAATCCCAGCTGGAATCTCCTTGCCATGATGGGAATAACAAAATGCAATGCAAAACCCAATCCACTTAGAAATAGTTTGTTTTGACACAGGCTTGCCCTGAGAACTCAAAGCAAAAGAAATAAACAACTGCTGAGACTGTCTAAAATCCTTAGTCCTGCTCAAATAATAACGCAACTGCCTGTGTACATCTAAAGTGTGCAAAATCTTTTCCCCCTTATTTTGGGGATCTGCATAGAAAGTAGGCAAATGAATAGTTTGGTTCAAAGCCACACTAGAAACCACCTTAGGCATAAAAGAAGGATTAGTACGTAATGATACCCTATCCTTATGGAAAATCAAAAAAGGCTCTACCGCCATAAGGGCCTGCAATTCAGAAACCCTTCTTGCAGAAGTAATGGCCAACAAAAAAGCAGTCTTCCATGACAAGTATTTCAAGTCAGCAGTAGCCATGAGGCTCAAAAGGTTGTAGAGTAAGTTTCTCCAACACAAAATTGAGATCCCAAGCAGGAGTAGGAGCTCTATTGGGGGTCTTATATTCTTTGCCCCTCTAAGAAATTGCTTGAACAAAGGATGCGAAAACAATGGTGGGTCACAATCATAGTGAGCTGAAATTGCTGCAGCATGAATCTTAATGGAAGAGAAAGACAAACCTTTGTCCAGTAACTCAGTAAGATATTGAAGAGCCACACTCAAATTAGGCTCAGAAATCTCCAAATTCTTTGCTGCACTCCAAAATAAAAATCTCTTCCATTTTTCTGCGTACACTTTCCTTGTACTAGGTCTTCTGGCTTCCATAATCACATTCAAAACTTGTTGAGGAAGTTGAGACCTGCTGTGCTTCAAAACAGAATATGCCAGGCTGTTAGATGAAAAGAGTGAAGCTTGACATTGAGTAGATGACCGTCCCTCTGAGACAATAGGTGTGGAATCAAAGGTAAAGGCCATGGAGGCTTCTTTACCAGACTCCTCAGTAATGGGTACCAATGTTGCCGAGGCCAATCTGGAGCTATTAAAATCATCCTTGGCTTGTCTTGTCTGACCTTCAGGAGTACCTTTGGGAGAAGAGGCAGAGGTGGAAAGGCATACACATGAAGATTTTTCCAACTGAAAGAAAGAGCATCCACTTTCCAAGCTGTGTGATGAAACCTTTGTGCAAAACTTTGGCAGCTGGTGGTTTAGTGGAGAAGCGAACAGATCTATGTCTGGAGTTCCCCATGACACTGTCAATTTCGAAATACATGAAGATCCAGTTTCCACTCGTGGGGATCCATGATTTGCCTGCTTAACACATCTGCTAAGGAGTTCTGTGCTCGCAGAAACCTTGCCTGAAGAGTTAGTTGCAAGCTGAGCGCAGTCTCCCATAAAATCATTGCTTGCCTGCATAGAGGGTGTAAGAATGTGTTCCCCCTTGTTTGTTGATGTACCACATGACAGTTGTGTTGTCTGTTAGAATCAACACCTGCCCTGGAAGAAGTAACTCCTTGAACGCCATTAATGCAAACTGGACTGCTAACATCTCCTTCATGTTGATATGTAGATGCTGTAGTCTGGCAGGCCACTTGTCTTGTATCCACTTTCCATTCAGATGAGCTCCCCAAGCTATGTCTGAGGCATCTGTCGTTAGAATCTGACTCGCCTCTGGCGGGTCACAGAGAGTCCCTTGTTTAGGTGACATTCCTGAGCCCACCACAAAAATTCCTTTTGAATGCAAGGTATTATTTGAATGACAGTGTCCAAATCCTGGCAGTGCTGTGTCCATACATTTTTGAGATACCATTGCAGCTTCCTCATATGCAGTTTGGCATTGGGAAGCACCAGAATACAAGATGCCATGAACCCTAAGGCTTGAAGGACTGTCCTTGCAGTCAGCCCGGACTGAAGAGATAGTTGATGGAAGTAAATGGAAAGATTCTTTTGTTTGTCCGGGGTTAAAAAGGCCATCTGGGCTGCTGTATTCAGTCTCACACCCAGAAAGCACATGTCTTGAGAGGGTACTAGACTGGACTTTATTTCATTCACAGAATACCCTAGGCATCTTAGCACTGCTATCACATATTCCAAATGCTGTAAAAGGTCTTCCTTTTCTTGAGCCAGAATCAGGCAGTCGTCCAAGTAAGGATAGATTTGAATTCCTTGTAGCCTGAAGTAAGCTATCACTGGAGCCAGAACCTTTGTGAATACTCTGGGCGCAGTAGATAAGCCAAAGGGCAATGCAGAGAACTGATAATGGAAATTTCCAGCTCGAAAACGCAGATACTTCCTGCAAGTTAGTCTGATAGGCACATGAAGGTAAGCCTCCTTGAGATCTAAAGTTACCATCCAGTGATCTTTGCCCAGCAGAGGTAAAAGCTGTTGTAGCGTCAACATTTTGAACTTGGGAATGTCCAGATAAGTGTTGAGGATAGATAAATCCAAAATTGGTCTCCACGTGTCCCCTTCTTTGGTACTAGGAACAGGCGAGAATAAAATCCTAGGCCCCTTTCTGGCACAGGGACTGGCTGAATGGCCCCTATTTGGAGTAACAGAGAAATTTGCTTGTGAGCCTCTTTTCTTTGCAGAGGAGGAATGTCTGGCATGCCTTTGAAAGGAGGCAAGGTATGGATATAAAACCTGTAACCGTGGTGAATGATATCCAAAACCCATCTGTCTTGGGTAATTAAATCCCAATTTTCTTTGAAAAGAGCCAGCCTTCCTCCCAAAGGTGCTGCCAGGCGAGAATGTACTGGCAGCTGAAAAGGCAGGTCATTGGGTCTGTTTACGAAAGGACTGACCCCTGCCCTCACCAGAAGTCTGAGCAGGTGAACTCCCTGTTCTAGGCCTAAAAGAACCTTGAGCTCTGCCCCTACCACGTCTAGACCTACCCCTAGACAGGGAATCATAAGCAGGATATGTCCATCCCTTAGTAGGCCAATTTCTACTAAACTTCGGAGGCTGCACTTGCAAAAAATCTTTAACAGTTTGCATAGACTTAGCCTTGTCCTCCATTTTCTTTAAAACTGCTTCCACAGGCGAACCAAACAACACGTCAGACTGTAAAGGAGCATCCAAAATCCTTGTCTTAACATGCTCAGCTAAATTCTGATCCCTCAACCAGGCGTGCCTCGAAGAACAGAACCAGTGGCAGCCACCCTCGAGGAGGCCTGCACAGCATCAAAACCACATTGCAAGGAATGCTTACCCACCTGTTCAGACACATGAACTAAATCCTGCAACTCTTTACACTCAATACCTTCCAGAGCATCCACCTTAGACTTCAATTGTGAAAGGAGATAATTTTGAAATTTTAACATGTGAAACTGGCAATTCAACGCCCTCATGGCTAAAGTGGAAGAAGTATACACCTTCTTTCCCCATCTATCCAAAGCCCTTGCCTCTTTATCAGGAGGAACAGGATTTTTAACAACAGAAGCCTTAACACCTTTAGGCCCCTGAGAGACAGTTTCAGGGTCTGCCCTAGGACTCTTAAAAAGATACTTATGAGCTTCAGGCACCCTATAGTACCTATCCGGTTTAACTGGGGCAGGAGGCAAAGAATCAGGGTTCAGGGAAGCCTCTGCAAAAACATCTTCCACCACATTCAGAACAGGAGGTATAGCTAAAGGCCTATGCTGGGGTAAAAACAAGAATTCCCTAAGCCTCTTCCTGGAATCAGAGAAATCCTGACCTTCCCATTTAAAATGCTCCCTCATGGAATGCAGAGTCTCTGAAAATGAAAAATCCTCTGGAGGAGAAGCTGAAGGAGTAGAATCATCCACATCAGAATCAGAATAAGGAGGAAACTCCTGCAAGTCTTCAGCCGAAGACTCAGAAGCCTCCGAACACTGTACAAAACTCTCAAACTCAGGCTCCACCCTAGGCCTCTTATCAGGAGGGGGCATAGAACCTCTAATCATAGTAATCAAATCTTCTGCCATTTTAAGCATATGTTTCTTAGGCAAAGATCCTGAAGAGCTAGGAGAAACCCCTACTGAAGTTAAACCTGGCCTGCCTCTCAAAGAAGCCTTGGAAACAGAAGGGGAGGCTCTAACCACCTTAGGAAGAGAGGAAGAACAGCCACCTGAGAAGCCCCTTCAGCCTGGCCTACCTCCTGAGAGGAGACATCCTGTAACAGTAAAGTCTCTCCCTGAGACTCCAACGAAACTCCTGGCAAAACCTCTGGCTCCACTGAGCCTTCTAAAGAACCGACGTCCGGGACTGCGGTTCTTCTACTCTAGGCTTTGCTGCTTTGTCCTTGCGCTTTTTGATCGAAGCGCCGGAGCATCCGACGGCATTTTATAATTACAACGCTTCCCAAAAACTAACCTGGCACAGTCTAACCTTCTCTTAATAGTGCGTTTGTTAAATCTAGCACAAGAGCGGCATCCAACAACGTCGTGCTCAGGCCCTAAACAAGGTATACACAAGGTATGGTAATCCCTATGAGGTATCTGTTTCCCACAAGAAATACAGTTATTCACTTTTCTGACATCCGGTTAAATACTGAGGCAAGAAAAAACAAAATATTCCCAACGGGTACTTAGCCAACTTTGATTCGGTCTGAAACTCCGACTTCAGAAAATTTCAGAACGCCAACCTGCACTCGCAAAACTGCTTCTGCATCGGACCATGCGGCAAAAAAGACTAAGGATATGACGTCGGTCATGCGCATTAGTACCCTGACGTCCTGACGTCAGTCTAATGCGCCCTGACCGACGTCAGCCATATACTTTGGTATTCGGGCCGACTGGACAGCGGACTATCCAATGGTTAGGACTGCAGCAATGTGGAATGAAGAACATCTAGCTCCTTCTTCAAAAAGATGTGCTAGAAATTCCAAGATATTATGAATGGGGGCTGAAAAAGGTTCAATATTACGTTTTTAAACCCTAAAAAAGAAATCGCTTCCATTTGCTGGAGTATAGTTTCCTGGTGGAAGGTTTGTGGAGAGACAAAAGAATATGATCGACAGGAGAAGACAGAATACGATGTCTGGCTATTAATGGAAGTGGAGGAACCAGCCAGCCAGAGATTTACTATGTCTGGATGTATTATGACCAGGCCAATAAAAGTTCTGGAAAACATGTCTCTTTGTAAGGTTTATGCCCATGTGACCTGCAAAAGGAATACCATGGGCTATGGCTGGAAGTGCCAGATGGTAGGCTCTGGGTACTACCAACAGTTGTATTCTCTCACCCTCTAGCACTCCCTCAGGTAACCCTTTGTCCCAGTATACAGATTCCCCCTTCCCTTCAAAATCAGGTGCCTCACTAGCTACCTCCTTCAGGCCTTGTAGTGTAGGGTCTGAGAGCTGAGCCTGTCTCAGCTCTTTCTCTGTAACCCTTCTCAGCTCCCCTTCCAAGGGAAGTCTGGTGTTCTCTGACAGTAGTGCCTCACTGTCAGCCTGGGTACTACTACTCACCTCTGCTCTTGCAGTCACTCTGCCCAGGGGAACATCAGTACCCACAAGCAGCTGTGACTCACCTTCAGTCTCACTGCTATAGGATAGCTTCCTCCCTGAAGTAACCACTACACCAGTCCTGGCTTCAAGTCTGCAATCTGTCTAAGTCCCCTCCAGGCTACAAGACCTACATGCTTGTCTCCAGGCCTGACTGTGTGCCACTGCATGTACATAAAGTACTGCATTATCAAAATCATTCCCTAACAGGATATCTGCAGGGATATCCTCAAACACACCCACTTGCTTGCTTCCTTTTCCACACTCCCAGTCAAGGTGAACTCTAGCCAAATGTATTTGGAATGGGGTCCCTCCTAAAGCTCTAACTGGAGCAGCCTGCCCAAGCAAGTAGTGCTCCTCTTTAACCATTGCAGGCTTTAAAATGGTTAGGTCAGAGGCTGTCTCTGTCTTACCAGTGGCCTCTTTCCCATCTACTAAGATAGGATATAACCTTTTGTGGTAGTTCGGTACCCTTGTTGTCTCCAGACAACTTACTGCTAGCATTCTGTCATTCCCATTTACTGGCTCTCCCACATTTTGTTCCCCACTTTGCCTCCATGGACATCTACATACTACATGGCCCCACTGGTTGCATTTAAAATATTTAACCCTTGGTCCTGGACGTGTACCTGGACTAGTGGCTTCCCCTGCCACTGGTGGACTCTGTTGGGGTGGTTTAGGCTGCCCACCATGGGTTCTCCCTTTTTCCCCAACTCATCTGCTGTGTTACATTCCCTGTCTGCTAATCAGATTCTCATGTCCTCAGGCAAAGTGCTAAGGGCTTGTTCCCTCACCAAAAGGTCTGCCAGTCCTTCAAAAGTGGTGACCTGACAACCACTCACTGATCTATGAAAATAAGTGCTTAACTCAGCAATATATTCATGCACACTTTCATCTGCCTTGCGTCTATGCTCATGAACTTTTTTCAGTAAGCTTCAGGCGTTAACTTAAAACACTCTAATAGACAAATTTTAACAGTATTATAATTTAAGCAATCAGTATCAGACAATTTAGAAATAGCAGTTACAGCTTTACCATGGAGTAAGGGGGTCAGGAACTGTACCCAGAGCCCTTGTCAACGTTATACTGTTTACATACCCTTTCAAACATATGAATAAAACTGTCAAAATTATCACCGTCTGTAAACTGTGGAAGAAATTTCCTGACCTTTATTACTTCTGGGGTTCAGTTATTCCCTTCCCCATTACCTCCATGACCCTGGCGAAGAGTTAGCATCTCCTTCTCATGCTGCCTCTGCCTCTCATTCTCCTCAGCTTCCAGACGTCTCAATTTCTCATGCTCTTCAGCCTCCAGACCTCTCAGTCTCTCTGCTGATTCTATTTCCAAATATTTGGCCTCCAGTTCAAGTCTCTTTAACTCCAGACGGATCTTTAAGTTCTCTGTGGAAAGGCTGAACTGTCCATTTTCTGACAGCTGCACCTTCCCAAGACCAGTCTGTTTGTCCTCCTGGTTGCTGGGCTGTGACTAAGGCTGCAATCATCTCTATTTTAGTCAGGTTGGCATTACCCAGCCCTTTAGCTTGGCACATCTCAGCCAACTGACTCCTTGTCAGCTTGCCATACTCCTCTGCTGATATCCTTGCCTGCTCTCCCTAACTAAGATAACAAAAAAATATTGTGATATGAAACTCTGAATGTTCACTGTCTGGCTGACTGGGAGTACAAACACCTTCTATAGTGACCACTGTTTACAGGCTACAGGAATTCAATATCCACACCACTGAATGTACTATGTGGATATCCCACCACTGCCAACCAATATACGTGACACCCCAGCACAGATCCAGTAATCAAGAAGCCTCAGTCCTCACCACTAGCACCACCACTGTACACTGGGAGGATGACAGGTACACACACACAGTACTTCCAGATGCAGCTCTCTGCATCAAGTGCAATTTCCCTTAAGAGCACAAAGAGACCACAGTCAGTTTGGGGCTTGTTTCTCCCTCTTCCTCCAGATCCCCAATAAGACTCTCCACTGGCACAGCTATAGAGTTGAGATCTCAGCTGAGTGGCCAAGCCAAGACTTCCAGCACCCTCTCTGTCCAACCAGTGCTTTGTGTCCCTGCCCAAGTAGCTCACACACACACACACACACACACACACTGAGGTTTGATTTACACACACACACACACACACACACACACACACACACACACACACACACACACACACATGGAATCCAATCTTACTGTGTAAGGTTACTGTTAATACAAATGGTAGTTTGACCAACAGCAAGGATATTAGGAGCGGCCCACAGTGTCACCAAATAAATATACAAGTACTCTCAGAAGTTAAACATATTTCATAAATATCAGCCACAATAAAAGGTTTAAATATATTTAACAATAAATAATAAAAGAGTATGAAAATACTCAGTAAATAATCACAGTTACATTAGAGTTCAAAATTGCTTGAAATATTTAAAACAACACTGCAGGGCAGTCTCAAATAAATGATAGCTTGCAGGATGATGTCACTTCTTGTCATCTGACTATCCCAGGTAAAATCTCCATTGATGCAGCTGGTAGTATTTAGCATCTACCTGTTAAAATACATAAACCTCGGATCTTCTGGCAAATGATGGAAATTGTAAAATAACTACATTCCTCCACATTTAAAGGCAATACAAAACAGCTTCCAGTTCTAGAATTATCATGTTGCACTGAAACTGAAAGACAACATCTCTTTTTATGGCTCAGCCATAAGGTAATTCAATCACAACTAGTCTTCTGAAGTTAACTTCTTGTGTTGCAGTTTCCATTGTTAAAATATATACATCTAAACAGTTACAATAGTGTATATACATTTCTGTTATTTTCCAGTAGGGTAAACTGTGGCTACATTTTTAAGCTCAGTACTGTACAAACCCTGTTCAACACAAACTTCTGAACCAGCAGTTTGATATACACATAACATACAGTTCTAATACATTTGTAACACAAGCATGTGAATCATATTGATATTCACAAATGACATATACTTATTTACAAAATTCCAGATAGCTGGGCTGGCAGTATCTCCTTTTGTGACATGTGGATGTGCTTCTAAACATCAAAGTACAACAATGTCGAAAAGCAAACCATAAATCCATAAAGATCAAAAGACAAAACAATGAAAAAAAAACAAAACACTTATGTTTTTACAGCACCCCCATGTGAGACGCTGCACCCCCATACCCCCTGCTAACTGGATCTACTTTGGAAGCACAAACTTTCAAAACTTCGAACTTCATGTGGTCAAGACCATAACATCAAAGTTTTGAAAGTTCGAAACTTCAATTAAAAAAAAACAAAAAAAACAAAAAAACATTTTTTTTTGTTTACGTTTATGCAACCCACACACTCCATGCTAATTAAATATACCAACTCCGAGATCACACTACAGTGAAGAGAACAGTATATTTCCTGTTCTGTGCTGTACGGTGATCTGCATTTAAACCATTCAAAGTTTCAAAACTTCGATCTTATGGCTTCAACCATATGAAATTCAAAGTTTTGACAGTTCGAGCTTCCAAATTAGACCCCTGCTAATTAATCATATACAAATTTTAAGATCGCTCTACAGCAGGGAAAGGGCAATTTCCCTGATCCCCACTGTGCACAATCTTCCATGGACTTAACACTGGCAGAAGAGATTGAATGAGTTTTGATCACTTCCACTACTGTTAAACATGGTTCAGATTACAAACATTCGATTATATGGTGTGTTCCCATATACATATATATATATATATATATATATATATATATATATATATATATATATATATATATATATATATATATATATATATATATATATATATCTAGAGAGAGAGAGCGCGAGAGATACATATATGCATTCTTACAAACATGCACATATATACAAACGTTTCCCCTAATACTGCACTTACTTCATTGCTAACTAGATAATGCAGTCTAATATTTTTCTACTTAATTTTAACATAATGTAATTCTCTATAACTTATGGCTCATACCATTCACATACAGCAGTGGATTAACTGCACACTGGCAGTTTTCAAACCATGGGTTCCAAATTTTTTTGGACCACTTATAAATGAAAATATTCTTCTGGATTCACATTTCTGGTTGTTTTAAATATATACTCATCTACGAGACTGTTTTAATTTGTATTTATTGTTTAATAAAGCAAAATAAGAAGTTATGTACTTACCATAACGTTCCATGTGAGTTGTTACTCTCGCCTTCATTATTACTGATGGGTTCGGAGCCGAATATCGGCTCCGATTCGGCCAAATAGCAAAGCTCGAGGAATCTAACAGCTTGAGGCCAAGCCCTATCCCAGAATGCACCACTACATTCCCGAGATCTTGTTTGCTGCCAACCAGAGAAGAAAACCTATACCAGATTTCGAGGAAATCATACATCCAGGGTAGAAGGAAACGTCTTCATGAAAACCAAAACCAACCAAGTGACACCTCTCGTGCTTCCAGACATAGGAAGGGGGTAGGAAGGGAGGTCATAAGTGATAGGTCTCATGCTTCCAGACATAGGAAGGGGGTAGGAGGGAGGGTCATAAGTGGTACCTTTCGTGCTTTCAGACATAGGAAGGGGATAGGAGGGAGGGTCGTAATAATGAAGGCGAGGGTAACAACTCAGATGGAACGTTATGGTAAGTACATAACGTCTTAATGTGAAGTTGTTCAATCTCGCCTTCATTCTTACTGATGGGTAGCGTCCCCAGCACCACAATCTTGCACCCAGGAATGTTATCTTTTGAGAGGGTACCAGTTGTGATTTCTTTTCGTTTATTGTGTACCCTAGGCATGTTAGAAGCCTTTTCACAAATGTCAGGTGTCGAAGAAGAGTGTCCTTGTTCTCTGCTTGAATGAGACAGTCGTCCAAGTAAGGATATATTTGTATACGTCTTTGTCTGCAGAATGCAATTACTGGTGCCAACCACTTTGTAAAGACCCTGGGAGCAGTAGATAAGCCAAAGGGCAGTGCAGAGAATTGGTAATGCATTAAGCCAGACTTGAATATGAGGTATCTTCTGCACGATTGTCTTATTGGGACATGCAGGTATGCCTCTTTTAGGTCTAAAGTCACCAGCCAAGCATTTTTGCCCAGCATGGGCAGAAGCTGTTGCAAAGTCAGCATTTTGAATTGTGGAATGTCCAGGTATGTGTTCAAAATCGATAAATCCAGTATTGGCCGCCAGGCCTTTTCCTTTCTGGGTACCAAGAACAGTCTTGAGTAAAAACCTTGTCCTTTTTCCTGTTCTGGTACTGTCTGAATGGCCCCCATATCCATGAGGGATGTAATCTGTTTCTGTGCCTCTGCCCATTGATTTTTGGCATATCTGGCCAACCATTTGCCATTGGCAGAGTGTGGAAATGGAATCTGTATCCCTGTGATACGATGTTTGTAACCACTTGTACTGGGTTATTAACTGCCAGTTTTGAGCAAAAAATGCTAATTTTCCCCCTATGGGTGCTGGTAAAAGATAGATGCTTGGTGTAGGCAGAGGGAAGTCATTGGAATTGCTTTCTGTAGGTTTGCGCTTTGTCTCCTCCAGATTTGGAGGTGGTAGCGCCCCATGGCTTTGACCTGTATGAATCTTGCACCTGGTATCTGGAACCCTTAGGGCATCTGGATTTGCCCCTTTGAGCTCTGTCTGACACAGGAAAGGACCAATTTATTTGTAGGCCAGTGTCTACTGAATCTTGGTGGCTGCACTTGTAAGAAGTCTTTAACAGTTTGCATAGACTTAGCTTTGTCTTCCATTTTCTTTAAAACCTCTTCTGCCTTAATACCAAACAGAGAATCATGCTGTAAAGGTGCATCTAGCAATTTAGCTTTAACATGATCAGGCAAATTTTGTTCCTTTAACCAGGCATGCCTCCTAATCACAGATCCAGTAACTGTGGCCCTGCAGGCGGCCTCTAAGGAATCAAAACCACATTGCAAAGTATGCTTTCCAACTTGTTCAGCTGCATGCAATAATTCCTGCAATTCTTTATTTTCTGCACATTCTGAAATCAACATCATTTTCTGTTTCAGCAATCCCATAACATGTTGTTGGTACTTAAGCATATGAAATTGACAGTTTAAGGCCCTGATTGCCAAGGTTGCAGATGTATAAACCTTTTTTCCCCATCTATCCAGTGCCCTTGAATCTCTGTCAAAGGGGGTAGGATTATTTGCTGTTGAGGCCTTAACTTCCTTTGAACCCTGTGAAATAGTTTCAGGATCAGCAGCAGGGTTTCTAAATAAAAATTTATGTGAGTCAGGGACACTGTAATATCTATCAGGCTTACTGGGAGCTGGAGGTAAGGAGTCAGGGGTCAAGCTTTACTCCGAAAACACATCATCCACAATGTCTAAAAGAGGGGGAATGGCTAAAGGCCTGTGCTGAGGGAGAAGAAGGAAATCCCTGAGCCTCTTTTTGATTCTGAGAAGTCTTGACTCTCCCAGTGAAAATGCTCTCTCAAAGTATGCAAGGTTTCTCCAAATGAATAATCCTCAGAAGGAGATGCAGATGGAATACACTCCTCAGCATCAGAATCCTCGTAGGGAGGCATAGATAATTCTTGATCAGAAGAGGAATCAGAAGAAACAGAAACCTGATCTGAAGATTCATAATCAGTGTCCTGCCTAGGCCTCTTATCAGGAGGGGGATGGGTACCCCTGATCAAGGTAATAAGGTCTTCAGCCATTTTGATCATCTGTTTTTTAGGCATAGAGGCCTGTGCACGTGGCTCATGCATTGTTTTTTTAGTTTTAGAAGTTGCTTTTGTCTTTGGTTTTGCAGCTTTCGTTGGTTTGATATACAAATGTTGAGGTCTGAATACACCCTCAGAAGCTGGTGCCTGCTCAGCGGCTCCGGACCCATCCGAGGGAGATACATCCGTCGGTCCAATACCTTGAGTATCTTGCTGCATGCCGGACTCCACACGGGTGTCGGTAGAGGCCTGCGACTCGAAGGTAGCAGGTATCAGGGGCTGCGAAAGCGCCTCAATGAGTACCGGCGAACCGGCGACTGGCTTAGGAGAAGCTTCATCGTCTGTTTTGGATCTCGACTGCCTTTCTCTGTCCTTTTCTTTGTGTTTTTTATGTACTCCGGTAGTCGGATTGCTATCTGATGACATTTCTGAGTAGTTAAATCTGTTTCCAAAATACTTTGAGGCAAAAATATACCGACGCTTAATAGTGCGTTGGTTAAATCTAGCACAAAACCGACAGCCAGACATGTTGTGATCAGGGCCTAGGCAAGGAAAACAGTATAAATGGAAATCCTTATGAGGTATTTGCTTCCCACAAGTAATACAATTATTAACTTTTTCTGAGATTAGTATGGAGCAAGAAAAAAGTTTCCCCAATGGGGTACTTAGCTTTAGTGAAGACTTGGTTCTGAAACTCAGACTCGAATATTTCAGTAGTTGGCCGACCCGGTACTTGAAATGCTTCTGCTTTGGGCACCATGCAGCAAGAAAAAAAATGGTGTTGGCTGCATGTTTTATACCCCTGTGACCTAACGTCATGAAAGAGGAGACAGCAACCGACGCAGGACCCAAGACTTTGGAATTCAGGCCAACTGAGGGCAACCTGCCAGCAGATTAACCAAATGTAATGACTGCAACAGTGAAACACGAAGAACATGTAGAAACCACCCTTGTTGAATGAGCCTTGATCTTGTTCTGTAATGCAATACCCGCTTTACTGTAGATAAATGAGATACAATCAGAGAGCCATTTTGATAAAGTAGTTTTGGACACAGGTGTACCTTTTCTTAAATCTGAGAAGGAGAAAAACAGTTGATCAGCACTTCTGAGATCTTTTGTTCTGTCCAAATAAAACCGAAGTTGTCTATGCACATCAAGTTTGTGAAGCATATATTCCAGCTGGTTTGAATGATTAGGAAAAAGACGGGTAACTCAGTCATCTGATTCAGTGTAATTTCAGAACATACCTTGGGTAAAAACGATGGATTTGTTCTGAGGGAAACCCTATCTTTATGAAATACTAGGTAGGGTGGTTTAATGGAAAGGGCTTGCAATTCTGAAATTCTACGTGCCGATGTAATAGCCACCAAGAATATAGTCTTCCAAGAGCGAAACTTGAGTTCACAAGAAAAGCAGGTTCAAAGGGAGGAAGAATAATTCTGGACAAGATTAGATTTAGGTTCCAGGGAGTAGTGGGAGATCTGATCGGTGGTTTCAATTGCATAGCACCTTTCAGAAAAGCCTCAGCCAGCTTATGAGACATGATACCATTTTCGGCTGCCCTAAATGAAAATTAGAAATAGCAGCAAATTGGACTCGAATGGTTGCTGCTGCAGCTCCTTCATTAAATAGTTTAGTTAGGAATTCCAGTAAATCTGCTATAGATGCCTGGAAAGGATCAACATTATTCTGTTGTGCTCAAACGGAAAACCTTTTCCACTTACTGAGGTAAAGTTTCCTAGTAGATAATTTGTATGACGACAAAAGAATATGTTGCGCTTCTTCTAAAAGATTCTGGAACCTGGCTATTCTGGGAATTGGAGCAGCCAAGCTGTCAGTCTGATGGACGGAAGAGAAGGATGAAGAGCTCCTGACGAATGGGTCAACAGATCCGGCACTGGGTCTAGGATCCACGGCTCCTCCAGTAGATGAAGCTTCAGAAAGGGGAACCAAATTTGACAAGGCCAATAGGGGGCAATTAAGATGAGTGTCCTGCCTAGGAAACTGGCTTTCTGCAATACTTTGGGGATTAGCAGAAAGGAGGGAAAAGCATAAAGGAGTCCCGGTGGCCAATCGTGGACCACAGCGTCCCTCGGTGGCTGACCCTGTTGAGGGATCAGGGCAAAGTAGTTGCTGCATTTGGTGTTTGTGGAGGTGGCAAAAAGGTCGCAGCAAGGCTGGCCCAATCTCTGAGGAAAATCATTTCCGCTACTTCATTCTTGAGAGACCAATTGTGAGGTTACAGAATGGCTCTGCTGAGTCTGTCTGCTATTACGTTGGATTTCCCCGGGATGTGCGTTGCAATCAGAAAATGCTGGGTGGACTCTGCCCAATTTCATAATCTCAGAGTATCTCGACACAGGGGGTAGGCTTTGGTTCCTCCTTGTTTGTTGATGTACCAGACGACTGACATGTTGTCCGACTGGATTGCAATTGTGCCTAGGGGAAGAGAGTCCTGAAAAGCCTGCAACGCTAGAAGAACTGCTCTCATCCCCAGGACGTTTATGTGCAAATGAGCCTCATGAGGTTGCCAAGTACCTTGGGCTGTCCATCCTTGATAATGCCCTCTCACCCGATGAGGGAGGTGTCTGTGGTCACTGTCGCAACTGGAGAGGGAAGATCAAATGAGCAGCCCATGGTCTCTGTTTCCGATGTTAGCTACCATCGAAGGTCTTTCTTGCAAGAGTCGGTAATCAAGACTAGATGATTTAAGGGTAATTCCTGAAAGGTCCATTGCATGAAGAGCAGCCACTGAAGAATGCGCATGTGGGATCTCGCAAGGGGTATTGCAATAATTGCTGCTGCCATCGTGCCGAGCAGTTTGAGAATCTGTGATGCTGGTACTTTTCGCTTTGACAGGAGATACACATTCTGTTGTTGGAGGACAATAACCCTTTCAGGAGGGAGCTTCAGGGACATGCTGACCGTGTCTAAGTCTACTCCTATAAAGACTATACGCTGCAGCGGCAATAAAGCAGACTTTTCTAAATTTATCGTAATGCCCAGCTGTGAACTTAGATCCCTGGTAGCATCCCTTGCCCGAATAAGCAGATCGTGGTGGGTGCGGTAAGGAGCCAGTCATCCAAGTAAGGAAACACCTGGATTCCTGAATGCCTCAAGTGAGCCATGACCACTGCCATGCATTTGGTGAACACTCTGGGGGCTGTAGTGAGACCAAAGGGCAGTGCCCAAAACTGGAAATGACTGGCTCTCAGCCTGAAGCACAGGTGATCCCTGGATGGCCTGGCCATTTTTATATGGTAGCACACATCCTGTAGATCGATAGAGCACATCCAATTGTCCTTCCCTATAAACGGGAGAATGGACTGAAGCGTGACCATCTGGAACTTCGTCTTCACCACTTATTTGTTGAGCCTGCTGAGGTCCAGAATAGGTCTCCATCCCCTGTCTTCTTTGGTTTAAAAAAGAACCTTGAGTAAGTTCTGGATCCTTGCTGGTCTGCTGGAACTGGCTGGATGACTCTTGTTTGTAATAGTTTCTGGACCTCTGCAGATGCCACATCCCATAGACTGGGTGGAATATCTGGGATTCCTTTTGTTGGTCTTGGATAAGAGTGAAAAGGGATGGAATATCCTCTGGATATAACGTTTTGTACCCATTGGTCTTCTGAGATATTTAGCCAGGCGCCTAGGTACAAAGACAAACATCTCCCGACTGCCTCCAGAGTAGGACAGTTGGGCCAACTTTCAGGAGCACTGATAAGGTTTCCCGAGGAACTGATCCCTGCCACCCTGGTTCTGCGGAACCCCTCTGCCATGTGGGTGTCATCTTCCACCATTGCCTCCCCCTCTGCCCCTGGAGGAGGCTTCACCTTGTGAGTCTGGAAAGGCTCCTTGGGTCTTATGGAACCACATCTTCCCACCCCGTTGACCTTTTGGATAAGGTCTCGTAGGAGTAGAAAAATGGACTCTAACAGCAAATAGAATCTTACCATCTTGCTCGCATCTGGTGAGGGTCTCTTTTACTTTTGGTCCAAATAAAGAGAAACCATCGAAAGGGGCATTCACAAATGACGACCTAAAGGGTTCCACAAAAGAGCAACTGCGCATCCAGGAATGTCTCCACATTGTAATTCCTGTGCCCGTAGCCCTACTCATTCCATCAGCTGCGTAAGACATGAGGAGCATGGACAAGTTTACAATGGAATCGAGGGTAGCAAGCTGAGACGTCACCTTGTCCGTCACCGAGTCGGCTACTGCACCCTGGAGAGTATCTCCAAGCTCCTTGAGGTGATCTCTTGGTAGACGGGTGAAGTGGGTCAGGTAGTTCAGAGACCGAAGTGCAAAGGTCGTCGAACTGAACATGCGCTTCCCGAATCTGTCCATTATCCTAGAATCTCTATTAGGAGGTTGAACAGATGTAGAAGTCTCCGACATCTCCTTTATAGTGGCTGCCGCCACCATCATGGCATCAACAGGTATGAGTCTTGAAGAATTCTGTACTGCCTTCCTGTTGGTTTCTTTCTGTTACATGCCTTTGCATGCAGGCATACCACAGTTCATTTAACTATTTATTGTAATTAACTAGTCTTATTACTGTATTGTACTGAGTACAATAAATACACGGAGACAACATTTTCAGTTGAAAAGCTATACTATTATATTTTCCTTTTGGTTCTACAAGCAAGCAATACAAATATGTCAGCTCTCTGTAGAAAATTCCCAAATCTTGTTTATGCACAGTTACATTTATACCAGAAGGTCTGGTATAGTTCTTTGGTCCAGGAAATTCAGTCTTGCATTATCTGAAACTTAGTGTTCCAGCACTATCTTGCTTGTGTTCCGGCTTTATCTTGCTTGAAGTTACTTCGATGTACTTTCAGCTGCCATCTGCGTAGCTATTTTACAAACTTTGTTTCTTAATAACATATTTTTTTACAAGGATGCCAATATCTAACTCAGCTATATATGCTTGCCAGCACACTTACTGTTTTTCTAACCTCTCAGCATTTTATATTATTGTACATTAACCCTTTATATGTCATATCATTTTGTACCTTGTTATTCAAGCTAATAATGTAAGAAACAGTTTGAAAAGACAGTGTATACTAAACTTTTTCAGTTCCCCATTTTTTTTTATTTGTTTGAGGAACAGACTAAACTTTAGTTAAAGAAAAGACTGCATTTGTTTCATTAGCATTGCTATTTACAGCATTTATGACTTTGCTCATATTTACAATCACAACTTGCTGAGTTACTGCAACTCTCCATAACCTGCAGCATATTAAACTATTGTACGCTGTTATTATTATTATTATGACTCTTAAAACTATTAACACAGGATGTATTATCCAATTTAACAATTTAGTTTTAGATGATGACCACCCTGTAAACATGTCCCACCAATTATGGGCGTGTCAGCTATTGTTACTATTAACACTGGGTTATTTGAAACCACACATACAAATTGTGGTGCCACTTTAACAAACATTTTGAAATTTGAAGGCAATATTGTCCATTTACACAACATTTTGTTTAATTTACAAATTTCGATACATTACTACTAAATTGTAATCTACTAAAGATACTTGTGATGACTTGCTAAATAGTAAGATTACATTGTGCTTGTAAATGTACAATCTGTGAGATATTTTGTCCTACTAGTTTTCATACCAAGCTCTTTTAAAACTGCATTAGGCTTTACAACTTGGGGATGTAATATTGATGTGCAATATTGTTTTGGTATTGTTGTCTATCATGGTACAAGTGGATGGTATTTTACCACCTGATCTGTATGAAGTACTGGCTTATTACCCAGAAAGGTAAGTATTCCAACCCATGGTCCTTTTCCATGTATCGTTGTGCTATTTGTACAAATAAACAGAGTTGTTGTTGTATCTTTCGGCTTTTCCCGGTTAGGATTGCCACAGTGGAACTCCGGTCTGCTAATGATTGGCAGCAGATTTTTACGTGCCGAGGTTGCCAGCCCTGATGTACAACCTTCAACGAAGGTACGCCCATTCACGCATGTCTCCACACAGTAGACGCTTTAGCTGATTGGTAGAAATTATACCTGTTTTTCCCATGTGAAATTTATTTTTATTTTTGTGTTATTATTAACACACTGACAGTTTTTGTATGATGTCTTCCCTTGTTAGAATTGTTACATCTTCTGGGGTAATGTACAGCATTTAGTAGAGACGGAGCTGTTTTCTGAAATGTTTGTCAGTCTGATTTTTTTCCTACCTTTATGTATGCCTGACCTTGTTTAGCTAACCATGCAGTTACATTTGTGTTAAATGTTATTCTCCCAAAGGTACATGCTGTATGCTTTTTATAACTGAAATTGTCTTGTGATCTATTTTGTGTAGCATTTTCCCAACTTAGTGTCATTCGTGAAATGTTGTAATAACCAACCCTGATTCCTGTTTGGCATTTCACCAAAAGGTGCCCACTGAGTACAGCTTACAATAACAATCACGTTTTTCATGTTTATCAAAACTTTTGTCCTAACAACCTTTAAGGAATACTTTTAGATGGCATGAAACCCAGAGCCCGCAGAATTTGTCTTGCAGAAGACTGGGTTTTTGTTGCCATCAGTTTGAAGTAAGTAGTCAGTTGCCTTTGCTTGTCTGGCGTGAGGTAAGCCATCTGGGCAGTTGTATTCAAGCTTGCACCCAAGAATGTTATCTTTTGAGAGGGTGCCAGTTGTGATTTCTTTTCGTTTATTGTGTACCCTAGGCATGTTAGAAGCCTTTTCACAAATGTCAGGTGTCGAAGAAGAGTGTCCTTGTTCTCTGCTTGAATGAGACAGTTGTCCAAGTAAGGATATATTTGTATACGTCTTTGTCTGCAGAATGCAATTACTGGTGCCAACCACTTTGTAAAGACCCTGGGAGCAGTATATAAGCCAAAGGGCAGTGCAGAGAATTGGTAATGCATTAAGCCAGCCTTGAATATGAGGTATCTTCTGCACGATTGTCTTATTGGGACATGCAGGTATGCCTCTTTTAGGTCTAAAGTCACCAGCCAAGCATTTTTGCCCAGCATGGGCAGAAGCTGTTGCAAAGTCAGCATTTTGAATTGTGGAATGTCCAGGTATGTGTTCAAAATCGATAAATCCAGTATTGGCCGCCAGGCCTTTTCCTTTCTGGGTACCAAGAACAGTCTTGAGTAAAAACCTTGTCCTTTTTCCTGTTCTGGTACTGTCTGAATGGCCCCCATATCCATGAGGGATGTAATCTGTTTCTGTGCCTCTGCCCATTGATTTTTTGGCATATCTGGCCAACCATTTGCCATTGGCAGAGTGTGGAAATGGAATCTGTATCCCTGTGATACGATGTTTTGTAACCACTTGTACTGGGTTATTAACTGCCAGTTTTGAGCAAAAAATGCTAATTTTCCCCCTATGGGTGCTGGTAAAAGATAGATGCTTGGTGTAGGCAGAGGGAAGTCATTGGAATTGCTTTCTGTAGGTTTGCGCTTTGTCTCCTCCAGATTTGGAGGTGGTAGCGCCCCATGGCTTTGACCTGTATGAATCTTGCACCTGGTATCTGGAACCCTTAGGGCATCTGGATTTGCCCCTTTGAGCTCTGTCTGACACAGGAAAGGACCAATTTTTTTGTAGGCCAGTGTCTACTGAATCTTGGTGGCTGCACTTGTAAGAAGTCTTTAACAGTTTGTATAGACTTAGCTTTGTCTTCCATTTTCTTTAAAACCTCTTCTGCCTTAATACCAAACAGAGAATCATGCTGTAAAGGTGCATCTAGCAATTTAGCTTTAACATGATCAGGCAAATTTTGTTCCTTTAACCAGGCATGCCTCCTAATCACAGATCCAGTAACAGATTCTGCAGGCGGCCTCTAAGGAATCAAAACCACATTGCAAAGTATGCTTTCCAACTTGTTCAGCTGCATGCACTAATTCCTGCAATTCTTTATTTTCTGCACATTCTGAAATCAACATCATTCTCTGTTTCAGCAATCCCATAATATGTTGTTGGTACTTAAGCATATGAAATTGACAGTTTAAGGCCCTGATTGCCAAGGTTGCAGATGTATAAACCTTTTTTCCCCATCTGTCCAGTGCCCTTGAATCTCTGTCAGAGGGGGTAGGATTTTTTGCTGTTGAGGCCTTAACTTCCTTTGAACCCTGTGAAATAGTTTCAGGATCAGCAGCAGGGTTTCTAAATAAAAATTTATGTGAGTCAGGGACACTGTAATATCTATCAGGCTTACTGGGAGCTGGAGGTAAGGAGTCAGGGGTCAAGCTTTACTCCGAAAACACATCATCCACAATGTCTAAAAGAGGGGGAATGGCTAAAGGCCTGTGCTGAGGGAGAAGAAGGAAATCCCTGAGCCTCTTTTTTGATTCTGAGAAGTCTTGACTCTCCCAGTGAAAATGCTCTCTCAAAGTATGCAAGGTTTCTCCAAATGAATAATCCTCAGAAGGAGATGCAGATGGAATACACTCCTCAGCATCAGAATCCTCGTAGGGAGGCATAGATAATTCTTGATCAGAAGAGGAATCAGAAGAAACAGAAACCTGATCTGAAGATTCATAATCAGTGTCCTGCCTAGGCCTCTTATCAGGAGGGGGATGGGTACCCCTGATCAAGGTAATAAGGTCTTCAGCCATTTTGATCATCTGTTTTTTAGGCATAGAGGCCTGTGCACGTGGCTCATGTATTGTTCTTTTAGTTTTAGAAGTTGCTTTTGTCTTTGGTTTTGCAGCTTTCGTTGGTTTGATATACAAATGTTGAGGTCTGAATACACCCTCAGAAGCTGGTGCCTGCTCAGCGGCTCCGGACCCATCCGAGGGAGATACATCCGTCGGTCCAATACCTTGAGTATCTTGCGGCATGCCGGACTCCACACGGGTGTCGGTAGAGGCCTGCGACTCAAAGGTTGCGGGTATCAGGGGCTGCGAAAGCGCCTCAATGAGTACCGGCGAACCGGTGACTGGCTTAGGAGAAGCTTCATCGTCTGTTTTGGATCTCGACTGCCTTTCTCTGTCCTTTTCTTTGTGTTTTTTATGTACTCCGGTAGTCGGATTGCTATCTGATGACATTTCTGAGTAGTTAAATCTGTTTCCAAAATACTTTGAGGCAAAAATATACCGACGCTTAATAGTGCGTTGGTTAAATCTAGCACAAAACCGACAGCCAGACATGTTGTGATCAGGGCCTAGGCAAGGAAAACAGTATAAATGGAAATCCTTATGAGGTATTTGCTTCCCACAAGTAATACAATTATTAACTTTTTCTGAGATTGGTATGGAGCAAGAAAAAAGTTTCCCCAATGGGGTACTTAGCTTTAGTGAAGACTTCGGTTCTGAAACTCAGACTCGAATATTTCAGTAGTTGGCCGACCGGTACTTGCGAAATGCTTCTGCTTTGGGCACCATGCAGCAAGAAAAAAATGGTGTTGGCTGCATGTTTTATACCCCTGACGACCTAACGTCATGAAAGAGGAGACAGCAACCGACGCAGGACCCAAGACTTTGGAATTCAGGCCAACTGAGGGCAACCTGCCAGCAGATTAACCAAATGTAATGACTGCAACAGTGAAACACGAAGAACATGTAGAAACCACCCTTGTTGAATGAGCCTTGATCTTGTTCTGTAATGCAATACCCGCTTTACTGTAGATAAATGAGATACAATCAGAGAGCCATTTTGATAAAGTAGTTTTGGACACAGGTGTACCTTTTCTTAAATCTGAGAAGGAGAAAAACAGTTGATCAGCACTTCTGAGATCTTTTGTTCTGTCCAAATAAAACCGAAGTTGTCTATGCACATCAAGTTTGTGAAGCATATATTCCAGCTGGTTTGAATGATTAGGAAAAAGACGGGTAACTCAGTCATCTGATTCAGTGTAATTTCAGAACATACCTTGGGTAAAAACGATGGATTTGTTCTGAGGGAAACCCTATCTTTATGAAATACTAGGTAGGGTGGTTTAATGGAAAGGGCTTGCAATTCTGAAATTCTACGTGCCGATGTAATAGCCACCAAGAATATAGTCTTCCAAGAACGAAACTTGAGTTCACAAGAAAAAGCAGGTTCAAAGGGAGGAAGAATAATTCTGGACAAGATTAGATTTAGGTTCCAGGGAGTAGTGGGAGATCTGATCGGTGGTTTCAACTGCATAGCACCTTTCAGAAAAGCCTCAGCCAGCTTATGAGACATGATACCATTTTCGGCTGCCCCTAAATGAAAATTAGAAATAGCAGCAAATTGGACTCGAATGGTTGCTGCTGCAGCTCCTTCATTAAATAGTTTAGTTAGGAATTCCAGTAAATCTGCTATAGATGCCTGGAAAGGATCAACATTATTCTGTTGTGCTCAAACGGAAAACCTTTTCCACTTACTGAGGTAAAGTTTCCTAGTAGATAATTTGTATGACGACAAAAGAATATGTTGCGCTTCTTCTAAAAGATTCTGGAACCTGGCTATTCTGGGAATTGGAGCAGCCAAGCTGTCAGTCTGATGGACGGAAGAGAAGGATGAAGAGCTCCTGACGAATGGGTCAACAGATCCGGCACTGGGTCTAGGATCCACGGCTCCTCCAGTAGATGAAGCTTCAGAAAGGGGAACCAAATTTGACAAGGCCAATAGGGGGCAATTAAGATGAGTGTCCTGCCTAGGAAACTGGCTTTCTGCAATACTTTGGGGATTAGCAGAAAGGAGGGAAAAGCATAAAGGAGTCCCGGAGGCCAATCGTGGACCACAGCGTCCCTCGGTGGCTGACCCTGTTGAGGGATCAGGGCAAAGTAGTTGCTGCATTTGGTGTTTGTGGAGGTGGCAAAAAGGTCGCAGCAAGGCTGGCCCAATCTACGGAAAATCATTTCCGCTACTTCATTCTTGAGAGACCACTTGTGATGTTACAGAATGGCTCTGCTGAGTCTGTCCGCTATTACGTTGGATTTCCCCGGGATGTGCGTTGCAATCAGAAAATGCTGGGTGGACTCTGCCCAATTTCATAATCTCAGAGTATCTCGACACAGGGGGTAGGCTTTGGTTCCTCCTTGTTTGTTGATGTACCAGACGACTGACATGTTGTCCGACTGGATTGCAATTGTGCCTAGGGGAAGAGAGTCCTGAAAAGCCTGCAACGCTAGAAGAACTGCTCTCATCCCCAGGACGTTTATGTGCAAATGAGCCTCATGAGGTTGCCAAGTACCTTGGGCTGTCCATCCCTGATAATGCCCTCTCACCCGATGAGGGAGGTGTCTGTGGTCACTGTCGCAACTGGAGAGGGAAGATCAAATGAGCGGCCCATGGTCTCTGTTTCCGATGTTAGCTACCATTGAAGGTCTTTCTTGCAAGAGTCGGTAATCAAGACTAGATGATTTAAGGGTAATTCCTGAAAGGTCCATTGCATGAAGAGCAGCCACTGAAGAATGCGCATGTGGGATCTCGCAAGGGGTATTGCAATAATTGCTGCTGCCATCGTGCCGAGCAGTTTGAGAATCTGTGATGCTGGTACTTTTCGCTTTGACAGGAGATACACATTCTGTTGTTGGAGGACAATAACCCTTTCAGGAGGGAGCTTCAGGGACATGCTGACCGTGTCTAAGTCTACTCCTATAAAGACTATACGCTGCAACGGCAATAAAGCAGACTTTTCTAAATTTATCGTAATGCCCAGCTGTGAACTTAGATCCCTGGTAGCATCCCTTGCCCGAATAAGCAGATGCGTGGTGGGTGCGGTAAGGAGCCAGTCATCCAAGTAAGGAAACACCTGGATTCCTGAATGCCTCAAGTGAGCCATGACCACTGCCATGCATTTGGTGAACACTCTGGGGGCTGTAGTGAGACCAAAGGGCAGTGCCCAAAACTGGAAATGACTGGCTCTCAGCCTGAAGCACAGGTGATCCCTGGATGGCCTGGCCATTTTTATATGGTAGCACACATCCTGTAGATCGATAGAGCACATCCAATTGTCCTTCCCTATAAACGGGAGAATGGACTGAAGCGTGACCATCTGGAACTTCGTCTTCACCACTTATTTGTTGAGCCTGCTGAGGTCCAGAATAGGTCTCCATCCCCTGTCTTCTTTGGTTTAAAAAAGAACCTTGAGTAAGTTCTGGATCCTTGCTGGTCTGCTGGAACTGGCTGGATGACTCTTGTTTGTAATAGTTTCTGGACCTCTACAGATGCCACATCCCATAGACTGGGTGGAACATCTGGTATTCCTTTTGTTGGTCTTGGATAAGAGTGAAAAGGGATGGAATATCCTCTGGATATAACGTTTTGTACCCATTGGTCTTCTGAGATATTTAGCCAGGCGCCTAGGTACAAAGACAAACATCTCCCGACTGCCTCCAGAGTAGGACAGTTGGGCCAACTTTCAGGAGCACTGATAAGGTTTCCCGAGGAACTGATCCCTGCCACCCTGGTTCTGCGGAACCCCTCTGCCATGTGGGTGTCATCTTCCACCATTGCCTCCCCCTCTGCCTATGGAGGAGGCTTCACCTTGTGAATCTGGAAAGGCTCCTTGGGTCTTATGGAACCACATCTTCCCACCCCGTTGACCTTTTGGATAAGGTCTCGTAGGAGTAGAAAAATGGACTCTAACGGCAAATAGAATCTTACCATCTTGCTCGCATCTGGTGAGGGTCTCTTTACTTTTGGTCCAAATAAAGAGAAACCATCGAAAGGGCATTCACAAATGACGACCTAAAGGGTTTCACAAAGAGCAAAGGTGCATCCAGGAATGTCTCTGCCGACCAATTCCTCTGCCCGTAGTCCTACTCGTTCCATCAGCTGCATAAGACACGAAGCGCATGGACAAGTTTACAATGGAATCGAGGGTAGCAAGCAGAGATGTCACCTTATCCATCACCAAGTCGGCTACTGCACCCTGGAGAGTATCTCCAAGTTCCTTGAGGAGACCTCTTTGTAGATGGGTGAAGTGGGGTCAGGTAGTTCAGAGACCGAAGTGCAAAGGTCGTCAAACTGAACATGCGCTTCCCGAATCTGTCCATTATCCTAGAATCTCTATTAGGAGGTTGAACAGATGTAGAAGTCTCCGACATCTCCTTTATAGTGGCTGCCGCCACCATCATGGCATCAACAGGTATGAGTCTTGAAGAATTCTGTACTGCCTTCCTGTTGGTTTCTTTCTGTTACATGCCTTTGCATGCAGGCATACCACAGTTCATTTAACTATTTATTGTAATTAACTAGTCTTATTACTGTATTGTACTGAGTACAATAAATACACGGAGACAACATTTTTCAGTTGAAAAGCTATACTATTATATTTTCCTTTTGGTTCTACAAGCAAGCAATACAAATATGTCAGCTCTCTGTAGAAAATTCCCAAATCTTGTTTATGCACAGTTACATTTATACCAGAAGGTCTGGTATAGTTCTTTGGTCCAGGAAATTCAGTCTTGCATTATCTGAAACTTAGTGTTCCAGCACTATCTTGCTTGTGTTCCGGCTTTATCTTCCTTGAAGTTACTTCGATGTACTTTCAGCTGCCATCTGCGTAGCTATTTTACAAACTTTGTTTCTTAATAACATGTTTTTTTTACAAGGATGCCAATATCTAACTCAGCTATATATGCTTGCCAGCACACTTACTGTTTTTCTAACCTCTCAGCATTTTATATTATTGTACATTAACCCTTTATATGTCATATCATTTTTGTAGCTTTTTATTCAAGCTAATAATGTAAGAAACAGTTTGAAAAGACAGTGTATACTAAACTTTTTCAGTTCCCCATTTTTTTTTATTTGTTTGAGGAACAGACTACACTTTAGTTAAAGAAAAGACTGCATTTGTTTCATTAGCATTGCTATTTACAGCATTTATGACTTTGCTCATATTTACAATCACAACTTGCTGAGTTACTGCAACTCTCCATAACCTGCAGCATATTAAACTATTGTACGCTGTTATTATTATTATGACTCTTAAAACTATTAACACAGGATGTATTATCCAATTTAACAATTTAGTTTTAGATGATGACCACCCTGTAAACATGTCCCACCAATTATGGGCGTGTCAGCTTTTGTTTTCATCTTTTACTATTAACACTGGGTTATTTGAAACCACACATACAAATTGTGGTGCCACTTTAACAAACATTTTGAAATTTGAAGGCAATATTGTCCATTTACA
This sequence comes from Protopterus annectens, assembly GCF_019279795.1. NCBI lineage: Eukaryota > Metazoa > Chordata > Ceratodontiformes > Protopteridae > Protopterus > Protopterus annectens. The sequence continues at coordinate 148,830,860 of NC_056739.1, forward strand.
CAACATTTTGTTTAATTTACAAATTTCGATACATTAGTACTAAATTGTAATCTACTAAAGATACTTGTGATGACTTGCTAAATAGTAAGATTACATTGTGCTTGTAAATGTACAATCTGTGAGATATTTTGTCCTACTAGTTTTCATACCAAGCTCTTTTAAAACTGCATTAGGCTTTACAACTTGGGGATGTAATATTGATGTGCAATATTGTTTTTTGGTATTGTTGTCCTATCATGGTACAAGTGGATGGTATTTTTACCACCTGATCTGTATGAAGTACTGGCTTATTACCCAGAAAGGTAAGTATTCCAACCCATGGTCCTTTTCCATGTATCGTTGTGCTATTTGTACAAATAAACAGAGTTGTTGTTGTATCTTTCGGCTTTTCCCGGTTAGGGGTCGCCACAGTGGAACTCCGGTCTGCTAATGATTGGCAGCAGATTTTTACGTACCGAGTTGCCAGCCCTGATGTACAACCTTCAACGAAGGTACGCCCATTCACGCATGTCTCCACACAGTAGACGCTTTAGCTGATTGGTAGAAATTATACCTGTTTTTCCCATGTGAAATTTATTTTTATTTTTGTGTTATTATTAACACACTGACATTTTTTGTATGATGTCTTCCCTTGTTAGAATTGTTACATCTTCTGGGGTAATGTACAGCATTTAATAGAGACGGAGCTGTTTTCTGAAATGTTTGTCAGTCTGATTTTTTTCCTACCTTTATGTATGCCTGACCTTGATTAGCTAACCATGCAGTTACATTTGTGTTAAATGTTATTCTCCGAAAGGTACATGCTGTATGCTTTTTATAACTGAAATTGTCTTGTGATCGATTTTGTGTAGCATTTTCCCAACTTAGTGTCATTCGTGAAATGTTGTAATAACCAACCCTGATTCCTGTTTGGCATTTCACCAAAAGGTGCCCACTGAGTACAGCTTACAATAACAATCACGTTTTTCATGTTTATCAAAACTTTTGTCCTAACAACCTTTAAGGAATACTTTTAGCAAACTTTGCACAATGCTTGACATTCAGTCTTGTAGATTGTTTCTAACAAAACAGAAACATAAACTTTATTGACCATCTGCACCCCCTTCTTTTAAAAACGATGCATTTTGCTGCTGATCACTATAAACAATGACTCTCATTTGATCCCTGTGAACTAGCAAGGTCTTGTTCTTTTTACTTTGTTTGACCTTACAGACCAAAGGCCCTATTTGTTCCGTTACTTAATCACACTGTTCTATGATGTCTTTTAACACACGTTGATGTTGTGCTACCTTTAACAAATGTCTGTTATGTCCAATCTCTGGATCAAAAGGTAGTTGTGTGGGCATTTTTTTGCCTGTCATGATTTCAAATGGTGAAATCCCTGTCTTGCTGTTTGGGGTAGCTTTTACCCCTAACAGAATTCCTGGCAAATGTTGCACCCATGTAGCATTTTTTTACTAAGTTTTATTTATGAAATATTGTAATTCCCTCTGTTTTGATGTTCAGAATGATGCAAATGAAATACAGATGTCTGTGTTGAATGCTGCATGCCTTGTCTCGCAGCTGCATTTTTATTTATATTTCTTGAAGCATGTTTTAGACACTGAACATTCAGCTTGTCTCAAGTTGTACCTGACTTTGTTACATTGCATGAATGAATGCTGCTTTATTTATTTGATTCCTTGCTTTTAGCTAAGACCATTTTATCCCTTTACTATATGTATGCTAGTAAACAGAAATACATGTATTTAACTGACTATATTATTTTTACATATATTATAGCAACAGATGTGTATATACATTTAACTAGCAAATAGATGTGCACATGCATTTATACATTTGTCGCCTCACAGTCAGGCGCTGTCTGGTTCGATTCTTAGCTAGAGCGTCTTCTGCGTGGAGACACGCATGAATGGGCATACCTTCGTTGTAGGTTGTATGTCAGGGCTGGTAACTCGGCACGGAAAAATCAACTACCAATCATTAGCAGACCGGAGTTCCGCTGTGGCGACCCCTAACCGGGAAAAGCCGAAAGACACAACAACTGTATAAATTCCCTCTGTTTTATTTTAAATACAAAACTGTTTATATTAGTAGAAACACATTGGGAAACAAAACTTTTTAACACGATGATGCCAACCATTACTATTAGAACTGGATGAATCTGAATATGACTTTATACAGTGATGTCTTATACAGTAATTTTCTGACAATGCCTGAGGATTTTATTGCAAAGGCATTGCAGTTTTGTTTTTTGAAAAAAAAACATGTCACAAATGTCAAGCTTTGACTTGTTACTATACATATAAATTAATTGAGAAGCAATTTTTGTGAACAGTTTAACAAATCATTTACTATATACTGCACAGAATACACTTGCTTGTACAGATTGTTTTTGCATTTGTATATACATGGCTGTAATGTATACTCAGTCTAGGTTTCCAAACCTAGCATTAAACTGAAGCCTGCTAATTACATTACCTTAAACAGTAAAATGTATTTTTGGTATTAACACTTTGTTTGCAGGACCGTTACACAGTTAGTGTAAATGAAAGCATGCCCTACCCCCTGTAGTATACATTATTTTATTTCAGTATTGTTTATTTACTTTATGCTGTGAGAATTGAATGTTTGCTTGCCCTTTGGCTGTTACCTAGACGTGACACATTGGTCTTACATATTTGCTTTTTGATTTGATTATTTTTATAAAGCTTTTGCTGTTGCCTATACTATTAAAGTTGTAGTACTAGTAGCTTTTGTACCCTCCCTTTTTGTAAAGGGACCTGCATAACTTATTTTAACTACATACCATAGCCCATGTACTGACTGTATTCGGTATGGTATTTACTTGCAAAAATTGTGGTCTTATTACAATTACCAAACAGGATTTTTGTAGACTTTTATTTAATGCTGTATGTGAATATTTAACAATAATATTTTAGAAAAATGTAAGCCATTTGGCCTGACAACCAGTCTTGTCTCCTTGCCCTTATAGATTTCAGTACCAGTAACATTTTATGTCATGCAACATTTTTCGTAACTACCCATTCAGCCTGGAAAGATTTGAGCTCACATTACTTACTTTTTTCTTTTTGCGCATTCCAGAAGCTTAACCCATAACTCCTTTATCACTTACTCGTACCTTCAGTCATTCGTTAAAATATTCTTGCAACTTGATATTCGTAATTTGCCTGAGTATGCATAATAATGCTTTTGAATACTGTTTTAACTGGAGTCTATACTATTTTTTATGCTATCATACAATTACAAAATATTGTAAGAAACAAAAGAGATACACATGAGTTACATTTGCTGTGGTCTGCCTTTTGTTGCACTTTAGATGGAAAAAAAAATGCGTGCATGTCAGTCTTGTAACGTCATGCTTTTCTGCGTTTAACTACTCTCATTTGATTTTTATGCCCTAGAACTGTTTTGTTATTTGAAATGGTTTTAAAATCACTATTTAAGTGCCTTGCTTTAACTGAATGAAAGTTTGTGCTGTGTACACTTAACCATTTTAGGTAGAATAGTATGTTGTAAATTATTTCTTATCAGCGCAATTAATTGCTGTTGCTTTAACTCTTTACTAACCAGATTATATTTGTCAGTATTCTGTTCTGCTGACTTTAAAGCTGCACTTCTGAAAAAGTGTTTGCATATGTTGTCTGAACTTTTTGAACTTTGTCTGTCTTTTAGAAGTTTATTTAATCTTTTTGTCAGTTCACCATGAACCTCGTCGCTGCTATCTGTTGTGTAATCTGCAGTGATTTTATGCCACTTTTGTCTAGCAAGATGTACAGAAGAGTCTGTAAATAACTGACTTGACTGATATTGTAACTCTGAAGTTAACATCCAAACAAAAATACCAGTCATACTGAACATGACCACAAAATAATGAATACCCAGTGGATGTAGAAACACGTAGAAAACTGCCACTACACGTTCTCTAGATAAATAATCGTACCACGGAATGATAACATATCCAATTTATTGAAATGTAGATGGAAAATTGCCACAACACGTTTCTGAATATATAAACGTTGCTAACTGCCACAACATGTTTTCGTACAAGTTACACTCGAACTTCATCAGGTATTGAAAAAAACATCATGTCATCACTTCCTTTTTATTCATCTTGTTAAAATACTTATCCAATTAATTAATTAATTAATTAATTAATTAATTAATTAAACTTTTTAAGAACCCTTGGTTAAAATTCATTTATATTGGTTGTTCTACATAAATGTCAACCAATTCCATAACTTTGTTTTATAAAACCAAGTTTAAATATAAAAACATTTGCAATAATATAAAATATAGATAACTGATATACTAAAAACTCTTGAAACAATGAAATAAATGAAACATATTATAGAAACACATATAAATTGTATGTAAAAGGTAATATATAATGTATAATAGGATGGGTTACATGCTCCCAGCATGAGCCAGTATAAGTGAAATGTGTAAAGATTATATATACAAAAAATTTTATAATTTTTTTTTATTACACACTAGCTTTCCATAATTATTTACACTATAATTTTGCAGATCTAAGTTTGAGTAGAGGGGCAACAGATATATGGTCATGCATGCCTGGAGGCTTGTTGGCTTCCAAAATGATTTGCCAATATGTCTCCTTAAATTCTAATTTTGTTTCCCATTGGCCTCCCCTAAGCTCTTTAGGAACCATTTCCACCACATAAAAATAAAATTTAGCTTGGCGACATTGGAGGGTGTGTTTATACAGGGCATTTCTAGAGCTTTGCTTCAGAATGTCATTCATGTGTTCATATATTCTACGTTTCAGAGTTCTTTCAGTTTTTCCTACATAGACCCCCTCACACATAGCAATGTATACCAACCCCTGAGAATTACAGTTAGAGTAGTTAGATGCTTTCAACCATATTTTCCTAGCTGTCACAAATATTTCTTGTTTATGCATGATATATTTACATTGAGGGCATGCACCACACTTGTATGTACCCTTTGATTTACTGGAAAATATTGAAGAATGTTTAGTATTTTCCAAAATTTTTTTGATATTATAACCCTTCCGAAAAACAATTTTAACTGGTTTCCCCATTAAGTTTAATAAATCTGTGAATTCACTAAATTTGGCCCATTCACTTTCTACAATGTTTTTGATTGCATAAGCATTAATACTGAAATTGGTAACAAATGTACTGTTATATCCTGAAACAGCATCACCTTCCTGGTGACTGTCTTTGTATGGATTAGATTGTATTAATCCTGTCCCTAAAATGGGTTAGAACAAACCTGTCTTTGTATTTCCATGATGAATTCAATGGGATATCCCCTTTCCAAAAATATTTTTGTAAGTAGATCACATTCTCTATTGAAGTTGTCTTCATTAGATGTCATACAACAGGCCCGGGCATACTGTCCTTTTATAATGCCCTTCTTTTGATATAAAGGATGGGCGCTAGTGAACCTGATATAAGTGTTGGAAAAAGTGGGTTTCCTGTATATAGCAGAACTAAACCCATTTTCAGTCACATGTAGGGAAACATCTAAATAATTGACCTGATTAATAGTCACACGATGTGTTAACTTTAAAAAGGTGGTACTTTGGTTTAAGTACCCAATAAATACTTCTAGTAATTTGTCTGTACCAGTCCAAAAAATGCATATATCGTCCAAGAATCTGGTGTATAAGTCCCAATACTTTCCATACTTGCTGTTGTTTATGAATTTTTTCTCCCATACAGATAAAACTATATCTGCATAGGTGGGGGTACAATTGGCCCCCATAGCTACACCAGATTCCTGTTTGAAAAATTTGCCTTGGAAATACAAAAAGTTGTTGTTCAAAATAAGTTCGGCCAGTTCCAAAGTTATGTAAAGTTTATTTTCACTAACACCTGGGCCTTATCTAAGGGCCTCTTCAACTCAGGCTAACCCCACGTCGTGCGGTATAACAGAAAATAAATCAGTTACACCTATAGTAACAAATTTAAGATTCTGTATCCTTAAATCTGGAGTAATTTTCCCAAGAAACTCCCAAGAATCTTTTAGTAAATATTTGTCTTTACCCCACAATATTTTCATTTTCCAATCTAAAAATTTAGACAAAGGGGAAATCTTGGAACCCTCAAATGCTACAATGGGTCTTAAAGGGGGATCTGAAACATCTTTATGGACCTTGGATACCCCAAAAATAGAGGGTACCCTAGATGTTTTGTTTTCCAAGTACAGGTACGTGTCATCAACTTGCTTGGAAAGCAGCAGAAGTAGAGAAGGACCTGGTGGAATGCGCTTTGACTTTAAAGGGTAACTCCTTTCCTTGAGAACTATAAATAAAGGAAATACAACTAGAGATCCAGTTCAAAAGTGTAACCGGTACTTATGTATTATCACAACCACTTTTTCAAGGTAATACCGCTCGCTTCTCCGTGCACAGATGTAGACGGTCATGCTGCCGCTATGTCAAGAAGTGTGTTTTCCTTCACATTGAAAGGTTGTTTTAGGCAGGGGTATCGTGGGAAATGGTGCAGATCATGGTTTTGGTGTACTTATGCTGTTTTTTGCGCTTGCTGCTTCTTGATCGCTAATGCACTGTTGAGCCGTCGGAATGTACTCCTCCTCGCATGTCAGCACTGATAATGGTACCAGTAAGAAGGAATAAAAGGATATTAAGGCTTGTCACCGCATTCCGTGCCATCACCTTTATTAAGAAACTATGCTGCACAACAAAGTTTGACAGCTTTGCCCCCCCCCCCCCCTTTTTTGGTCTCTTCTCTTTTTTTGTAGCTGTCAAGAAGTAGTAGACAACTGTCAGCATGTGAGTCTGTTACATTAAGCGGGGGGCTTACGGCTTGAGAGATGGAATGCGTGTTACACAAAAGTGTTGTGGGAAAATGTATCTCCAGTGACATGATGTCGGGGAAACGGCATAGCTTGAAACAAGCAGTCATTCCTCACATGTCATACCGCTTTTCCTACCTAAACAAGGATTTTTAATAAAGTTAATGTTGTCAATGTGATCCTGTACATACTTACAGTTAAATCAACACAGCAGGAAGCGAGCGCTATTACCTCGAAAAAGTGGTTGCGATAATACGTAAGTACCATGTAACCTTGGAAACTGGCAAGCCCATTCTCGCCTCAGCAAAGGAAATAAACAGCTGTTCTGATTTTCTAAATTCTTTGGTCCAGTGGATATAGAAACATAGTTGCCTGTATACATCCAATTGGTGGAATGTATACTCTGCTTTATTGGAGTGATTAGGGAAGAACACTGGCAATTCAATTGTTTGGTTTAAGTGAAATTGAGAACAGACTGTAGGAATAAAGGAAGGCTTGGTCCGGAGAGAGACCCTATCTTTGTGAAAAATTAAATAGAGGTTTAACAGACAGAGCCTGTAATTCAGAAACTTGCCTGGCTGAGGTTATTGCTACCAGAAAAAGAGTCTTCCAAGACAGAAATTTCAACTGACAACTATGGGCTGGTTCAAAGGGTGGCAGAGTAAGTCTAGACAGGACTAGATTCAGATCCCAAGGAGGAAGGGGTCTTGCACAGGAGGTCTTAACATCATGGAACCCTTAAGAAAGGATTTGCACAGTTTGTGAGACATAAGACTGGAATCATTAATCCCCACATGAACATTAGATATTGCTGCTAGTTGAACTCGGAGTGTAGCAGCCGCTGAACCTTGGTGAAAGAGTTCTGAAAGAAACTCTAGAACAATAGTAATGGGAGCTGTAAATGGATCAACTTCTTTACTGTTTGCCCATATGGAAAATCTCTTCCATTTACCGTGATACAATTTTCTGGTTGAAGGCTTGTTAGAAGAGGTAATAATATGAGTTACAGCTGGAGACAAATCGTGAAGCCTGACTAGTGACGGAACTGGAGCAACCATGCTGTCAGTTTGAGAGTGTGGAGACTGGGGTGAAGAGAACCTGACATGTGTGTCAGGAGGTCTGGCACTGGGCCCAGAGTCCATGGGCAGTCCAACAGATGAGGCCCGAGAAAAGTAAACCAAATCCTCTCCTGTTCAGCTGGTGAATCTGGGCATCTTGAGGCAATGTTACAATTGCCTCATGTACACAGACAACCCACTCCTTCTCCCACAAAACACAAATACATGTGAGAGATGCAACTATATAGCCAAACTGGAGGCTGAGCTCTCTCAACTCAGGACTGGCAAGACCAGACAGGAGGAGAAGGAAACCACGCACACCACAAACCCAGTTTCACATAGAACTATCACAACTGCAAAACAAACACAAAGACATACTCGGAGGCACTGATCAAAAATCTACCAAAACTACAGAGGCCTTCAAAGCAGACACCCAAGCAACTGCCACCTCAAGACATAAGACATGCAACACATAGTTCTCAAAGTCAGTGTGCTAAACAGTCACAGCCCTTAAGGCCAAACACAATGCCAGACACACTTGTTATAGGTGACTCCATAGTCAGACACACTGACGTCCCACTCACCAGACTGAACAAGGAAAAGATCACAGTAAGCTGCCTGTCAGGCGCTAGAATCCACCACATAACACAAGCACTCAGGTCACTCCACAGCAAGTACAAGTATGACTCAGTCATTGTCCATGCCGGTGTGAACGACCTGAGACGTACCTCCCTGGACTACATGAAAAGAGACATAGAGGAGCTCTCAGATTATGTAGCCCAGGCCGGTATGACCCTGGCCCTGAGCAGTATCCTACCCTCACCAAGAATGATGCCACAATACAGAGACAAAATGATCAGCTTTAATAATTGGCTTAATTACTGGTGTCATTCTAAGGGGATCCAATGTCTGTCTGCCTGGGATGACATGCTTGACAAGCCACGCTGCTGCGCAAGGGACGGCTTGCACCTGTCACCCCTGGGCTTCCGGATATTGGCAAAGGCTCTGCCACCCCATAGTGCCTTTTTAGGCAAGGCTCAAATGATAAACCTACCCCTAGAAAACAAAAATGGAGAAAAACTAAGGGTAATACTGCTCAATGCCAGAAGTCTAAACCTCAAGATGCACGCCCTCGAAGCCCTCCTCAGTATGGAGAACATCGATGTCTGTGCTGTGACTGAAACCTGGTTCAAGGCTCCTGAGAGCACCCCAGCACTATCAGGTTATACCTCATATCATGCGTTCCGCCCCAAAATCCGGACCGAACCACAAAAGGAGGGAGTATCCATATTCATAAAGGATACCCACACCTCCAGGTTAGTGGCAACGCACGAAGCATCGGAGACCATCCAGGTGCAATTAACCATAGGTAAAACTGCCCTACACTTTGTAACATGCTACAGACCACCTTCTCAAACTCAGGAAACCCACACAGCCTTCCTGAAGACACTGGAGAGTATGAATGTCTCTCCAAACACCATCATATTGGGTGACTTCAACTACCCAAACATAGACTGGGAACATTACTCAAGCCCCAACACCCTAGCCCAAAGGTTCCTTGAGTTCATAAACTCAAATGCTATGGAACAACTAGTCACCATTCCCACAAGAGGAGAAAATATACTAGACCTGATCATCACAAACATGGGGACAAAATGCTCCACACGGAAGTATATCCTCATTGGTGAGATCAGACCATAAATTAATCTCACTGGAGATCCACATCCCGCCCCACCCCAGCAAAAAAGACCACAGTGAAGAACTTCTCAAAAGCAAACTTCACACTTCTTAAGACTGGAGTGGTATCCTTCAAGGCCCCAGAGCCAGTGGAAACCACAACCCACGCTGCTGAAACCATTACAAATGCCTTCTACGAGCACCTCCAGGAATGTATGGATCAAGCAATCCCTAATAAAATCAAGACCCTTTCCACCAAAGGCAGGCACCCAGTCTGGTGGACCCCAGCCATAAACAAACTCTACAACAAGAGGAGAAAGCTACTACATGACAGAGCAAAATCCCTAAAAGGGAAGGCATCTCTGATCAATACTAGCAAAAAACTACGATCACTCATAAAATCATCCAAGGCCAACTTTGAGAGAAAAATCGCTAATGACACAAAAGACAATCATAACGCCTTCTTTAGCTATGTTAGAAACCTGGGTGGAAACTCCCAGATATGCTCAGAATTAGTCCAAAATGATAAAAAAATCACTGAACCCACAGACATTGCCAACATACTGGCAGACAGGTTCAGTGCAAATTTTTCCCCTCCCTCCCCCCCAAAAGGAGAAATATCTATCCCACCAGAGTCTAGCCTCCCAAACATCTCAGATGCCCAGGTGAGAGCTGCTCTTTCTAAAGCAAAAAACACAGCATCAATGGGACCGGACGGTGTCCCCGGCTGTGTGCTACACAAACTCAATGAGGAACTAAACCCACACATAAAGCTGCTGTTTAATCTTAGCCTTACTACAGGATACGTACCCAAAGAATGGCGTACGGCAACTGTGGTCCCACTCCACAAAGGCGGTGCTTCTACGGACCCTGGAAATTACCGCCCCATAAGCTTGACGAGCCTTGTCTGCAAAGCTATGGAGAGGATCATAATGAAACTCATAAATAAAGACATTGGGGACCTACAGACACTAGATCCTACCCAATTTGGCTTTGTCAAGGGCAGATCCTGCCTCTTGAACTTGGTCGAAACAGTCACTAAGGCCATTGATGAGGGTAAGGCAGTTCACACAGCCTACCTTGACCTAGCAAAAGCGTTCGACACAATACCCCACTCGGGCATCATAGAAAAGCTCACCAGCTTAGATGTAAACCCATATGTCACAAGATGGGTTGCAAACTGGCTCAAGGACAGAATACACAGGGTTAGAGTTGCTGGTGCCATGTCAGACTCTAAGCCGGTCACGAGCGGTGTCCCACAGGGCTCAGTCCTGGGCCCTCTCTTGTTCGGCATTTATTTTTCTGAAGTGCAAGCAAACATAGGGGGATTGTGGCTGACAAAATTTGCAGATGACTGCAAACTGGGCACCATAATTGACACTCCATCAGACACAGACATCCTCCAGAGAGGTCTCATAGAAATGGATAACTGGTGCCAGAGCCATGGCCTTAAGCTAAATGCCAAAAATGTATAGTCATACCCTTTGGGAAAAACAAGGTAACCCTAATTACCACATAGGTGGTAATCCATTAAACACGGAAGAAGTTATCAGGGACCTGGGGACCCAAGTTGACAGTAACCTCTCTTTTGACACTCACATTGCCAAAGTGGTTAGGAAGACCTTCTACATTGCCCACCTGATCATGAAGGGATTCACATCCAGATCAGGAGAGGTCATTGTACCCCTGTACTCTTCACTTATCAGACCAATGATTGAGTACAACGCCCCATTCGAATGTACCTTACCCGACACCTGCAGCAGTTGGAAAGACCCCAAAAGTTCCTCACCAAAAGGATAAAGGGGCTCAAACATATGTCATACGATGCCCGACTGAAGAAACTCCAGCTCTATTCAGTCGCATACCGCCTGCTCAGAGGTGATCTGTGCCTGACATACAAGGCCATGTCCAACCCGGAATTAATGGACATGCTCCACCTCAAAAATCCAAATCCACCAGAGCCACGAGAGCAAGAGACTTAAACCTCAACACGGATATAAATAGGACGTGCTGGAGGGACAGATTCATCACCCAGAGACTCCCTACACTATGGAACAGAATCCCAGTCCATGTGAGGCAGAGCCCCTCACTGACTCTGTTCAAGAGAAATCTTGACGAGTGGATGGGAGATCGTAGGTTTACCCCGGGAATCATCTCTGTATCACTGCTGGACAGAGGCACAGCAAACTAATGGGTATAGTATTCTCATCCTAAGGGGTGGTGAAAGCCACACACACTCTGGCTAGGCTTATAAATGCCCTAGGGCAGATAGCCTAGTATGAACCTATGAACCTATGAACCTAAATCTGACGAGGCCAGTAAGGAGTGATGACGATCATCTTGCTTCCCAACAGCATTGCTTTCTGTATGACATTGGGGATGAGTGGAAAAGGAGGAAAAGCATAAAGTAGTCCTGGGGGCCAATCGTGGAATAATGCATCTCTTGGAGATTCCCCCGGAGTGGGGATAAGAGAGAAACAGGTGCTGCATTTGGTGTTGATGGGACTGGCAAAGAGGTCGCAGCAGGGTTGTCCCCACTTTTGAAAGATCATACTGGCTATTTTCTGGTTCAAGGACATTCGTGAGGTAACAATATTGCCATGCTTAGCTTGTCCGCTATTACGTTGGAAGTCCTCAGGATGTGCATTGCAATGAGAAAGCGTTGGGAAGAAATCGCCCATTTCCAAACTTGCATGGCTTCTCGACATAATGGGTATGATCTGGTCCCCCCTTGTTTGTTTAGATACCAGACAACCGACATGTTGTCAATCTGGGTAGCTATCGTCCCTAGAGGGAGAGAGTCGTGAAGTGCTTGCAACGCTAGAAACACCACCCTCATCTCTAGGACATTGATATGCAGATCCTCCTGCTCTTGCCATGTGCCTTGGACAGTCATGCCAAGATAATGCCCCCCCCCCACCCTATCTGAGAGGCATTCGTGGTCACAGTGGCAACGGGTTGGTGCGGTACAAAGGGAGTCCCTGTGGTAAGATGACCTGGTTGAATCCACCAGCGTAGGTCCTTTTTGCAAGAATCTGTAATCATGCTTTCTGACTCACGAGATCTAGTAATTCATCAAATGGAGGAGACACCCATGAAGCTGAGGATTGAGACCCAAAAGCCTTCAGGTACACTGACTCATCGGAAGGGGTAACAGTGGGCCAGCTGCCTCTCTGCCTGAGGATCTCCAAAATGTCTGCAAAAGAGACATCTTCAGAGGACGACTTAGGGGACCCCTCCGACTCATCAAGGTCAGTGTCAGATGTGACAGACTCATCAGGGGAGTCTACATGCTTCCTCTTACATGATTTCTTCTGAGGGAGCTCCTCAGTGGGATCATCTGGGGAGGTCTCAGAAGATCAGGGACCACCCAAACGGGGGTCCTGAGGCTGTGAGTCTCTACCATCCCGAGGGAGAGAGGATGCTAAGACCGTAGTCGGCGCTTGAGGGAGTATAGCATCGGTACTCCTACGTGGTACAGATGAACTATCCAACATGCTCCTTATCTTCATGAAAACCGATTTCTACGGCTCCGAACGACGCCCTGGCTCTGAGGAGAGCGTAGGTGCCGATGGCTCCAAAGGAATCGGCTCCGAGAACAATGAAGGGTCCAAGCTCACTCGGGCTGAAGCACCAAGAGGAAGACTTGGCACCAAAGAGGTTCGGTTCCAAGTGTCCTCCTCTGGCCCGACCGAAGAGCTTTGGATCCTAAACACTTCGGATAGTGCCGACAGTGTCGGAGTGGAGCTCGGCTCCGAGACAGCCACCCAGGGTGCTGGAGCCGAGGACACCAATATAGTCGGTACCGACAGCATCGGCTCCAAAGGCCCAATCTGGGTTGGAGGAGGAAAAAGAGCAGGGTCGGTTACAGGAGTCGGCTCCGAGACAGAAGAATGTCTGCAAACCGGTTCCAAAAAGGACTGCTAGTGATCGTCACCAAAGCACTGCATGCAGATATTGCAATGCCCATGTCCAGAATCTCGATCGGCTCCGAGGACAGTGGAGCCGAAGAGACAGAGGCCATCTCTGATTTAGGTAACTTCTGTGGAGGTTCAGAGACAGAAGTTGAGGCTGGAGAAGGCCTTTTTGAGGTCTTGCCCTTATCTTTACCAGAAGAATGCGACCTAGCATAGGAGGACGAACTGGCTAGGTCTTCCTCGAAAGAAGGTTTTAACAAGCCTTTTAGAATCAACTTATTCTTCCGTTCCTAGAGCACTCTAGGACTAAAAGAATGGCAAAAGAGACAAGTCTCTTGAAGATGTATGGCCCCTAAACAGTACACACAGACGCTATGTCCATCAGTGATGGACATTTTTTGAGAGCATTTAGTACACTTTTTAAATCCTGACTGTTTATGCTCTTTATGTTTTTTAGACATAATGGCAGTCTCAATATAGGTGATAGAAGAGAAAAAGCAACACACTCACTCAACAAGAGAGGAACTAGATCCTCTAACTTAAACAAATCTAGCCCTTCTTCTCACAGCAAACAACCAGGGAAGTTTTACTAGGTTCTCTAACTTAAACGAACCTAGTGTAAAGGAAAAGGGAACAGACTAGCACCTCTAAGTAAAACGGTATCACAATAAGGCTATCAACAATAAGAAAAGCACTTCACACAAAGTTAAAAACTTCTAACAAGTAGAATAATAAAGAACAAAATCACTTAGCCACAGCCAACCAAAAGAAGCTTCCGACTGAAGACGCGGCAAATGAGATCTGGGGAATGTGCGCATGCATCATGGCATACCTATTAGCCACGAGCCAATCAGAAGTGTTCAGGTTTTCTAAGCGGCCGAGTTGGAGCTGAGGATCGGCTGCGAACCCACATGTAATAATGGATGTGATATAGGACTACATAACATCACACATTTTCTGAAGAAACTGAAGTCTTAAACTCAAATGTCTGCCATTATTTAGTGACTGCAATTCTCAGTGGCTTGCCACAACATCACAAGGAGCACAAAATAAGAGGCAAAATAAGGGGTAGTCTGTGAAGCAAGAGATAGTTTCTACTATATTTTACACAAACATTTGACAGAAAGTAGAGCATTTCAACTTATTTCAGACAGATGTAAACCAGTCCTATAAAGTCAGACTGTTTAAGAGCAAACAGATTAAGTTACTTCCATCAACGGTCACCCTAGTAAAATTATTCCCTTCAACCTTGCTTCGCACAAAGCAAATTAGTCCTGCAAAGCCAGCCTGGAATAATCAAATAAGTGACAGCATAGCACTCAGTCACATTTCATCCACAGCCAGCCACACCTCTCAACCTCTTAGCTCAATGATCAGGGACAAAGCCCAAAATATAATGTCCTTGATTTTAGTCTCCCAGCATATTAGATAACATGTAAAACAGCAAGCAGTCTTAAAAATAAGGATGATCTTAGCAAGGTCTGTTTCTCTGAAGTCAGTGATATTACTGCTTTTAGCTTTACCTTCTGTGCTGCTCTCAGCAGGTCACTTCTGCAGGCAACAGCACTGTCTTGCATGCAATACAGGAAAAGAAAGCTTCAGAGAATTTGTGTCAAGAGCCAAGTGATTTGCCTATTAAGGAACCAGTACTTAGCAAGAACTATAGAAACCATACTCTTAAAAGTCACTTTTCATAACACTGTAAATTGGCTAGTTATGTTGCCTGATAAGCAAAGGAACCACTCCTGCAGCTACTCAGAATTTTATCTTTTAAAAGTGTTGTTGCATCTTCTACACGTGCACACACATACCTCCACCTGCTGATGAAGAAATCAGAGGGAAAAGCCCTTCCAATTAGCGACATTTGTCCAAAATCAGACAGTCCTGGCATACAGTTTTCATATTCTATGGTTTATGGTTCCTAACATTTACTGCATGTTATATGGGATACTAGCTACTTTCTTGTACTTAGAGGCAATCTGTAGACTGCACGTCTCTGAGGACTCAATATGGGGTCATGTCTCAAGACAGAGAATTTTTTTAATGTGTTAACCAGGTAAATCCACTAAGCACAAGTGCTTTTTTTCTGGGAAAACCCAAGCGTCCTGTGTGGGTAGGTAACTTGAGTTGTACAAAAGGGAAAGGGGGAAAAAGGAATCAAATATCTCAGCTTTAATCCTCTTAACTATCACTTTCAACTTTCACACACACAAACCAAAAGAAAACAGACATTGAGAACAGTATTTCTAAATGCACAGCACAATCTAAAAGCAGTTACTGATATCAGCACTGAATGGTCAGGCGCATTGCCATGTTTATAATGTGCAGTGGGAAAATAAAACAAGCACAGCCTCCTCCACCTGATCTCAAACTGTAATGCTTAACAGTCACTACACACAACAGTGCAATTAACTCAAATGTTACACTTACTTCTGATGCTAGGAAAATCATAAGACTGTCAACTGTATTCTCAGACTACACCATGTGCAAACACACTCCTTTTCTAACAAAGAAGCTGCATTTCACAAAACCATCCATTATTGTATTAACTGGTAATGTGTCCTTACGAAGAGATTAAAGATGCAGGCATTCCCTTACCTCTGTTTTGGACGGTGCAGATCCACTTTACTAGAGTAGTCCAATGTAAACTCATTTAAAAAATCATTTCCAACTGCTTCTGCAAATAACCTCCAGTGTCAACGTACAGGACACAGTAAGAAAACATACTGCGCAGTACATGGAGAACAGTGAACAATTAACTGCTTTTTGTAATATCTAAATATAGCAAGGTACATTTTGAAACATGCTGCGTAGTGCATTTGTCTCATAACAGCAATGCTTTAACCAATGTTAAATGTGCTGCTTGACAAAATCCTCTCTCAAAAGCAATAAAAGGTACTGCAATATACAAATTAGACACGTAAACCAATATTTTTCACAAGCATCTATGTGCATAACGTAATGCACAAGACATTTCAAGTCAGTACTCACAAAGGCAACACCAAGTACAGTAACGGCACATGACAAAGGCTACAAAGCTACACATTGTGATGACATCAGACATTACTTAAACAAAGCACTGAAATACACAGCCTTCAGTATTTTCAGATGCATACAATATCCTTTGAGACACCAATTACATCTGTCAATCAAGCAGATATTTCACTTAAAATACTAGCGTATATGTAACTTTAAACCAAGAAGGGCAGCACTAGTTCTGTGTGTTCTTTTTCACATACTCCAACTTAACAAAAGTAAAAACTTGCATACATACATTTGAATTTTCCTGTGGACCAAGTTTAGCAAGCACACACCAAAAATGAGATCCAAAAAAAGAAGTTATATTCTTACATTAACATTCCATCTGTGTTGTTCATCTTCATTCATTCATTACTGATGGGTATCTGTTCCATCCTCGGAACCAAGTCGGCCTTATAACAAGCTTATGCCTGCCAAAAAACTCTCAAGCTAAGCTTTACCCATAGTGCCCCTCTCCCTGTGACCTCAGATTGAGTTTGCCCGTGATAAAGAAAGCAGACACTTTTTCTGAGCAGAACCCCTAATGCGAGATTTGGACCAAATCCAATCCTCCAGGAGCCCCTTGGAGGGGGAAGGTGTGTGGGACATAATGAATGAATGAAGGTGAGCAACAGAGATGGAACGTTATGGTAAGACATAACTTCTTTATCTGATGTTGTTAATCTTCATTCATTCCTTACTGATGGGACAGAGTCCCTAGCTACTTTATGTCCTGAGAGGCCCTTATGGAAGAATGTTCCTGAGTACCATTGAACCAAACGATGCACTTCCCCTGCAGACCAAATCCAATTTGTAATGAGTGATAAAGGTATGAGGGGTAGTCCAAGTCGCAGTTGCACACACATCATCCACTGAAGCCTTTGAATGAAAAGCAACAGAAGTCGCCACTGACCTAGTAGAGCGTGCTTTGACCTTGCACGCTAGATGAATTTTATTATGTTGGTAGACCAAGGAAATACAGTTTCTCAACCACTTAGATAAGGTCACTTTAGAGAAAGAGTTTCCCAATTTCAGGCCTGAATAGGAAACAAATAACTGGTCTGTTTTACGTACTGATTTAGTTCTGTCCAGATAAAAATTTAATTGTCTATGTACATCCAGCAAACGAAGACAGTATTCTCCTTTGAGTAGTTAGGAAAAAAGATTGGTAAGTCAAATGTCTGGTTAATTATCAATTCTGAAATAACTTTGGGCAGAAAAGAAGGGTTAGTCCGGAGTAATATTCTGTCCTTATGAAAGACCATGTAGGGGCGTTTTACACAAAGGCCTGAAGCTCAGAGATGCATCTTGCTGATGTAATGGCAACTAAAAATAGTGATTTCCAGGATAAGAACTTTAAATCTCAAGTGGTAGCAGGTTCAAAAGGTGATTGTGTCAGGGATTGTAGTACTAGTGTTAAACTCCAAGGCTCAATCAGTTCTTTGAAGGGTGGTCTGATATGCAAGACCCCTTTCAACAAGGTTTTGCAGAGACGATGGGAGATTAATGATGAGTCTTGGAATCTATTATGGAAGTGTGAGATAGCAGCCAAATGTACTCGAATGGTGGAGGCTGCTGCTCCTGAATGAAGAAGACCTGACAGACAATCCAAAACCACACTAACAGGAGCAGAGCAAGGGTCTAGTTCTCCTTCTCGGGACCAAATAAGGAATTTCTTCCACTTACTAAGACAGATTTTCAGGTGGATGGTTTATGTGAAGCCAGAAGGAGATCATGGGAGGTAAGGTTATTCTATCTGGCAATTACTGGAAGTGGAGAAAACAAGCTGTCAGCTTGAGACTCAAAATGTTCGGGTGAGTCAACCCTTGTGGGTGCGAGATCAATTATGGAGTTGGAGCCAGAATCCATGGTTGGTATACTGGGTGAGGCCAAAGGAAGGGACACCAAATTTGTTGTGGCCAGTAAGCAGCAATGAGGATTACTCTGCTTCCCAGCCGAAGGGCCTTCTTTAGAAATTGAGGAATCAGGGGAAAGGGAGGGAAAGCATACATAAGTCCTGTAGGCCAATCATGTATCAGATTGTCCCTCTGGGATTCCCCCTGCGGGGGGATTAGGGAAAAGTGTATTAGTAGACAATCACAATCAAGGGTAAAGTGCCTCAAATGCAGCAACCAAAACTAAATCCAAAAACAGAGCTTGTTGAGAACACACCACAACTATAAGAAGCTGACCATTTATTGAAATAAAAGGATGATGCATAACTTTTAGTTATGTACTCACCATAACTTCAGATGTTTGGGATCCATCTCGCCTACATTCTGACTGATGGGTTCGGAGCCGATCCCTCGGCTCTGACTCGGCACGCTTATGCCAAAGAGCGAAGTCTCTTATTGGCTGAGCTTACTATATCCCAGGATGCACCACTACCAGTCCCCCAGATCTAGTTTGTCCGCATACATGCACACACGCATGCACTGCTTATATAACACTGACAGATGATACAAGATAAAAACAGTAGAACTCAAACCGTTCAAACTCTTCTGATCTCCAAGGCAGGGGGAAGGAGGGTAGATTAGAATGGGGCGAGATGGATCCCAAACATCTGAAGTTAGTTATGGTGAGTACATAACTAAAAGATGTTATGTGATCCTATCTTGCCTACATTCTGACTGATGGGACAGCGTCCCTAGCACCTATATCCTGGGTGGCTCACTGGAAAACACTCCTGAGTACCGTGGAACCAAATGATGCTCGCCCTTTAGTTGCCACATCCAATTTATAGTGGGAAATGAAAGTGTGCGGGTTGGACCAAGTAGCCGCAGCACAAATCTCAGAAATAGCGAGCTTGGAATGAAATGCAATAGAGGTAGCCATAGCTCTAGTAGAGTGGGCTTTGACAGATGTTGTAAGTTGCTTATTTGAAGAGGAATAAGCCTGAGTTATGCAATCTCTAATCCATTTGGCAATAGTGGCTTTAGTGATGGTTTGACCCAGTTTATTATCTGAAAAGGACACAAACAATTGATCTGTTTTCCGAATTTGTTGAGTCCTATCTAGATAGAAGCGCAATTGCCTATGAACATCCAACGTATGCAAGGTGTATTCCGCTTTGCTTGAAAATTTTGGAAAGAAAACTGGTAGCTCTAGAGATTGTTGGAGACAGAGATTAGAACAAACTTTGGGAACAAAAGATGGATTAGGTCTAAGTGATACTCTATCCTTGTGAAAAATCAAGTACGGTGGTTTGATAGATAGGGCTTGAAGTTCTGAAACTCTTCTTGCAGAGGTAATAACAATTAAGAAGGCAGTTTTCCAAGACAGGTATTTCAACTCACATGTAGCAGCCGGTTCAAAAGGAGCAGATGTTAAGGCACGAAGTACCAAATCAAGATCCCACGGAGGCGCAGGATGAAAACTGGGGTCTTAAAAGCACAGCACCTTTCATGAAAGTTTTACATAGTCTGCTGCTCATCAACGGTGGGTCTATGGATTTGTGAAATTTGGAGATAGCTGCTAATTGGACTTTAATAGTAGAGACTGAAGATCCTTGATTAAACAAGGATGTCAAAAATTTCAAGACCTCTGGTATCGGGGCAGTAATAGGGTCTAAGCCTCTGAGTTGAGCCCAGATAGCAAACCTCTTCCACTTACTGAGATACAATTTCTTAGTGGTAGGTTTGTGGGCTGAAGATAAAATGTGAATAACTTCTGGGTCCAAGGTGTGATTTCTGACTAAAGTTGGAAGTGGAGGAGCCAAGCTGTTAATTTCAAAGTGTGAAGGGACTGGTGCTGTTGACCCGACTGATGAACCAAAAGGTCCGGAGTTAGATCCAAAAACCAAGGACCGTCCAGAGTATATTTCTGTAGGTAGGGGAACCATACCTGACGAGGCCAGTACGGAGCAATTAGAATCATTGTGGACCCCAATTGGGAAGCTTTCTGGATGACTTTGGGGAGGAGTGGAACCGGAGGGAAAGCATAAAGCAGTCCTGTTGGCCAAGGTTGGACTAGAGCATCCGTGGCTGCCTCTCCTGACGGGGTCAAGGAAAAGAACTTTCTGCACTTCGTGTTGTGTGGTGTTGCAAACAGGTCGCAGCACGGAATCCCCTATCTTTTGAAAATCTGAGCTGCTACTGTTCGTTCAGGGACCACTCGTGAGGAGAGAGAATAGTCCTGCTCAGTCTGTCTGCCAATACATTTGATTTTCCTGGAATGTGGGTCGCTACCAGGAAGCGGTTGGTAGCCACTGCCCATTCCCACACCCTCATGGCCTCTCTGCAAAGGGGGTAAGATCTGGTCCCTCCTTGTTTGTTTAGATACCAGACCACCGACATGTTGTCTGTGTGGATAGCGATAATGCCTTGAGGGAGAAACTTGTGGAGGGCTTGTAGGGACAGAAGTACAGCCCTCATTTCCAACACATTGATATGGAGAAATGTTTCGTTTGGAAGCCAAGAACCCTGAACTGACCTGCCCAGACAATGCCCCCCCCCCATCTGGGAGGCATCCGTTGTCAAGGTGGCCACCGGAGGGGGTATAACAAAAGGTCTTCCCTGATTCAGATTGGATGTTAGAAGCCACCAGCGGAGGTCCCGTTTTCCACGTTTCTGTAATCAGTATGTGATGATTGAGGGGGAGATCCTGAAAAGACCATTGTGTCGATAACAGCCACTGAAGAATCCTCATGTGCAATCTTGCCAGAGGAACTAGGAGAACCGTGGCAGACATTGAACCTAAAAGTTGCAGGACCATCCTGGCTGGGGCTTTGGATCTTAGAAGCAGGGCTCGGACTTGACCTTGTAATGTTTGAATCCTTTCGGTAGGAAGGAAGATTCGCATTAATTTTGAGTCTATCTCTGCTCCTATGAATCTTATGCGCTGAGAAGGCAGCAAGACAGACTTTGACCAGTTGAATGTAATTCCCAGGGAAGCACCCAGGGAGATAGTGGCTTGTAGGTTCTCTAGTAGTAGATGCCTGGTGGTGGCAGTCAGGAGCCAGTCGTCCAGATAGGGAAACACTTGGAATCCGAGACTCCTCAGGTGAGCAGTCACTACTGCCAGACACTTGGTGAACACCCTGGGGCTGTGGTGAGACCAAAGGGCAGTGCACAAAATTGGAAATGACTGTCTCCCAGGCTGAAGCGCAGATACCTCCTGGACGCCTGATGTATCGGTATGTGATAATAGGCGTCCTTGAGATCTATGGAGCACATCCAAACATCTTTCTCCAACAATGGGAGAATGGATTGTAAAGTGACCATTCGGAATTTGGACTTCATGATGGACTGGTTTAGTTTGCTGAGATCCAAAATGGGTCTCAGGTCCCCTGTCTTTTTTGGCACTAAAAGAACCTTGAGTAGTTTCGGATCCGATCTGGTCTGTGGGGACCGGTTGGATGACTCCTTTTCTAGCAGCTTTGAAGCTTCACGGCTGCAATTTCCCTTTGACTGGGTGGTGGGTCCGGGATTTTTTGGACGGTGGGGAGAGTATGTGAAGGGAATGGTGTAACCTCCGGCACTATCCGAAGCACCCATCTGTCCTGAGTAATAGACTCCCAGGCTTTTAGGTGCTTGGCATCGGCACCCGACTGGCTCGAGCAGCACAGCCGGGCAATCCCTCATGAAGTGTGCGAGGCTGAAGAGCCATGAAAGGACTCGCGGTCTCCAGTGTTGCGGGGTCCTCTGCCGCCTCTGGGACGGCCTCTCCCAGAAAAATTTCCCGCCTCTGCCTCTGGAAGGGAATCTTCCTGCTGTTGAGGAAAGAATTTCTGTGATTTGGAACCACATCTTCCCTCCTCTTTAGCCTTGGGATAAGGCCGAAAGGGAGTGGAATAACGTGCTCCTACGGCAGATAAAGTCTTTCCCTCTTGCTCACAGCGGGTAAGAGTGTCTTTTACCTTGGGTCCAAACAAAGAGGACCCATCAAAGGGAGCGTCGGCAAAGGAAGACTTGAAGGCCTCTGCAAAATGACACAAACGGAGCCAGGCTTGTCTCCGTAGAGCCACGCCTGTGCCTGCCACTCTGCCCGCCCCTTCGGCCTGGTTCCACAGTATCTGGATGTTCCCACGCCCTCCGACAAACCAAATCCAGGAGCTCGTCGAAGGGCGGAGACACCCAGGAGGCGGAGGGCTGAGCCCCAAAGGCCTTGAGAAACACCGACTCATCAGCGGAGGGGGGTTTGGAATTCCAGCCGCCTCGTTGCTTAAGGATCTCTAGAATGTCCGCAAATGAGACATCATCCGAGGACGACTTTGGGGACCCCTCCGCATCATCAAGATCAGTGTCCGATGTAATAGACTCGTCGGGGGAGTCCACGTGCTTCCTCTTGCACGATCTCTTCCTTGGGGCTCCTCCAAGACAACTCAAGAACCCTCAGGAGGAGGGAACCCCAGTGGGGGTAACCTCAGGCCCAGGGCTCCGCTTAGAGACAGGGGAACTGCCAAAGACCCAGTCTCCATGCCCAGGGAAGGTGCCGGTAAAGCTGCAGAGATGGCCGAAGAAGACTTGGCCAAAGCACTCCTCATTGCTCTGAAAGCCGGACCCCAGAATCCTGGGAGGTCCGGTCCCCGAGCCATGATAGCAGACGGAAGTCCCGCGTCAAGCACCGAGAGGAGGCTCGGAACCGACAGCATTGGTCCCAAAACGTCACCCGGTCCGGCCGAAGAAGTCCGTGCTAAACTCGGACCTGAAGGCGGGTTGGAGTAAGGGTCGGAGCCGACCCTAGTATCTCTACTGGCTCCATCTGCACCTGCTCACGGAGCCAAGCGGTCGGAGGAGGAATGGCAATGGAGTTGGCTATCGGCTCCGAAGCCAATTGGGTCGGAGCTGAAACAAATTTCTGGAAGACTGGTGACTGGAACAGTCTTTGGAGCACTCTGTCTATGTCCGAATCTGACATCCTTGATGACCTGGAAGAGACCGAATGGGTCTGAGTAGGCCTCTCCAACGGCTCCAAGGGACTAGGGGACCGCCGAATCGACTCTACAATTATCGGCGCCAAGAAATGTCGAACCAATTTCCATCGGTGCGAAGAGGGCTTCGCCGAGGAGGAAGTGTCTGAGCGGACAACCTTCATCGGCTCCGAGATCAGTGGAGCCAATGAAGATGACCCGCCTCGATGCCCCAGACGACGGCTCCAACCCAGAGGAGTCGAGGCTGGAGGCATCGAGGCAACCGTTCCGCCTCGGCTCCAAGTCCGTGGAGCCGAAGGAGAAGCCTGCCTATGTTTTTGGCGGTCGGTTCCGACGGACTGGTCGGAGCCGACGCCCTTTTCTTTTTAGCAGGAGCAGGAGAGGAAGCTAATGCCTCTTCAAATGAAGGTTTAATAAGGCCTTTTAATATAAATTTATTTTTCCTCTCTTGGAGGACCCTCGAGGAAAACGCGTGACACACACTACAGGACTCCTGTAAATGTTTGGCGCCCAAACAATACACACAGAGAGAGTGGTCGTCTGTGATCAACATCTTAAAACTGCACTTAGTGCACTTTTTAAATCCTGAAGGCCTAGGAGCCTGTGACATTATGGCAATCCAAATACAGTGAACTAGCCAAGAAGAAACACAAAAAACACACTGACTAACACTGAAGAATTTTCTTTCCTCTCTCTTCTTCTTCTTTTTTTTTAACAAGGACTAAACACAATACCAAAAAAGAAGTAACGGATCCAAGACCCCTAAAAATAATACGGAATTAGTCAAACAATGAACTGACAGGGGAAGGCCCTTCAACTCCGATGGGACCTCTAGTCTGACAAAAACACAGTCACTACACAATATTTTACTAAGGAAAAATACTCATTCATACACAAAATCCACTAGATAGCTGTTAAAACAGCTTTTTGTTGAATTTTAAAGAAATTCCTGACAGGAAAGTAAGTGAAAAACACTACTTAGCTCAGCCAAGCTCGAGACCAAGTCTTCGCTTGTTAGCGGCAAACGAGATCTGGGGGACTGGTAGTGGTGCATCCTGGGATATAGTAAGCTCAGCCAATAAGAGACTTCGCTCTTTGGCATAAGCGTGCCGAGTCGGAGCCGAGGGATCGGCTCCGAACCCATCAGTCAGAATGTAGGCGAGATAGGATCACATAACATCAAATACAACACGTTCCCAGTAAGTGCTTTCACATTCAACCTGAATGCTTCATCAGACTGTTAAATGAACTCTGAGTTAATTACCTTTTAAATATCTTGTCTCTATCATTGTAAAACCAATCATGTGCTGTTCTCATGAGTAATGAATCAAAATAACATCATATGGCTATATAATGATAATGTTACCATGATTCTACCACAATTCATACAACTGCTATCTAAAAGAGCATCTCTTAATTCATAAATACTTTAAAAAAAAAACAGTGTACATAGCATAAGCACATATCATATATGAAGATGTTATTATATGGAAATATATATCTATATATATATATATATATATATATATATATATATATATATATATATATATTATAAAACACACTATATAAAAAACAAATAAGAAAATCACATAGAGAACAAGTGCATGTCCCTGAACCATATCATGGACTATATAACTCTAAAATCCTAAATAGCTATACGAATGTGTAGTGCTCTATGTTACTACAAAATTTATGCTAAAAAAATGACTATGCTATAAAATATGCTAAAAAATCATACCAGAAACGTTTTATGTATAACATTTATGCTAAACAATATTTAACCATGATGTCTATTACATCTATATATCTAATTCAAAAGCCTTGACCTATATATACCTAAAAATTCTAAAAACTCACAGAAGATGTATGTCTTGAGTTCATGGGGAATAAATGAAATAATATATATATTCTGTGGTGTATATAACATATACAGTTCATGGGGAATAAATGAAATAATATATATATTCTGTGGTGTATATAACATATACAGACAGATATATCTTGGTATCAGCTAAAAAGCAAGCATAGAAAGGAAAAGTCAGGTTCATGTTGCTCAATGCTTTAAATTTCTAGCTGCTAGAAATGGTTTCAAAGAAACCCTGTCATTAAGCCCTGAACCTTTGTCTGCTTGTAACCTCAAGATCCATCTAATTTCCCTTTGTTCAGTATAATTTTTGTGATTACCTAGCGTGACATTCCTATATATCAATTCTATTACTATGAACTTAAAGCTCTGTGTAGTCCCTTTGTCCATAATATGTTTCGCTAAGGCATTATTCTCATCTTCCTTAGTTATAGCATATATATGTTCTTTTACATGTTCCCTTAAAGTTCTGTTGGTCATACCTATATAAAAGGAACCACATTTTATTTATAGCATATATATGTTCTTTTACACGTTCCCTTAAAGTTCTGTTGGTCATACCTACATAAAAGGAACCACATTTTATTTATAGCATATATATGTTCTTTTAGACGTTCCCTTAAAGTTCTGTTGGTCATACCTACGGTCAAAGGAGGAGAGTCAGGCCGTTCCAAAAAAGGGCTAAACTGCTGCCCAAAGAAAGGATCCACTGTGGGTGAGTATCAGGTCTGAGCAGACTGGCTTATCGGCACGGTGGTCTCAAGACCAGTAACATGTATGGGTGAAAGTGTCCAGTGCCTGAGGAACTATTGGTGATGCCGAAAAGGGTGGAACAGACACTACAGGCAAAATTGGTGCCATAGACATTGTCGGTGTCATGGACGGTGCCAGGGTCACAATTTTTGAAGATGGCACAGATGCAGAAACCATTAGCTTCGGTACCAAAGATGAGGCCATGGAGGGTGGTTCAGGCCCTGTAGCTGAAGTGGTCGGTGTTAATTTAGGCATTTTCTCTTTGGGTTCATACTTCTTATCACCAGAGAATGAGGAAGGAACTGAGTGAGGTCTTTTTTTCTGTTCTCTACTCGGAGGGGATGAGCCCTCTGACCCAGAAATAGCCTCTGAGAATGTTGTTTTAGAAGGCCCTTTAATATTAGCTTGTTCTTTCTCTCGTTCAGGGTACGAGAGCTGAACCCTTTACATATATCACAAGGAGGCTGAGGCGAAAGGTGTGGGACACCCAGACAAATACAAGAAAAATGGGTGTTGGAATTAGGCATTTTAAAACCACATTAGTTGCACTGCTTAAAACCTGCAGTCCCTTTTTTCTGACATGGCGGAAAAACAAGTTTAATCCAAAGTCTAAATACTAGCTAACACAGCAAAAATGCTACAATAAACTCTATAGCAAAGGACAGAGAATCAAATACAGACAGGATAGGATACCAACAATGGTATCAAGATTACCTCAAAAGGAAAGGAGAAAGAAGACAGACAGAGAGAGGAGAAGGACTGCACCCATGATGGTACTTGAGATGACCCAAGTTGGTAAGGAAAACAGGAGAAAAACACTTATAGGTTCATAGGTTCATAGGTTCATACTAGGCTATCTGGCCTAGGGCATTTATAAGCCTAGCCAGAGTGTGTTTGGCTTTCACCACCCATTTTAAATGAATTTTGCTATGCCCTTTTTCGAGGTTAGTATACTGTGCCTCTGTCTAACAGTGACACAGAAGTGATACCCGGGGTAAACCTACGATCTCCCATCCACTCATCAAGATTCCTCTTGAAGAGAGTCAATGAGGGACTCTGCCTAACCTGGACTGGGATTTTATGCCAGAGTGAAGGGAGCCTCTGGGTTATGAATCTGTCCCTCCAGCATGTCCTATTTATTTCAGTGCTGAGGTTCAAGTCTCTCGGCATAGCTCGATGGGATTTGGATTTTCTGAGGTGCAGCATGTCCATTAATTCGGGTTGGACATGGCTTTATCGTCAGGCACAGATCGCCTCTGAGCAGGCGGTATGCCACTGAGTAGAGCTGGAGTTTCTTTAACCGGGCAGCATATGGCATCTGTTTGAGCCCTTTGATCCTCTTGGTGAGGTACTTTTGGGGTCTTTCCAGTTGCTGCAGGTGTCTGGTAAGGTACATCCCAAAAGTGGCATTGTACTCAATTATGGGCCTGATGAGGGATGAGTAAAGAGGCACGATGACCTCCCCTGATCTAGATGTGAATCCCTTCATGATTAGGTGGGCTATACAAAATGTTTTTCTAACCACTTTGGCCACGTGGTTTTCAAATGAGAGATTGCTATCAACTTGGGTCCCCAGGTCCCTAATTACTTCTTCCATACTTAATGGATTACCACCTATGTGGTAATTTGTAGGCACTTTGTTTTTGCCAAAGGGGATGACTATACACTTTTTGGCGTTTAGCTTGAAGCCATGGCTCTGGCACCAGTTGTCTGTTTCTATGAGGCCCTTTTGTAGGAGGCTTGTGCCAGCTGGAGAGTCGATTATGGCGCCTAGTTTGCAGTCATCTGCGAACTTGGTCAGCCACAGTCCTTCCGTGTTGGCCTGTACCTCCGAGAAATATATACCGAACAAGAGAGGTCCCAGGACTGAGCCTTGTGGGATGCCACTTGTAACTGGTTTAAAGTCTGACATGGCTCCAGCAATTCTAACCATGTGGGTTCTGTCCTTGAGCCAGTTTGCAACCCATCTAGTGACATAGGGGTTTATATTTAAGCTGGTGAGCTTATCTATAATGCCCGAGTGGGGTATTGTATCGAAGGCTTTTGTGAGGTCCAGGTAGGCTGTGTGGACCACCTTCCCCTCGTCAATCGCCTTGGTGACTGTTTCAAAGAAATCGACCAGGTTTAAGAGGCAGGATCTGCCCTTAACAAAGCCGAACTGGGTAGGATCCAGTGTCTGTAGGTCAACAATATCTTTATTTATGAGGTCCATGATGATCCTTTCCATAGCTTTGCAGACCAAGCTAGTCAGGCTTATGGGACAATAGTTTCCAGGATCCGTTGAGGCACCACCTTTGTGGAGAGGGACCACTGTTGCTGTACGCCACTCTTTGGGTACATATCCTGTAGAAAGGCTGAGATTGAACAGTAGTTTTATGTTTGGGTTTAGCTCTTCTTGGAGTTCATGCAGGACGCAGCCCGGGACACCGTCTGGTCCCATTGATACTGTGTTTTTTGGTTTGGAGAGGGCGGCTCTTACCTGAGCATCTGAGATGTCAGGGGGGCAGCACTCTGCTGGGATAGATATTTGCCCTTTTGGTGGGGAGGGGGGGAGGAAGTTTGCACTGAACCTGTCAGCTAGGATGTTGGCAATGTCTGTGGGTTCAGTGTATTTTTTGCCATTTTGGACCAATTCTGAGCATATCTGGGAATTCCCACCCAGGTTCCTAACATAACTAAAGAAAGCCTTGTGATTATCCTTAGTGTCCTGTGCAATTTTTCTCTCGAAGCTGGCCTTAGACGATTTTATGAGTGCCCATAGTTTTTTGCTAATACTGATCAGAGATGCCTTCCCTTTTTGGGATTTTGCTCTATCATGTAGTTTCATAGTTTCATAGTTTAGTACTAGGCTATCTGCCCTGGGGCATTTGTAAGCCTGGCCATAGTGATGTGGCTTTTGCCACCCTCTGAAATGGTACAAAAATGTACAGAATAAATTTAGAATAATGTGCCTCTGTCTAGTAGTGACACAATGAAGGTCCCCTTATGTAATAGAGTTAGTTTACTGTGCCCCTGTCTAGCAGTGACACAGATGTGATCCCTGGGGTAAACTTACGATCTCCCATCCACTCATCAAGATTTCTCTTGAAGAGAGTCAATGAGGGGCTCTGCCTAATACGAACTGGGATCCTGTTCCAAAGCATGGAAGGCCTCTGGGTTATGAATCTATCCCTCCAGCATGTCCTATTCATACTTGTGCCGAGGTTTAAGTCTTTAGCTCTCGTGGTCCTGATGGCTTTGGATTTTTTGAGGTGGAGCATGTCCATCAGATCCTGATTTGACATGGCCTTGTACGTCAGGCAGAGATCACCTCTGAGTAGGCGGTATGCTACTGAATAGAGCTGAAGTTTCTTTAGTCTGGCAGAATAAGACATATGTTGGAGACCCTTGATCCTCTTGGTGAGGTACTTTTGTGGTCTCTCCAGCTGTTGCAAATGCCGGGTGAGGTACATACCAAATGGGGAATTGTACTCAATCATGGGTCTGATGAGGGAGGAGTATAGGGGTACAATGACATCCTTGGATCTGGATGTGAATCCCTTCATGATGAGGTGTGCAAGGTAGAATGTTTTTCTAACCACTTTGACAACGTGGGTGTCAAATGAGAGGTCACTGTCGACTTGGGTCCCTAGGTCTCTGATTACTTTTTCCATACTCAGTGGGTTGCTGTCTATGTGATAATTTGTGGGTACTTTGTTTTTCCCAAAGGGGGTGACAATACATTTTTTGGCATTTAGTTTAAGGCCGTGACTCCGGCACCAGTTGTCCGTTGATGTGAGGCCTTTTTGTAGGATGTATGTGTCCGCTGGTGTATCGACTATGGCGCCTAGTTTGCAGTCATCTGCGAACTTTGTCAGCCACAACCCTCCCATGTTTGCTTTAACATCTGAGAAATAAATGCCGAACAAGAGGGGTCCCAGGACAGATCCCTGTGGGACTCCACTTGTGACTGGCTTTGAGTCTGACATTGCTCCAGCGATTTTAACTTTATGGGTTCTGTCCTTTAGCCAGTTTGCAACCCATCTAGTGACATAAGGGTTTACGCTTAAGCTGTTGAGCTTATCTATGATGCCTGAGTGGGGTATTGTGTCGAAGGCCTTAGCCAAGTCCAGGTAGGCTGTATGGACTGCTTTGCCCTCATCAATGGCTCTAGTGACTGTTTCGAAAAAGTCAACCAGGTTCAAAAGGCAGGATCTGCCCTTTACAAAGCCGAACTGGGTGGGGTCAAGTGTCTGTAGGTCCCCTATGTCTCTGTTTATGAGTTCCATAATGATTCTTTCCATAGCGTTGCAGACCAGGCTGGTTAAGCTTATGGGGCGGTAGTTCCCAGGGTCTGTAGAGGTACCCCCTTTGTGGAGTGGGACCACTGTTGCTGCATGCCAGTGTTCAGGTACATATCCTGAAGTAAGGCTAAGGTTAAATAGCATTTTTATGTGCGGGTTTAGCTCCTCTTGGAGTTCACATAGCACTAACCCGGGATACCGTCAGGTCCCATTGATGCTGTGTTTTAGCTTTGTTTAGGGCGGTTCTCACTTGGACATCTGAGATGACAGGGAGATTACATTCAGCTGGAATAAGTATTTCTTCTTTTGGGGTGAGGAGGGAGAAATTTGCACTGAACCTGTCAGCTAGAATGTTGGCAATATCTGTGGGTTCAGTGTATTTTTTGTTGTTGTGAACTAACTCTGAGCATATCTGAGGGTTTCCGCCCAGGTTTCTAACATAGCTGAAGAAGGCTTTGTGGTTATCTTTAGTGTCCTTAGCGATTTTTCTCTCAAAGTTGGCCTCGGATGTTTTTATGAGAGAATGTAGTTTTCTACTAATGTTGATCAGAGATGTCTTACCTTTATGGGATTTTGTTCTGACGTGCAGTAGCTTCCTTCTTTTGTTGTACAATTTGTTAATGGCTGAGGTCCACCAGACAGGACGCTTGCCTTTGGTGGAGAGGGACTTGGATTTATTTGGGATTGCATGATCCATGCATTCTTGGTGATGTCCATAGAAAGCATTTGTGAAGGATTCGGCATTGTGGGATGTGGTATCCACTGGCACAGTGGGCTTAAAGGATACCATCTCAGTCTTAAGAAGAGTGAAGTCTGCTTTTGAGAAGTTTTTCACTGTGGTCTTTTGTGCTGGGGGTGGAGGTGGGATATGTATATCCAGGGTGATTAGTTTGTGGTCAGATCTCACTAGTGAGGGTTATACTTCCGGTGTGGAGCATTTTGTCCCCATGTTTGTGATGATCAGGTCTAGTATATTATCTCCCTAGTGGGAGAGGTGACTAGTTGTTCCAGTGCATTTGAATTTATGAATTCCAGGAACCTTTGGGCTAGGGTATTAGGGCTAGAATAATGTACCCAATCTATGTTTGGGTAGTTGAAGTCTCCCAGTATGATGGTATTTTGTGATACATTCATATCCTCCAATGTCTTCAGGAAGGCTGAGTGGGGTTCCTGAGATTGGGAGGGTGGTCTGTAACATGCTACCAGTTGTATAGCAGTTTTGCCTATGGCTAGTTGCACCTGTATGGTCTCTGATGCTTCATGTGTTGCTACTAACCTGGAGGTGTGGGTGTCCTTGATGAATATGGACATGCCCCCTCCCTTTGTGGTTCGGCCCGGGTTTTGGGGCCAAAAAGCATGATACGAGGTATAGCCTGGTAGCGCTGGGCTGCTCTCAGGAGCCTTGAACCAGGTTTCAGTTACTGCACAGATGTCGATGTTCTCCATGCTGAGGAGTGCATCGAGTGCCTGCATCTTGAGATTTAGACTTCTGGCGTTGAGCAACATTACCCTTAGTTTTTTTCCATTTTTGTTTTCTAAGGAGGTGGGTTTGTCTTTTGAGCCTTGCCTAAAAAAGGCACTATGGGGGTGGCAAGAGCCTTAGCCAATATCCGGAAGCTCAGTGGTGACAGGTGTAAGCCATCCCTTGCGAAGCAGCGTGGCTTGTCCAACATGTCATCCCAGGTAGACAGACATTGGATCCCCTTAGAATGACACCAGTACTTGAGCCAATTATTAAAGCTGATCATCTTGTCTTTGTATTGTGGCATCATTCTTGGTGAGGGCAAGATGCTGCTCAGGGTCAGGGTCATACCAGCCTGGGCTACATAGTTGGAGAGCTCCTCTATGTCTCTTTTCATGTAGTCCAGGGAGGTACGTCTCAGGTCATTCACGTCAGCATGGACAATGACGGAGTCATATTTGTACTTGCTTTGGAGTGACTTGAGTGCATGTGTTATGTGGCGGATCCTAGCTCCCGATAGGCAGCTCACAGTCACCCTCTCCTTGTTCAGCCTGGTCAGTGGGACATCAGTGTGTCTGACTATAGAGTCACCTATTACTAGTGTATCAGGCATGGTGTTTGGCCTTAAGGGCTGTGATTGGTTGACACACTGATTTATTGAAGTATGTGTAGCTTCCTCCTTCTATTGGATAGTTTGTTTATGGCTGGGGTCCACCAGACAGGACGCCTGCCTTTGGAGGCTTGGGTCTTGGTTTTATTTGGGATTGCATGATCCATGCATTCCTGAAGGTGTTCATAGAATGTGTTTATAAAGGATTCTGCGGTCTGGGCCGTATTTTCCACAGGCCCGGGGGCTTTGAAGGATTCCACCTCGGTTTTGAGGAGTGTGAAATTTGCTTTAGAGAAGTTTTTCACTGTGGTTTTCTGGGCAGGGGGTGGGGTCGGGATGTGAACATCCAGTGAGATTAGTTTATGGTCTGATCTTACCAGTGAGAGATACACTTCTGGTCTGGAGCATAGAGCCCCCATGCTGGTGATGATCAGGTCCAGTATGTTTTCCCCTCTTGTGGGAGTGGTAACAAGTTGTTCCATAGCATTTGAGTTTATAAATTCTAGGAACCTTTGGGCTATGGTGTTGGAGCTAGAGTAATGCTACCAGTCTATGTTTGGGTAGTTGAAGTCGCCCAATATAATGGTGTTTGGAGAGACCTTCATATTTTACAGTGTTCTCAGGAAGGCCGGGTGGGGTTCCTGGGTTTGGGAGGGTGGTCTGTAGCAGGCTAGAAACTGGAAGGCAGTTTTACCCACTGTTAGATGCACATGGATAGTCTCTGATGCTTCGTGGTGTGCCACCAACCTGGAGGTGTGGGTATCTTTGACGAATATTGATACTCCCCCTCCTTTTGTGATTCGGTCCAAGTTATGGGGCCAAAAAGCATGGTATGAGGTATAACCTGGTAGTGCTGGGGTGCTCTTGGGGAGCCTTGAACCAGGTTTCTGTTACTGCACAGATATCGATGTTCTCCATGCTAAGGAGAGTTTTGAGTGCGTGCATCTTGAGGTTTAGACTTCTGGCATTGAGTAGCATTACTCTTAGTTTCTTATCCATTGTGATACCTATGGTGGTGGTTTGTCTTTTGAGCCTTGCTTAAAAAAGGCACTATGGGGGTGG